>NW_028256549.1:7957500-8557500 GCF_048593485.1 Apis florea | reverse complement strand
CGACCAAGAAAAATATCAATTAGGCAAGATAGAAAAATATGATGATTGTCAATAGCTGATCTGCGAAAGATTGCAGTAGATATTCATACAAGTATGAAGAAAACTGATGATTTAAATATAAGTGTACGATGTCGTTTAACGTTTTTCGATTACATGAACGACGCAGAGTAAGAAAACCACTAATTACGAACAAGAATTGCTTAGCTCGATTTAAGTTTGTTTGTGAACAGCTTCAGTGATTAATAAAAGATTGAAGTAATGTGCTGTTCAGTGATGAAAGCAAGTTTCAATTATTTGGTTTTGATGGAATTCAATGGATATGTCGTCAAAAAAATGAAAGACATTTGCTATCAAATTCTAACAATTAAAAATGGAAATAGAAATATCATGGTCTGGGGTTGCTTCTTCAATCAAGATATTGAAATATTGAAGATATTGAATATGAGAAAAATTCTGTCAAAAGTGGCAAGACATTTTCCCTGCTATAATATAGAATCTTTTGAGATCTATGCCAAAGAGGATGCAAAATAGTTATTAATTCAAAAGATTTTTTTATAAAATATTAAATTATTTTTATCATTATATTTTTCATTATGGATAAAATATGACCAGTTCATTTATCTTTCAATTTCTCTAATATTTAATATTTATCCAAATACTTTTGTCAGTTAAATTAATGTTCATTATTTAATAATATATATTCTATGTTACAATTCATTAAATTTATTAATACAAATTATTTATTACCCCTCTCTCTATAAAATAATTAATTAATTTAATATTGATATGTTATATTATTCATAAAAATGTAAAAAATGTATTTTTCCAATACTGTATATATATTATTGAATTTTTAAAAATGGATTTGAATTAATCTAACTTTAAAATATAGTTAACTTTAAAATATTGTCTTTCTTAATAGAAATTTATATTTATATATTATAGAAATACCAGTATAACTTGCGGAATTTAAGAAATGGTATAACTTTAATTTTTTAAATTATTAATATAAAAAAAATTTATTACTTATATTTTTTATTAATAGAATTATTAGTAGCTGTAAATGAGTTCTCAAATTTTGAACTTTTAATTTAGCTTTTTGATGAGATTTTTATGCAATTTAAATCATCAAAAATCATTTTTTCTAAAATTGTAATTTTTCAATTATATATGTATGACATTTTATAAAATATATATTATTTTACTATCTTGCTTTTTTTCTATTCTTTCATCTAATATTTTAATTTTACAATTTATAAGTATTAAGAAATGAAGATGTTTAGGAGTTTATGTTTCAATAATATGTTTCTTAAAATATACAAGTAAAATCTTTTTTGATAAATTAAACAAAAATCAATTTAATTAAAGAATTGTACAAATTTCTATAAATACAATATTTCAAACTAATTTAAAAACTAATAATATTCATAATTATTACTAAAAAAATTGTTATTAGCTAATTTTTATATTATTTCCATCGTTTCATTAATTTTAATCTTTATTCTCACTATATATAAAAACAAAATTTACTAAATGTTGTAATTTAATTGTGATATTGTATTAAAAATATATCGTATAATTAAAAAAATCCTCAAATATAATATGATGATAACTCGAAATAATTAAAGAATGAATCCAGATAAACTCGACTCAATGGTTTTTCAAATGATCATTCAAAAGAATCAAACCTGTTAATATCTCTCTTGTCAATATGAAATTATTAAAGATTAAATTACTCAGACATTGAACAGATGGTACATAATGATGCTGCGAGGATAATGTCGTTTGTGAGAGAAGAATTTAAACGACCCTTCGCTTTGTATATTTATTAAAAACAATTTGGCGTGGCTGGGGTCTCAATGTCTTGGGACTTGACATTTTCCAGCCATGCAAATCTCAACGGCAACCAATATCATTCTTGAGAAGAATTATCGCAAACATTTCTCAATTTCTTCAGAGAACAGCGAACTCTGTGGGTGGTGTAGCCTCTTTGTCTTATTCTAGGAATTTTTCTTAGATGTCGCTCAATCAGAGGGCTGATATATAATGTAATTCGTGTACTCTATCGAAAATCCACGATTTCGCGAAATAAGCATGAAGAGTTTCAGAAGATATGAGCGTTTTGGAAGAATTTTTTGAATTTCAAAATTTTAGAATCCTTTTTAACTTTTTAAAATTCTTTCAACTTCTATTTTGATTTTAAATTGTTTGAATCTCAAAACTTTTATATAAACTTTGTTCTTGATCGCTTTACAATAGAACTTGTTAACACTTTGTAATAAATTAATTTTATTACTATATACCATAGCTCCAGAAATTGGATTGGAACTAACATAAACTATTTTCAAGATGTTTTTCATTATAGATATTTATTATTACATAATTATTTTATAAAAAGTAAGCATTATATAAAAGAAACAAACATTACAGAAAATTAATTGTTTTTAGACATAGTAAATTCGTATTATTCGAATACGTGTTCCAGAATATAAACGCTGTATTCGGTTAATTAGTTATTTGAATAATGATATTTCGAATAAGTGATATTTTTTTTTATATTTCAAAATGTTGTTCAATAATTTTCTATCAAAAATTTTTATCATTACTAGAATCATCGATAAATTTTAATGAAATCATTTATTATATTTTTCGTGAAATTTTTAAAGAATTAAAATAATTTTAATTTCGGAACGTAAGAATCATTATATATGGAGAAATAAGAAGGAAACGAAGAATTTTCGACGGAGTAACGATTTCTTGGAAAGTCGCAAAGTCCGTAAATTCTGGCTGTCGCGGATGAACGGAAGTTGTCAAGGTCCGCGAAACGGAAATCGAAACGAATGGACTGGTCACGATTTCTTGGCAAATAACGTGTTCCAAACAAACGGAAGCAAAGGAAAGTGAGTGAACACGACCATAAAACTTACGAAAAGAATGTTGGAATTTCGCCAGGCTTGTTTTATTTATAATCATTACTAATTTACTTTCGAACACTTTGAAATAAAATATTATAATTATAATTAAATATAGTTTGAATGATAAATATCTATGTTTAAAGAAGTATGAATATATTAATTCATTATTATTCATTATTTTTTAGTGCTTCACACGCGTTTCTTCATTCAGAAACGATTTTAATTTATTGTTCGAAAATGATAAAAAAATTTTCATAGTCAATAAAGTATTTTCATATTTATGACAAATTTATATATTTTTTTACAGTTATTTACTTTGCATGCATTGTTCTTAATAATTTTTAATTGTCTTAGAGTTTACTTTAAAAATTTTCCTGACATTAGATAAAATTTTTATAAAATTTGTAATAAAAATATAAAAAGAATTTCTATATTATATAATGTAATTTAGTAATGTAATAAATAATAAGTGATTTATCAAATTTTTTATTATTTTACAAAATAAAAATGCTTTCTCGCTTTTAATAGAATAGAAAATGAATTTTTTTTATTAATGAATTCTTATTAATAAATAATAATTTGCATATTTTATTATTTATGGGTTACAGAAAGTAATCATTGCTTTTGATATTTTACTATAAATTGGAGATAATTTCAAAAACCTGAATAATTTGTAAAAAAATTAAAATTACTAATTATTGTAAATAATTATTATAAAAAATATATATTTTTAAATTACTGTTTCTTTTTTTAATTTTAAATGAAAGCAATAATTTTATAAAATTTTTTTAGCAAAAATTTTATAGATTTTTCTTTTTAATTCTCTTAAAATTGTTTTAAATGAAACTATTTCGTTTTTGTTGCAAAATTTTAAATTTTAATTAATTAATTTCTAGAGATGTTAATATAAAGATTATGATTTGATTCTTCTCTTTTTTAAAAAGAAACAATTTTTTTATTTAAAGTTCCTTTGTACGTCCGTTAATTTCTTAATATAAAATAGATTTTTATTTCCTTATTTTAAACATTATTTATAATATATAAATATATAAAAATATGTATTTAAATATTTTTCAATGTTCTATTTATATACTCTATTAATATTATATCTTAATATCCATTATTAACTAAATAATTAATAACTATTTTATTATTTTAAAGATTTTTTCCAGAGTTTTTTTCCAAAAATAACTTACAAAATAATATTAATTTCAATTTCATTTACTTCATTTACTTCTTATATAGATACATAAAAAATTATATATTAAAGAAAATTCTCTTTTATTTTTAAAATTATTATTTCTAATTCTAATTTCTAATTCTATAAAACATGCATATAAAATTTTATTTATCAAATTACAAATTAAAATAATAATTTCAAAGATAAAATTTCTATATTTACAAAATACTTAAAACAAAAATTCCAAAAATGATATTATCATCCGTATAAAATATTTTTTCGTACATCCTTTTAAAAATATACGTATAGATACATATCAAATCCCGTCGCTATATTGCATATTATATATTCATCAAAATTCATCCATGATCTTACCACATGATGACTATCTGAAATCCTCACAAAATATTCCCAATCAAAATCCAACATTCTCAAGATCACCACTATCTACCGCTTATAACAATCTACTTTTTTCTTCTCTTCCATTATGGATCCCCATCGTGAAGATCTTCAAAGGAGAAGGGGAATTAGGACCTCCATCGTTCGTTCGTATTTCAACGTTGTTCGGCCATGGAAGCCCCGCGATATTTATGGAGGCAATTAAATTCGCGGGAACACATGATATTCTCGAAGCGTCGAACAGGAAACGAGAAAGATGAAAAATCGCGAGTAAGAGAAAAGAAGACAGAGATGGTGGCGCGTGGGAGGGTCATGCACACATCTAATGCATGCACAAGGGAAAGAGCAGGAGCCCCACGTTTCACGGTCGTTAATCTGTCCCCTTTTATTTTATATGAGGCGATCCGTTGCTTTACGAGGAACGGCATTAGATTCGAGAGCCTGTCTGTGTTATTTCCCGCGCTCTCTCGCAAGCAAATTTCTTTTCTTTCCTTATCTATCTATGACTTCGTCTTCTTTCCAGAAAGAAACGAGAAAGGATTATATGGAAAGGAAATTAATAATTTTGAAGGAGAGATCGTTGTTCTTGAACGTGTAATAAGGAGACAATAATAACAATTGTGAATTTTAACAATTTTGAAATATATGGGTAAAAATTTTTTTATATATTTTTTTTGATACAATTTTTGAGTTATTTATAAAAATTTTTTTAATATTATATTATTGATTCTGCTTATAGATATGTATTTGTGATAGTATACTTGACAATATAAAATTTATCATTTTTATACTTAAAAGTAGAATACTTAAAAGATCAATATTGAAAGATTTTAAATACTAAATTATGATATTAAAATAATTTAATCAATATTTATACAACTCGATGTAAAGAAATATTCAAAAATAAATTATTTTTATTATTGTGAAATATTTATTAACGAGGGATTTATTAAATTATTTTGTTTAGGTCGATATCATATATATTTAATATTTTTTTTTTAATTTTACTGAATTTTAATTCAAAGAAAAAGAGAGAAAAAACTTTAAAAATAAAAAATATGTTTTATACTATTAATCTATAGTTTTATATATAATGAAAAAATTATAAATTTTCATACACTCTTATAAGAAAATTTATCTTATAATCTAAAAATTATAATTTTTAATAAACATTTAGAATGTACATGTAGAACATAATGAATTGTATATAGAGCAATTTTCTTAATAATAGAAAATCTCTTTACGGGAATAAAATTTATCCTTAATGTTTCATTTTATCAAATATTGAATACCATAATTCTTAAATACAATCTTTAGCCTATATAATTACAAAGTTTTATCAAAAATAAAAAATTTCTCCTATTTTTAATCTCTAATTTAATAATGAATGTGTAAAGAGCATATATAAACTATTTATATATTCAAGAAATACTTTCGAGACTAGATTCTAGAAATTAAAACAAAAGTTGATATAAAAAAAAATCATAGATGAGGCTTATGTGTTATATTGTAAGTAATTGAAATTTATATTAAATAAAGCGAGATGGAATGATACATCTCTATCTCCATCATATTGTCTCGTTCTATCTTTATCTTGTTTTATTCAACGCAAACTCAAACTGCTTATAATAAATATATCTCAATTGACATTTTTATATATAAACTTTTATGTTTATTTTAATTTACAAACTCGACTTTGCAAAGTGTCAAGAATATATTAATATCTTGTGCATAAAACACTTTCTTTAATGAAATAACATTTTTTTATTTTTTAAATATTCTAATAATATAGGACAGAGAAAAATTTTAAATTACAAAATCTTTAGAATTTAATATTCTAATCATATGTTATATTTTACATAGACATAAATTTTCATTAAAATAAAAATTTTTGAATCGCGTAAATTTCTTTGTTCCTTGCTGTAATTATGAAAATAATTACAAAAAAAAAAAATCTCAAATTATTTAATTATTAGAAAATAGATCGCATGATAGGATATATAAGGGTGTCTCAAAAAAGGTTGGGAAACACTGTACTATAGGAATGATGACTGGGCCAAGGGAGAGGCTCGACATTTCACTAGCTGGTGAAATAACGATGCGACCTTTAAACAACCACGATGAACAAGAGCCATAGCGCGATGACCGGATTACACTGAACAAATCGTCAGAGATTCCTTATGCTGACTCGACGACTGGAAACTTGCATGATCCAAAGATTAACCGGTGTTCCAAAACATGCTAAGGGGATTTTCCCTAGCACTTACTTCTCTACGCTAAGGAAGATATGAAGTGATCTTTATGATGAGATATATAGTGTGGAATAAATGATTAGAATACTGAATGAAAAAGGGGGAGAATTACGATAAAGAATGAAAAATAGAACAAAGGCTAATTTAATACTTAAAATTATATTATAATACACATATTATGTGTTCTCTTTTTTCTTTCTTCTATTATATAACATATATTATATAATTATATATTAAATAATAAATAATAAATAATAATTTTAATATTAATATAATAATCTAAATATAATATATGATTTATATTATATAATTTTTTTGACAGTTCTTGTTTTTTTCATATATCTTGAATTTTGAAAATTAATAAAATTTTTTATTTTTATATTATATAATTAAGAAAATCTTGTCTTATTTTTTGTTATAACCTAACAAAAAGTAAATGAAGATATAAGAAATGTATAACGATGCAACTTTTTATATATTAAAATAATTTTTGTTTAACGAAGAATATTATGAAAATTAAATTTTAGAAAAATCATTCCAGGAAATAAAAAATTTTTTAAATTCAATATTTTTTACTTTCCACTATAATTGTCCAAGTTCAATATATAAAAGTTACTTTTAATTCGAAACAAAAATTTTAGGAAAATTGAAAAATAAATTTTAAAATTAATAAATTGTATAATAAATAGAAATTTTTAACTTTTTAACAATAGAATAATATTTTAATAACAGATATAACATTATTAATAATAGAAATATATATTAAATTTATGTAAAGAAAACAATGCACTGAAATTTCATACCAATTTCATAAAAAAAAAATTTATTTTTTAATTAAGATGAAAGATAATTGTTCTTTTAACTTCAAAATTGTTTGAACTGTCAGAATCCTTTCAAAGAACTTGTATAGAACTTCTTATATCTTAAAATCTTAGGAACTTGAAATCTTGAACTTAGAACATTGTGAATTTAATAATAAACATAAATTTTCATTAGTATATGAACTTTGCTCTTACGATAGAGCTTACTGATCGTCTTAACAGTAGAATTTGTTAACAGAGAACTTTGTAATAAATTATTTTTATTACTATATATCAGCTCTAGGAACGGGTTGAAATAACCTTAATAAAAGATGATTAATTGATTAGAAAATTACTAATAAACAAATAATAACAAATATTAATATACATTACTTGTTGAAAAGATACTTATATAAAATCAATTAAGAAAATTAAAAGCTAAAAAAAATAGTGAAACTAAAATAAAAATTTAAATAATAATTGAAAAATTGAACATTCAAATTTTTTATATAATTTTTTTATATAATTGCTACCTCTTCTACTATTATAAAGAATTTAATAATCATTTAATAATTTTAAATAATCATTTAAAAATATTTCTTTAAATATTCAATTATATGTGCTTACAGCAAGACTTCAGAAATTTTAACAACGATGTGGAACCTTCTAGTATCAAAACATTGTTCACCTACATAGTATCTCGCAGCTCGACTTGTTCCTCCATTTGCGCGAGACACGTGCTTTCTACTTGGCGCCAGTCGCGTCAAAGTGCTGTATTTCCGAACCAAAGTCGTTTCAAAACACGATCGAAATATTTTAAAAGATATATACGCGAAAAATAACAATCTAGAAAAGAGTTGTATAACTTGTATCATTTAAGAAGATTATAAATTATTAAACTGCTTATATATTTTTGTCATAAAATACAAAATAATATATATATATATATATATAGAATAATTGACAATATTTAGCAAATTTAAATTTAATTATGTTTATTCATTTTAACATATTCAATTATTATTATTAAACAATATCGAATATTGTATTTGCTCAATTATTGAAAAATATCACATTCTTCAGAAATATTAGTAAATATTATTTCGTAAATTTATTTATTTATTTTTTGCAATATATAATATATTTTACACTTTAGAATTATTTTAATATTATATTATTTATTTTATAGAGTAAGTAGTAAGTAAATTTTACATGAAATTGGTAATTTATTTTTGATGTACTATACGTATAAGAAATTAATTTCACATAAAATTTAAATTTAAATCGATATCCAAAATGTTAATATTTTGAGTTTTGTTTTTACTTTTTCTAAAATATCAAGTTTATAAGTTTCTTATCACAGAGTGTAATGTATGACTCTAATAAATGGATAATGAATAAATGGATTCTTGATAAAAACCTTTGTTTTGATAACTCAAGATATTATCAATAGTATAATTACTATTACATCTCAATTTAATTATTTATAATATTCATATTATGAAATTTATAATTAATTTTATATTATTTTAACTCATGTTATAATGCTGCTTTATCATCATATTTTATTTTTCAATTTTTACTGTAAGATTTAGATTTTTATATAAAATAAAAGATATCAATAATATTAAAAAACCAAAATTTTTCAGATTGTCATGGCTAAATAATAAATTTAAAAATTTTCTGATTTTTTCGACTTCTCCACAATATTATTTAATGTTCTTATATTCATTATATGAAATTTTAGGAAAATATTAGGATATTTTGTGTATCTTCAGAAAGTCGCAATTTTTTAATTTTTAAAAGAACTATTTTTCATATTTTTCATTAATTTTTTGTTTAAAAAGAACAATTCCATTACCATAAACGAAATTACATTGAAAACAAATATCGTAAATAAGACAATTTCTTTTGATAGTAATATAGAATCAAAGTCAATATATATTAAATAAAAATAAATATAAAAGAAATAAAAATACACTGTAAAACAAAACATAGAGTCTTTTAAATTTATTTATAATTAATTTTTATTGTTAAGAACGTATAAGAGTTATATGTAATATATGTATACAGTTTTATATTTAGCCATACAACTTCTTTTTTAAATTTTAATAAATTTTTCCTTTTTAATAAATTCTCTATATATATTTTTCAAAAAAAAAAAAAAAAAACAATTTTAAGTTTAATATTCTTTATTCAACTTAAAATTTAATATTTCTTTAATTCTTACGCTATTTTTCGACTATTTTTAATTATTTATTTATATATTAAAATTAAATAAGATCAGATATATCAAATAACACAAAGTTCTCTAACAACAGCAACGGCTGCCATCTCACAGTGAACCAATTAAATTTATTCAAGTTTTAACAGACGATTTTTCACCAAGATTCGCAGAGAATCGTGGTGTCCTCGGTAGTTGGACGTTAGCAGGCAGTCGCGACCGGTAGCCGGTACTGCCGTCTTAATGGAGTTCATAAAGATTAGAAGGAAGGTTGGGTTGGCTGGAGGGTCCGGTGAAACCACTCTCCCGAGGAACGAGTTATCGCCGCTTTAGATACATTCGAGGCGGCGTCCGGCCGCGAATATCGTCCATCGATAAACTTATCGCGAAATATCAGCTGGCGAATCCCCTCGGAGCGAGGCTCTCGTTGGCTGACAAACTGGTTCGCCAGTTGAAAATCGCGACCGAGAGGAGAGGTTGGAAAGCCGCGTTTTGAGCGGATCGCAAAAAGAATGACAAGTCCTTTCCTCGTTCCATTGGATGAACGTTGGCTATACGCAAGTGTGCGAAAGAGGATGAGGAAGGTTGTGGATATGGTAATGGATCAAGGATATTTTTGGCAGATGTTGGTCAGGGTTGGGGGAAGGAGGAGGAGGAGGGAGAGGAGAAGGAGGTACTTCAAGTTTTCGCTACGGTACTCTTTGCAACTCGAATGCAAATTTTTGAACTGACTGAGTTGTGAGCCACATAGTGGTTCAGATTCTATAGAAATAAGAGAGAAAATAATTGTTTTTTTAATAACAGATATCGTAAACAAGGTTATATTGTTATTTACATATATTTTTTATATTATTGTCTATATATTTTTAATGATTAATTAATGAAAAAATAATACTTATTTTTATAAATAACATTTTTTTGTTAATAATTATTTATAATTAATTCATTATAAAGATAATGCAGATAATTTTTCTTTTATAAAAAAATATATTTCGAATATATTTTGAAATACAAATTCTATTATAAGCAATCTTTTTTTTTTCATAAACTAATATTTATAAGTTATTTGTAATTGAATTTTATTTTATTATTCAAAGTAGTTTAATAATAAAATTTTGTTTTAACAATTTTTATTTTGTTGTCGCAAAAGAATTGATATCTTATTGAATTTTAAATTTTTAAAAAAGAAGAAAAAGAAAGGAAATATATTTTAAATCTATTGAAAGTAATAGCAATATCATTAACTTGAAACATATAATATTTTATTCTTTTTTAATATCTATATAATAAAGTTATGAAAACATTTTTTTTTCTAGAAATACTCTGAATCAAATATGTATAACTTTAACTCGAAGTCACACACAAATTCGATTCCCTGATTTCAATAAATATTATAATTTTTTTACAAATTAGAAGTATCATAAAGATTATCATAAAAATGATTTTTTTTTTTTCACTTCTGAATCACTATGCGTCACTTTAGGAATCTTGTTTTATTCGTATAAGATAAATGTATCAATAATTATATAGTTTATTCAATATGACAATATATTATAAATATTATTCATAAAAATGATGCTATTCTAAGTTTCTTATATTTATAATTATATAACTTTATTAAAATAAATTTGTAAAACATTATTTTTTTATTTATTAAATACATGATAGATTTCTAATAATGCAATTTATAAGTAACCATTGCATATTGGATTTTATAAAATTTTTACTTTTACATGATTTCTTTTTATTTTTTACTTTTATTTAATTTTATTTTTAACGATAAATATTATTTTTTTAAAGAAGTTAAAATTAAATTTTATCGATCACATGAGCTATAAATATTTTCAGTTATAATACATAAAAATACACATTTTACTATTAAATTTTTATTATTGATTTCATAGAAAATATATATTTGTACTCCAAAATACAAAAATTATTTAAATAAATAAAATGAAAATAATATGAAATAAAAAGATATATTATTTAAATAATGTAAATAAATAACATTTATTTATTTTTGGAATAAATTCTAATTTTAAATTATTATAATTAAAAAATTATAATTTTAGATTAATATCAAAATCATTATATTTTACATAACATTACATAAAAAAAAAAATAATTAATAAAGTAAATTATTATAAAATTTTTCTTATTAAAAATATGATTTTGCGTAAGGTACATTATTTACAAATAATTCTAATTTCAAATTGATAATATGTAAGATACATATATAATATAATATAAAACTTTTATTAAAATACTAGCTAACATATACAACTCACTTTTATATCAAAATTACTGTAACTATTATGTTATATTAAAATTTTATTATATGTACATTATTGTATACATATATATTATTACACTATTATATTATTTTACCAGTTATTACTTATATAAGAGATATTATTTCAACTTAATAATTCCTAGGAAGTAAACTGATATCAAATCATTACTTTTTTATACATTTACTTCAAAAAATTTTTTTTTTATTTTTAAATATTAAACTTAAATGTATTACATGATATTTTGAGAATTTTCTAAAAAGAAAATAATTCTAATTTAAAAATATTTTATTTTATTTATTTTATTTATATTTTATTTTAAAAATATTTTTTTTGGATTTGAGGATTCACCTTTTCTTTTCTATTTCTATAAAATTAAATTTCATTTTTAATAATAATACCGGAATCAGCCACTTGTAAATTCCAATTAATGAAATTGATTTGAAATCAATGAAATTGATGAAATTATATTGATAAAATGAAATCTTTTGAAATTGTTTAAAATAGCAAAATCGCTTATAAAATATAGAATAATATAAAAAAAATAAATAAAAAATATACAATATACATTGTAATTCTAATTACAATTATATCTAATATAATTAATTACTATAATATAATTACTTAATATAATATAATTACTTAATATAATATAATTAAATAATTATGAATAAAATCTTTCTTTTTTATAAAATCGATTTTAAGTATTTAAAATCATTTGAAATTATTTGAAATTGCATTCTTTATGAAATCAATGAAATAGTTATAAAATTATTTGAATTTTTATTATATTTATTACTTAAATATAATATTTAATAATTAATATATATAATAATTAATAATTAAATATAATAGGTACTTTTAAATGATCAATTTCTTGGATTTCTTCCCTTTATTAAGTTTTTAATGTCAAATATTTCTTTAAAGCTCTTTGCCTTATTACATATTTATAATATTTATTTTTTTATATTTATTACTTATTATTACTTATATTATTATTATATGTTTTATTATACATTTTAATATATCAATCATATATTAATATTATATATTATTATATTACATGTATTAATAATTATTTAAACTAATATTATACATTTATATTTCCTTTTAAATATTTATTTCAATTATTATTATTATTATTCAATTATTAAATATCTTCGTTTTACGTTTGAAACAAACAATTGCAAGAAAAGATTAGAAGAAACAGTGAGTTATAGTAGTCCATTGGTAACCTCAGAAACAAATTTGCCCGAGCATAAGTGATATTTGATGCTATAAAAACGCAGTCAACGAATATGAAATGACATTCCTCGTGATTCCGACGTTAATCTACCTGGCAGATTAACTGCAGACAAAAGGTTACACAGTGACGAAAGATAATCCGTAATGATTGATGACATACCTCCGTGAGTCTCTGAAAGGTGGAAGGTTGTAGAACCATCTTCCTGAAACTGTTTCTCACGACGCATATCGAGTAGCTTAGTAACGAACCATCGAATGTGAATCTAATCTGAATTCTAAGGAACTTATATATTTGATAATAAAATTTAGATATGATACATTATATTTAACTTATATCATTAAATTTAAATAAACATATCTTCAATAGAACTAGGTTTATATATATATTAAGATTGAAATTTACAGTTTTACAGATAGATTATTAGTTTGAATTCACAGTAAGTAAGTATTAATATTATTGATATTTTTTTTAAACAAATTTTAGGATGGCCATTCGGAGATCAAATTCATATATGTTATACAATTTTTTATAAAATTCATATCATTTTTTTATAAAATTTTCCTTATATCATAGCTAAAATATTATATTATATTTATCATTAATATAAAATTAATGATTACTATAATAATTACTATTATTTAAATATATATATGAATTTTCATATAATCTTATAATATTGTATTAGACAATAATAATAAAAAAAAAAACAAAAAATAAAGTAATCATTTCATGAAATGTTGAATATTGTTATCTTCAGTATTATAATGAATTTAGATTTCTCTTTAATAATTAGTAATACTTGTTTATTATTTCATTTCTTAATTTCTGATCACTTTTGATACTTGAAAAACTAGAAGAAAAACATGATAAGTTCATATTTATTAATTTTTTTATGTCATTAAGACGGTTAAAAAAGAATAATGTAATAACAAAAATTAAAGATGTTTGACAATTTGAAAAAAAATTTAACAATTTCTAAAATATAAATATTTAATTATTTTCTTAAAATTAAAAATTATTGTTTATCTAAGTTCTTCTCTCGTAATGTTCATGTATAAAAATTTGATTTTTAAAAAAATGTAAAAATAATTTAAACAACAATGGAAAGAAAACATTTAATTACACGTTACGTTGTATTTATAAAAAATAAGTATAAATGTTATTATTTCAAACGAGAGATAAAAATATTTTGTTATTATGACTTGTTGTTTTGTTATCATAAATTAAAACGCATTTGATTTCTATTTTTCTATCTATTATTATATCTATATTATCTATCAACTTTGAATTTATTTTTTGTTCTTTACATAGACATTCTTACATTCTTTACATTGGTCTAAATAATGATGATTAAGAAATTCTTTTGGTATCATTTTCGTTAGAATGAAAACAATAAGAAACGAGATTAGAAAAATAGGAAGTTATGTATGAAAATAAGTGTATATAACGATAATATTTTAAATTTAAAAATTTTTTTGTTAACAAATTTTTTCATAAAATATTTTTCAAAAATCTTTTTAACAATAATTAAAGAAAAAATTTAAAATTTTAAATAAATCTAAAAATTAAAAATTGAAAATTTGTCAATTTTATCTAATCAAAAGAAAATCCAAACTGTAATAGATTAGATAATTATATATACTATATAATATATATTTTTTTGATTTTTTGATTATTTTCTTGTTTTAAAAATTAAAAATTTTTTATTTTTTTCAATTTAAAATTTTTAATGATTAATTCCACAAATTTTTTTTAAATTCTTCAATTTTCTGTTAAAAAATAATAATTTTTATAAAAATTCAAAAATATTTTGTAAAGAATTTAAAAAAAATCTAAATTTAAAAAAAATTTAAAAAAAGATAAAAAACTAAAAATATAAGAAAATAAGCAAAATTATAGATCAAATTAAAAAATACATAATAAATTTTGAAATTGTCCACTAATAAACTTTTTTCGTGTAAAATGTATAATTGTATAAATCTTCTTAATAAAAATTAAAGAAAACAAATTTGCAATTTAAAAAATAAAAAATTTGAAACACGAAAGAAATTCAAGAATTTTCCAATTAAATCCAGATCAGAACCCAATTATTACAAATAATACAGACTGAAAAAAAAAAAAATACAAAAGGATCAGAGTGATGATATCATTATTGCTGTTAGATCATCTATCGGATTCTAGCTGAGTATGCAGAGAAGTTGGTAAATGAATACAGGAACGCGAGCGACGAGTAAAAAAGTGGGAAACGTGTCTTCGCTAACGACGATCCGCATTCCTATGGGGATCGCCCAGGAAATTCCTGTTCCAGGGCTGTAGCCTATAAGGGATATCGATATCCGGTTCACCTACGTGTCACTGCCTTTTCTAACTAAGGATAAGCGAAAGCATTCGTGTCAAATTCTATTTCATGTGGAATTACATCTTTGTTGCTTATCGTGGTGGAAACTGGATGATTTTAATTCCTTTACATATAGAGAGAATTTTTTTGATTTAGATGTGAAATTATAAAATGGAAGAAAATTGTGAATTTATAGATAAATTTTTAATATTTTTTAAAAGTTTTAATATTTTTCTTTATATAAGTATTATTACATTATCAACGATTATTAACAAATGATATAAAAGTAAAAATTATTTTGATGTTTTTATTGAGCTCTTAATAGAAAAGGAATGCAATTTACTTTTTTTCATTTTAATATTCATAATTATTTTTTATCTTGTACGAAAAGATTATCTATTTCGATATAAAATAATAATAATAATAGACAATAAAACTAAAAGTATAAATATATTTATATATAAAAAAAAAAATAAAATATAATTTAATTTAAATGAATAAAGTGATAAGAAAATGATATTTTATTCAATATTCAAATTTGTATGAAAATTATCAATGTTTTAATTGAAAAAATATACAATGGCTCACAAAAATATTCCAACATTCATTAAATTTTTAACAATAAAATATGTATTATATTTGGGTTATCAAGATAATACAATTACAATTACAATAAGATAAAAATATTAAGAATATGTATATATAATTTGAAATAAATTGTATAATTTAGAAATTATTCCTTATACATTTAATATAATAAGATAGTTAAATAGTAATAATATATTATGTAAAAATATAATAGTAATATAATAATAATAATATAATATGAAAAATTAAAAGTAAATTTTTCTTATTATTATTTTCTATTATTTTTTGTTATTGACTTATCAATTTCTTCGTTCCATCGCACCACCTAACCACCATTAAAATTTCTCCTAATACTTCGTAATATAATCGTTTTAGAAATGTCCATTCGTGATTCCCAACACGAGATTCTCATCGCTTGTGAGATTTTCCATTCAAGAGCGATTAAATACCGTTCAACGGTCCATCAATCACGAATGATGGATTTTTAAGGGAACCATCTGTAACTGGAAATGGAAGGTTATCGCAAGGTACACACGATAAAGACTACCGTTTGCCAGCTTTCTCTTCATTCGACACAAAATACGCGAACCGTGTGATTCACTCTTGAGTAATCTTCAGACATTGACTGCTCAAAAGATGCGAAAAATCATAGTGAGATTTGCATATGAAACGAACTCGAAAGGAGCCTGAGGATTGTTCAAAAAGTTTCTACTATGCGTAGTATTCACTCCGTACATTCGAATGACGAATGAGCCGAGACGAAATGCAATTGAGTTTCCCTCCTTTGTGCAAATCTTGTACGCCATGAAAGCGAAATCGTGTATCTTTCCATCGTCGATTTTTGATTGATTTCAAGTTAACAGATCTTTTCAAGAGATTGTTAAATGATTTTGATAAGCTTGCTAAAAGCTGCACTTATCATTTGCAACGTATGATACAATCGTTAAAACTTTTACAACAGTTACTCGATTCGATGATTGAATACGTTTACCAAATGATAAATATATCTTGTATAGAAAAATATTGAAAAATTGAAAAGAAAATTTCTGATATTATAATAGATTAAAATATAGAAGTCTGTATAGTATATGTGTTTTTATTATTTGTATAAATTTATATTAAAATTAATACATACATTTCATAATTTATTAAAATTAGAAAATTTCTTTTTATTTATTATACTTATATATTTTATTTATACTTTTGATATGATATTGTATATTAGATTTTATTATTTTTATAGATATTTTATCTTTATATATTAAATAAATAAACTATCTAATACAATATATAACATAATAAAATAGATACATAAATAATAGCGTAAACAATATACCATGAATAATAATAAATTATCATAAGTCAATATTTTTCTTCGCGATAAATTATAAATATAATGTTTCTATCAATAAACAATAAAAATCAGAGACAAACTTAATCGATACATAATCTTTTTTCAATAATTAAACGAATAGATATCTTCCTATTTATTATATAGCTATCCTTATCAAATCGAAATCCATTGCTATTAACTATCAGGTTATTATTCAGAAGCTGGTGCTGAATTTGACAAGGTTAATAAGTGTTCATAGACCAATCTTTATCACAAACGTTCAAGATATAAAAAAAAGTAGCAACTGGTTCGATTTCCTAGCTTTCTCCCATTCGACTCACGCAACGCTAGATGATGCACTTTAAGTTAAGCCTTAAAACAGGGATTACGTAAAATGCACAATTAATACTAAAACCATTTCTATATCATTTTTTATTTATCGTTGGATAGAGAAGAAAATATCATTTCAACAGAATTAACGTTGATCTCGATCATCTGAATTGAATCAGATCAAAAATGAAATTTATGTTGTAAAAAAATTGATGAGAAGATTGGTGAAAGGAAAACAGAATAATTCTTCAAACATTTAATCCTTTATAATTCACATAAAGGTTATAATAACATTGTAAATTGTACTATTATTTGATTTTATTTTAATATTTTTGGATCGTCTAAAAAAGATACTTATTCTCTTATTTTTATTATTATTTAGCATAACACTATATAAGATAATTTTATTTATATCATCTATTAATATTATTATTTTATAAAAATGTGATAACTTCAAATACATACCATTGTTATTTATAAATTTATTTTAGAGAATAATTCTTTAAAATATTCATAAAAATATTCTATTTTTATTTGAGTTTGAAAATTAATATAAATTAAACAATTGTTTCAATTATAAAACAAAACAATTTAGTTTTCATTTGTATTATGTGAATCTAAGAAAAATTAAATGCAATTATTTCTAAAAAAAATATTTGCTATCTTGTTAAAATAATTACTTCTTTCATTCTATAAATTTTATAATATAAAATTTGAAAAAATAAAAATATTTGAAGCATCATATATATATTTTTTTTTCTGTAATAAAAGAATCTGAATCAAGTCTGAATAAGGAATAAAGATTATAAGATTTGCATATAATGTAATCAATATATGCAAAACATTCTAAAAATGTGGTTCTTTTAAATTTATAATTATAATATATAATATATTTATTTTCTTATCTAATTTTTTTTTCTATTTGCTTTACTGTCATATACGTTTAGCAACAATTATAATAAAAAGAACATTAAATACAAATAATTATATCTTATTTAATATCGTATTTAAAAGAAGATTAAGATTATTTTTAAATACAAGATTTTGTTAAGAGAACTCAATTTGGAATTTAAATATGCATCAACAATTCTTGATATATATTAAAAAAAAATTTGTAAAATCTAGTTGATATGAGAAAAACTACAAGAGTTAATAATAGTTACATTCTTAAATTATCAATTAAAATATTCTTAATAATTTATTTTAGGTTAAATAAATATTGTAATAATAATAAGATATGAGATTCATTAATTGTTTATGTTATAAAAAATACCATATTTTAATAATCTTAATATAAATTTATTTTATTTCTTTACCAAGATAATAATAACAACATTATTAACAAAAATAAAATAATTCATATATCATTACATTAAAATAAAAAAAATATATTAGATAGTTATAATAAATACTGCCTTTACATTCCTAAATTAAAGAACGAATATATAAAAATTGATGAGATACTTATACCCCTCGATATTATGATGATTAATTAAAAATATATAATCACCAGTATTTAAATATCCAAATTCTATAAATGAAGAATCTAAATTCCACTTATGTTTAATGTTTAATGATTATCACTCAAACTTTCATTTTATGCCTATATCTAATAAATAAAATATGTCTAAAAATATTTCAAATACAACTTTATACATCTTAGAATATCTCAAAGAAGTGCAAACTAGTGCAAACTAGTGAAAAAAATCTTAAACCTCTTTCTTGCAAAGATGCAGCAACATCTGAAAAGAGTCGACAACCATTCAACTATTCAGAGGTCTCGATCCACAAGCGAAGAATCCGGGGTCTAAATCGGTCCGCTGGTATAGACCACCGATCGGAACACGTCTAACTCGCTCGTCCAAGTCGGCCAACCGATCGTTGGACGATTCGCGCGCGTAAACAGATCGATGTCCGGGCGAAGATCGCGTGAACAGTTTCTAGATGAGCGAGCAATCGCGACCACTACCGGGTGTCGTGCTCGAAATGGTCTCTGATGTCGGAGAGTGCGGTCGGTGTGGCGCCTCGTTTCGCGTTTCACGCCACCAGGCACGGATCCAAGTCACTGTGGATAGACAATGTGCGTGTGTGGATCACGCGAGAGGAGGCGTGATGAGAGAGCAGGTGAAAAAAAAGAAAAAAAGAAAAAAAGAAACAGGGACGGCAGGCTGCGAATTGCGTGGCGCACGCGAAATCTTGCCTCGTCTAGGAAACGTTTCGCGAAGATCCTGTTACCGGACACACGCGAGAAGTGTACGCGCGAGAGCGCGTCTGCATGCGTGCAACAAAGTTAATACACACCGGGAAAGTGAACTGTTAGATTAATAGGCCATCATCGAAGAAAGTTGTGATATTATGGCACGAATTTTATGCGATTGAGAAGGAGAAGAGAGGAATCAGATGGTGATAAGGTGTGGTGAAGAATAATATATAAGTAAGTCATCGATAGATGTTTATAAATAGATGAAATAGTCAGATGCAAAAGCTTCTAAAAATATTTTTGCTACTGTCAAGATATCAAAAGTAATTGTTATTCTTTTAAACAAATTTGTAGAATATCATAGAATAATATAGTAAGGAATATATGTGCTTAGCAGGCATCGATAGATGTTTGTGAATAAATAAAATTCAGAAATAATTGTTATTTAGACTAATTTAAATAAAGAATTTATTGAAAAAATATCGCTATTAATGCAATATTTTTATTGTTATTCAAAATTTTTAATATCGTTTATTTTTGATTTATTTCGATAATTTTATAATATTAAACTTGTAATGTTAAAATCTTGAATATGGAATATAAATTAATAAATGATAACAACTAAAAGTTGAAATTAAATATTGTTTGAGAAAAAGATAAAAAATTTAACTTAACTTAAATAAAAATAATTTATGGATTCATAGAGATTTAATTTATAATTTTGTATAAATAATTTAATATTTCAAATATTTCATAGTGAAGTGAATTTTTCACTGTATATAAATCTTGTATTTTTTATAGTATTTTTTTGACATAAAAAATAAAATAATATAAAAGAATTTTCATGATGCGTATATATGTATAAGAGATTAAATGATTCTGATAGGTTACATACATTTCAAAAAAATAATTTTAGTATTTTAGTTTTTGTATAATCATTATATTAATATTTGCGTATAAAAATTAGATTATTATTTATATATTATAAAAATATATTATTGATAATAATATAATATTTTAGGTAAAATTGTTTGTCGATATAAATAAAAAAGGAAGATCAATGTGATATTCATTTCTTAAAGCCCTCTGACTGTAATTTGTCACCTGAATTGCGAACTAGGACTCTTGAGCATCTATACCGTTAGGTATTCCATGCAACGTTTCAATGTCTATGGATGACAGGAACAAAAAGCATCAAATTAACCTTCTATAGTACTCTTGAATTCATTATACTTCGATTTCTTTGAGAGTATTCCATTCCATCCCGTGAAGAATGAAATTAAAATTTATTCGAAATTTTGCTTGTTCGAAAAAATTATTGTTGAAAAAAATCTCTTAACAATTAACTTGAAAATCTACACTATATTGAACAATAGAATATATTATCTTTTTTCAGAATTTTAATCATTCAAAAGATTTTGAAATAAATATAGAAATAAATCAAAGCATCATACAATAAAAATTAAAAATTCCTTTAATTTTTATTAATTTTGTTTTTCAAATTTAACAATAAAAATTATAAAAGAATTAAAATATTAGCACAATTATCATCTACATTATAAACTAGAAGTATTGAATTTACTCTGAGTAAATGTATTGCTATCATCGAAACCGTTAGATATTTCGAGTAACATTGTCTGTGATCAATGAACTCAAAAGAAAAATCAGTTCGAGATTTTCGCTACCGGATAAATATTCTCCAATTATTTATATTTCTATCTGATATTCAATAGAAATAAATCTCAATTTTTGTCATAATGTATTAATAAAAAACAATTATTATAAATATTTTATGAAGTTGGATTGAAAAATTATTGTATTTAATTATAGAAATTTAATTTATAAAAATACTTAAATACAGAGGAAAGTTATCGATAGATTAGGATGATTAATGATTAAAAAATAGATTTTATTAGATTTTTGAAATTAATCTCGAATAATTTTAAACCTAATGTAGCTTAAATAATAAGATAAAAAAATTTTTTAAAAATACTCATTTAAATTGCTATTTTTATTACTTTTTTGAAAATTAAAAAATATTTTCATTTTTATATATATTTAAATTATATTAACCTATTTAATTCAATACTAATGACTAAATATATGCAATTATGCATCATATGTTAATATAAATGCAACATATAGCACTATAAATATAAATATTTAAAAATCTATTCGAATTTTTAAATAATAAAAATTGATTAAATTATTTCAAAATAGACTAAAATAAAAATTAAACATAAACTAAATAACTAAAAAAATCAAAAATTAATTAAATTAATTTTTAACAAATATAGTAAACGATATAATCATTATCTACGCCAGTTATTGAAAAATCAATAAATTTTTTAAAATAAAACTTAAATCTTTATTTACTTATATAAATTATTTCAATAGTTTCTTTTCAAATTATGAAAAATATTATTGAAGATATTATTATATGAAATAATTTATTTTATAAAAATAAAAATATAATTATATTAAGTATTATATTACGTACATTAAATCATGACATCATATATAAAATATAGTTATGAATATTAACAGTATCATTAATTTCTATCGAAGTTCATATTGTTCGATAAATGTGGTAATGTTTTAAATTAATATAATATATTTTTTATTTTCTATCTTAAAAAAAGAAAAGTAGTGAAAAAATGTAAAAAAATAAAAATTAATTAATTCTTCACGAATCGTAACGCAAAGAAAAAATGAAAAAAAATATTTTCAAATTATTCAAAAACTTTCAATTTATCACTAATCTGCAATAGTCGTTAAATAGTTTATTTATCCTAATAACATTTTTGTACAATTCTAACTGCACATAATACACACGACAAGCGTGAAATCGTTAGGAAGTTTGATCATGAAATCAATGAGTATTCGTTGAAAACAGCAAACGACCAATGATAACGCGATTCTTTCGTTAACGTGAACAAAAACCAGAAATTAAATGACAATCAAACCCAGAAAAGTGTGTCGACGACTCGGAACGGTGAGCCGCACACGAGAAACGTTAATTCAGTGCATTGTCTACTGTATTTATTATGTTTAACAATTTATTAACGAAATTCAAACTCAAATCGCCAATTAATTGTAGGGATAATTTCGATTGATTTTGTCATGAGACATTGATGCTTTGGAAAATTTTAATGATCATATATTCTAGACTTAAGAACATACTAAAAATAATGTCTTAGGTAGATATCGATGAGATCATTATTTGTTAATAGTTATGTAGATTTATATAATTGCATAAATTTATATTATTTATAGATATATTGAATATATAGATTCATATATTTATATAAATATTATAAATATATTCATAATATTATATATACATAATATATTTATAATTATGTAATAATATAAAAATATATACAATTAAATTCATTTAAATTTAATTAGGAATTTAAATGAAGGATGAAGGACGATAAGACAAAAGATAAGATTTGCTTATTTATTAAATTATAAATTTAAATTTGTATTAGATGAATTAGATCAAGAAAATAAAATGAGTAGTATGATGAAAATAGAATAGAAATAGTGATAAGATTCTCTTTGAAATAATTTTATAATGAAATTATAATATAATTCATATTCATTATATCAGTTAATTAAGAATTAAATTAGAGCCACTCTTATTCTTTCAATAATAATTCAAATCAAATCTAATTTCCAAACTTAAATACAAAAAAAAAAAAATAAAATAATAATATTAAAACTGTAGTACTATTATTGTAAGAATAACAAAAATCCAATTTAAACTTTAAATTTTAGAAAAATAATGAAAATTACTTTCCCAATTCTTAAAAATATTATTTTCATTTTGTACAAATCAATTAAATTATAAATTTATTTTCTACTGAGGTATGCCTTCATGACTTCAAGAAATATGTCAAATATCATATAAAAATAATAATAAATCAATTGGTATTATTATTATTCTTATATCAGTTTACCATTTGATATCATAGTTGAGTCATAACATTCTCAGTCGAGTCATTTCATCATATTTAATTTTACATTATTTCACTTATCAATGTGACAAAGTCTATCAATGATATTTATCTCGCAATATCTTACACTTACAATTTTTTTCAACTTTAATAACATATTTTCTTTTCACGATACTTTTAATAGAATTCGAGACATATTATTTATCGATTCATATTTTAAATTATAATTCTCCTTGGCGGTTGACCTTTAATTCACTTGGTTGTTAATCTTTACGACATATAGCCTGTACTACACACTCACCGAGCATGATCCAGATCTCTCTTATTGCCGAGCAACAGTGCAGTGAAGTAGGATGGCAGACGTAAATCAGCCAGTTGCTTCAGCAATCCACGAGCTTCCTGAAAACTTCGTTTGCACGTTACACTGTAAACGATTACGAAAGCCTCGCCCCATCTTATATGGGAATATAGACAACCATTTTCCTGAAACAAAAATAAAATCCAATTAATTAGTTAAGACTGATTTGATTTTTTACGACTCTATATGAATCAATAAAATCTTTGTATTTACTTTGAATTGAAGTCTATGTGAATTTTTCTTTGTAAATTTTAAAAGAAATATTTGTAATATTAATTAAAAAATATTAAAAATAATTGTATATAATTATATATATTATTTATATATAATACAATTATAATATTGATGATATTAAACTGATATTAATTAATAAAATAGATTAACTTATCAATTTAAATTTTTTAAGTACTATTTTAATTGTTTAACTTTATTTTATATCATTAAAAATCATTAAAATTATTGAAACATTTTAAATTAAATTAAAAAAATTTTTTAAATTATTATATATTATAAAATATATTTTATAAAATATTTAATTTAGAAAACATGAATTAATGTGTTTAAATGATTTTTGATCATTTTATAAAATAAATTATTTGTTTTCTATTGTTATTTTGTTATTTGATCTTGATGAAAACAAGACATTTTTAATATTTCAAATGTTTAAATAATTATTTTTTTTTTATTAATATTATTATATACACTTTGAATACTCAAAAATAAATTTTCAATAAAAATATACATTATTAACACAAATCAATTTTTCAGTTTATTATTTTTAATATGTCTTCCTTTAAATCCTTTTATTTGACGAAATAAAAAACATGATAACAATTAAAATACATTTTTAAATAATATATAATTAGTGCTTTTTGAAATAATTATTTTCAAATTATTTAAAATAAATTTCATCTAGATTTCTTATGAATCATTTTTAAAATTAAAAAATTATCATGAAAAAGATAGTTTTTATGTTTATATGTCTTAAAATATAATCGACTTTCTAAAATTATTTCATCGAAATTTTATCAAATAGTTTTGATCGTCGATTAAAATTCTAGATTTAAAAAATTTGAAAAAAATGGCTGTTATATAATCGATTTTTTACAATATCGCAATTTTTAAATTACAGACGAAATTATAAACGTATGATTTTAATTTTTTTTATATAGAAAATATTTTTTTTTCCTTTTCTTTCAGAAAGAATATTTAATTTTATTTTACTATCTATTATTTTTTATTTATTATTATTTTACATTATATTTTACATTATTTGTAAAAAAATATTCTTATTATTATCATAATATATAGTATATATTATATAATTTATTATTTTTATTGCCAATTTTGTTATTACTTTACTTTTTATTATATTTTTGATTTCAAAAACTTTCATTTCAAAAAATATTTCCTGCTTTTCTCTCCTATAAAAACTCGTATTTAATTTCATTCATTTTATTATTACTTTTTTTTTATTTATTATCTTCATTCTTATCAATATTTTTAAATATCCATAAAAGAAATATTTTCAAATATAAGAAATATACATAGAATTATATATATTAGAACTACATCAAGAAGACAACTACAACAAGAAATATGTCGTTTCCTTAATTATAATTTTATAAAAATGTAAAAAATAATTCAATTTCCTATTAAAGAATTTCGAAAGTAAAATACTACGTAGATAACACAAGTAAAATTCGTTAATTAATTTCTAGTTATTTTCAACTATCTAGCCATACATCGAAAAAGAGAATTTATTACGAGAGAACGAAACTCATGTTAAAAAAATAAATTTTCATCTCATTTTTACCAGTCATCATTTTTCCATCCAGGGCGCCGCTTAATTAACACGTTAATCAACATTCCTGAACGAGCGGCTGGAAAGTTCCGATCTAGATCTTCGATGATCGCGCACGCGCTTCGTTTCACTTCGTTCTATCCCTCACATATACATGTATACACGCGGAAGAATTATAATCTGGGCCCGAAGCGAGCAGCGGCGATTCGGCATCGATTAAACGCCAGCAAATTGCCCGGTCGCGACGATAATTGAAATAGAAACAGTCTAAACCGGTACCAACCACGTGACCACGTTCTATTTTCAAGGCACGTTCGAAGGCTGACCTATGACCTTCCGACCGATCCTCGATGTTCGAAACACTTCCGATCTGATGATTCGGGAGAAGAAGAAGGCTGTGTAGCCACTTCGTTCTCCATTTTTTTTTCGATTCGTTTCGAGAATCGTGTCTATTCAATGAAAACAAACTTTCGCTTCTGGTTAGTGATAACAATAATGTTCATCTATTTATGGTTAAATTCTTCAATACAAAGAAGAATTGGCAAAAGAATAACAGAATGAAAATAAAGGTTAGTATTATATATAGGATAGTAATTATATAATTTAGTTTAATTTAAATCTAACCAATTTAGAAATTTATTAGGAATTTAATTTAAATACATTTCAATATCTAAATTTATGTTAAATTCATCTATTCCAAACTTTGGATAATTTTTGGGTAATTATATATAATATCGCAAACATTTTTGTATATATTTCGAAAATGAACAGTGCTTATATATATATATATAGAAAAAAAGTTTTTCAAAATTAAAAATATTGACAACATATTTTTAACAGCATTAAAATGAATAAATAATTATTTTTAATAATTACTGTTAAAATTAATTACTATAAATTTGAAAATCATTCATCTATTCGAGGAATTCATTACGATTGAAAGAGAATAAATATTCTTAATTTTTTAGATATATTAAATATGATAATATTAAGTATATTTTTGAAAGAAATAATTTATACATATATGTATCACTATTGCAAGTCTATTTATATTAAGATTGTTCGTAAACTGATATAGTTGTTTAATCCATATTCATTGAACATTGATAGGAAATTAAAATAAAACAATATTGCTCGAGTTACAAAATAGAACATTGTGCTACTTTCCTAATCAAACATATTACGGTAGAGAAAACTAACTGTAGTTCGCTATTAATATAGATTTCTTATTCTAGATACTTTGAATACGAAATATAATTATAATAAAATATACATTAAATATACAATTAAATATACAATTATATAATTATATACAATTGAAAATAAATATTTTAAGTATACAATAAAAAATACTCTGTTAAAATAATATTTTATTTTCTCAAAAGAAGTAAAATATATTTCACGCTTAATTTTTGAATAAGTTTTCATTTAATTTAAAAAAAAATATTCAATAAATTAAATTTAAATTATCGTTTAATTATCTCAACAAATATTTATATTTATAATTTAAAACTTAAACAATTTAAAAGAGCATAATCCAATCTCAAATCCCAGCATCTAATATAGTTTAAATTTTATTATTTATCAAACTTCAGAAATTATTCAATATAATTAAAAAAATAACACATATTATACTTTTTTAATATAATATTATCAATATATACAATATAATTATATTAATAAGGTGTTCATAAAAATATGCGACATTTTTGAAGAATAGATTCTAAACATCAAAACAATGAAAAAAGTTCATACATATGTGTCCTATAAAAGTTTAATTAACGAGTTATAAGCATCTTAAATTTGTATTAAATAAAGTGAGATGGCGAAAGAGCGAGAACTCGATGTGCAATAGTATTGGAGCCTCTCAATAAAAGTAAATACATTGATATTTTTTTATATACAATTAGTTTCAAATAAATTTCAGTGTAAGGTAATATACAATGTACATAAATATCGTGTAATGTAATTATGCAACATTTTTATATAGTTTAAAAAAAAATTTTATTATGCAAATTGAAATCTATGTAATCTTTTGTTATTTATATATTTATTAGAAACTTATCTCGGACAAATCGTACTAAATTTCACAATATTTGGAATTATATTTAAAAATAAATGAATTATTATATTTCATTCAACTTGCTATATTTATCGAAATCCATAGAAAAAAATCAAAACATAGTTCTATAAGATTTCGAATTAAAAAGATTGCATATGTTTTTATATGCATAATGCTTTTTTAATTATTTACATATATATAAACAAGTCCGAAGTATTAATGATACTTGAATTAATTTGAATTTCAGATTATTAAACATCCAATCAAATTACTGACAAATATTTATCTTTATTTCACTTGCATTCTATATTTCCTATTCTTGTGCAGAGAGAAATAATATTCGATCTGGATATCACTTATATTACATTATAATCACATATTTTCTTATGTGTCTTATTATTAATTCCAATACACAAAAATAAATAAAAACAAAATTCAGTTTTAATATTTGCGAAAAAAAAATTAAAAACTATATTTGATGTTATATTTTTGTATATCAATTCTTTTTTTTTTTTGTTTACTAATTTTTAAAAGTATATTGCAATATTATTTTTACCAAAGACACTGCATTGATATAATTTTTACTTTCTTCTATCTTTTTAAATATATTTTTTTATCAATCTAATATACATAAATGCTAAAAAAATAAAAATAAAAATAATAGTACTTAAATCAAATTGACGATTTTTAATATAATTCAATAGAAATATTTCAATAAAAACAGATATTTATAATGTAAATAGATATAAAAAAGAAGAAAAAAAACATAAAAAATACAGTTTTTTAAGGAATCTAATTTCTGCCAATTAAAATTAATTAAAACTAAATATAAAGAATTTAAAATTAAATTAATTTTATACATCAATTTTCAATTTAAATGTTTTATTATAAATATTTACATTTAAACAACTATCGATCAAATCTATTAATCAAAATTAGACAAGTTACTTCTGATTTACGATCAAAATTCATTTCAACTGGATTATTAATTTACACAAGCAACTAAGAACGAACGTTAACATCGATCAATTCAGTAATTTAACAAGCAGTTGTTTAACGTAAACGTAGTTTAAGAGAACACAAAATTATTCCAAAATATTGATCTACTGCCTGATTCTAATTGTTAATGCATCGATCACGATCTTTTGATCGAGGAACCACGTATTCTGGTGGTAGCGAGGAAGTATTTCACGTTTAACGACCCGCGAAAGCTGTCGATTCTCGTGGCTGTTCCAATGCTTTTCCATTGACCTGGCACTGACAGCTAGCCGGTAATTATTACCTGGGAACAGGATCGACGGGATCGTGATCATCGGCGATCGGTATCTATAGGAAGGAAGGATCTAAGCGTATTGATCTATCTAAGCGAGATCGACTAAAGTGAGCTTGACCGTGAACTTTTTTCAATTCGCTAAACCATCGTCAGAATTGGCATCTGGTTTCTATAATTGGCACGATTCGAGGACGTCTGTCAGAAAAAGGAAAAATTTTTCGGCGGATGAAATAGGAAACAAGTGGCAGCAGATACATGAAAATACAATCTTTATGCGATTGATATACAAGAATTCTAGACGATAGAATGAAGAAAATATATGATTTTTGAAGCTTAGTTGAAATGATGAGATGGAATTGTAGAGATAGAGTAGTATAGCTTTGAATAATTGAAAAATTATTAATATAAATTTGAAGAATCTTCAATTGAATAATTTTGGAAACTTAATATTTTCGATTAAACTTTTAAACTTAAAAAAAGTGAAACAAATAAATGATTCTTTTTAAATTTATTTGGAGAATGAAGATTTGAATATAATAAATAAAAAATCTTAACTTAATAATTAAGTTATAGATATTATTAATGTCAATTTGGAAAATTTTCAGTCATTAATCTAAACATTCTGAAAATTTAACAATTTTTTATTTAGAAGCTTTAATTGATTAGAAAAATGAAGATTTGAAAGATAATTATGATTTATTTGAATTTTTTTCAGAAAAGAATTTTTAAGGAAGATTTTTTTAATGGGGTGAAGAAATAGAAAAATAAAAAGAAAGTATAAAAAGTAATAATGTAAAATCAAAAAATATACAATAATTAGAAAATCAGAAGGTTGAAAAAAAATGAAAATGATAACAACTATTTGCAAATTTCTTATGAATAATATAATTTAAATATAATAGCCTGATGAATAAAAAAAAACAATTTTTAATAAAAATACAAGATTCTTATATATTGTTAACATTATTCCTATATAACTTATATTTCAAATTTATAATAACGGTATAACAATTTTAATGAATATAAAAACTTTTTAGATATAAATTTTGTAACATCATCTAGGATATCTATAAATAATGTTACAACTATCGAGAAAATGACTTTTACACGTAGTCAATCTTCGAATCCTCGTTTTTCATATATCTCAATCATAGTGAATATTCAAAGAAATTTCTCACACCTACGATATTTCCATAAACACTCATTCCTATAATGATATATTGAAGAACGGGTTTGACACAGGCTATTTAATGATTTACTATCCATATCCATTCTTTATATACTTTCTAACACTTTACAATCATCCATAGTTATTGTATATCTTCAATATCTTCAATATCTTCAAATAATTTTATAGTTTTGAATTTTATATTTAATATAAATATAATTCTATAATAATTATATAATAATAATATTGTAATGTAAATATAATACATATAAAATTTTTAAATAAGTAATTATAATAAGTAAATAAAATTTTCTATAAAATTTTTTTCTATAATTGATATTTTAATATAAATATAATTATACTTAATACTCTAATATAATTTACAATATAAATAGTATATTATATTATATATATATAATATTATTATCATTATTTTGACAATTTTAACAATTTATTAACAATTTTAATAATTTTTAACAATTTTTAAATATTAAATTAACAAAATAATATTTTAGTAAAATTTTATATTATTGCATTTGTATAATACTTTTATAATTGTAAATAATGATTTTTTTACAATAAATAACTATGAGTCTATAATATATTAAAACATAAATAACTAATAATTAATATGTTTTATAACATAATAATTATTTTATTTACAATAAATAAATAAATCAAGCAAAATAATATAAAACAAATCCAATTTTTCTATTTATTATTCATTAAAAAAAATTATATTCATTCACTGCTATATAACTTTCTAAATTTTACTTTCGATTTAGTACAATATAAATCTTACAATTTTAAAATAAAATTAGATTTTATTAAAATGTAACGAAATTAAATTTTTTTTTTAATTTAATATACCTTATATTTAATTCATACCATTATATTTAATTCATAATTATACTATTACTTCGATATTCATCATTATAACTCTTCAAGTTCAATCTTGCAATTATTATTTCGAAAATATTTTAAATTCAATTTCAGACTAATATTTTATCTAACAAATTGTTAGCAATCCGTTCCTAGAACTATAGTATAGTAATAATAAAATTAATTTATTATTACATACTATAATAAAATTGGCTGTTAACAAATTCTATTGTAAGGCTATCAAAAGCAAAGTTCATATGAATTTGCATTTATCACTAAATTCACAAATTCTACAAATTCGGAAGATTTTAAGATGTAAGAAGTTCTAACCTTTCTTTGAAAGAATTCTGATGTTGAGAAGGTTTGAAAAGTTCAAAAAGTTCTGAAGATTAAAAAAATTCAAGAAAAATTTGTTTCTTCAAAACAATTTTTTCGTACCCTCTAAAACTCCTCCATGCACATCTTACGAGATCACAGGTCTTCTCTAAGATATATAAGCAATTGTGAAGTAGCACCCTGATTGAACAACATTCTCAATCTAAGGAAAATGAGACTAAGAGGCTATGCCTAGAGTTTGCTGTTCCCAAGAAACTGAAGAATGTTTACAATAATTCTTCTCTAAAAATGATATTGTTGAGATTGGCATGGCTGAAAAATGTTGCCTCAAGTCCAAGGATCACATTGACACTCCAGCCACACTGAATTGTTTCTAATACAAAGCGAATGATCGTCTAAATTCTTCTTTCATAAACGGTATTGTACTGCAGCATCATCCTGTAATTCTGTTCAATGTCTGAACATGCTGCCCGCTTTGAACGCATTGCGTACAATACAAATTGATAAATGCACGAAATCAATTCATACGATATATTACAAATTACAAACATATAATTCTAGAATTATAAATAGAATATATAAAATAGAATTTACAACTACATTGATTATATCAAAAAATGTTAAAATATTATGAGCCTAATATTGAGGCATTAATCTCTCGATGTTTTTTCGATTTGTGTGTCCTGGAGTAGTGCACTTGCTACATCCAGTGATAGAATATAGATCTTAGTTATCTCAGTCTTTTAATTATCCCATCGTTCTAATTGTTGCTATCTTTTGTTCTTTCCAGAACATAATTCTAGAATTCGTCGTCTTGTAGTAGAGAAAGATTATCGTTCCTGATAACCATCATACCGAATCCAAATTTGCCAACCGACGCCATTTATTGTGTTCTTGTAGTTGATGCAGGTATTCATTCTGCCGTGGCCTCCAAGAATAATATACGCTCTGTTGGATTATATATCCTGGAACCTGTCTATTCAAGATCAGATTCAGAGCCAGGTATCAAAGAAATTAGATCATCGAATGATAAGAAATTTAGGAATTAAGGACAGCTTCTATCTATACTAAGACAGTATATGATTTCTCATAGTATCGCGTCCGATGACTCCCTTCAAATGATTTCGCTAATTTTATAGCACTTTCCTATAAACTCTCTGCAATGAACTGCATAAAGAGAGATCATATGCCACCGTATCCCTTTATTTATAAGAAAGTGTGTGATTTTTTTTAATTTCTTTTTTTATTCGAGATGAACTTTTTAAATTCAATTAACTCATTTCATGTCCCAAAATTAGTTTCATTGTCCGAATAAATATCATGGCACAATTCTCGGCAATCTTTTTAAGCAGTTTAAAAAATGCATCAATATGAACTGCTTTTGTTGTAAAACATAACAAAGTAAATGTAATCCCTTACCATCGAGTTTAGTGCATGTCTTATTCTTAATTAAATATGGATTTACATAATCCACTCTGTAATAATAAAGAGACGTGCAGAAATGAGCCAGGTAGCAAGTGAATTACCCATTTGCGTTATTTCTTTGGATTTCACTCGAAAGAACTTTAAATATTTCTGAACGATGCTTTTCACTATTCTTCTAGCAAATAGTATCCAAAATTCTTTACAATTCAACAAACATTGTAAGTGTTTGTGGATAATAAATAGTCTAGTTAATTTATGTTCTGGATAAATAATAATTTGGTGTTTTTATTCAAATTTGGGGCATTGCTTAGTCTACCTAGTCCAGAGATATTTAAGAATAGAATTAATAAGTGGAGTACATTGCCCTTAGGAATTTCTAAATTGTTATTTAGATTCTGAGTTTCTAATTTAAAGTGCGTTTGTTGTGATATTTTGATCGTGCATGTATGCAGCAGCCATACTGGTTATTGCCGTAATTCTGATAGGAGAAGGCCCCTGAAAATCATATTGGTTTTAATTTGTTGGAACATGATTCCAGGTAGTACATCAGTATTAATCGATGATCCTGATGTAACTTTAGTCATCACATACATCAAACACAACACATAATTTAGAAATAGTGCTAGATTATTTGAATATTGCATGATGTGGCAAGAAGTATGTTTATTTATTGAGTTCAGGATTTATGCATATGTCTTAATGTTTCGTATTTTATGAATTCAGGTGATGGAAACTTTTTGTGTACCTGTTCCTAAGAGTTCCCTAATTTATTTACTGTTTCCTTAAATAGAATTCTTACATCAAAGCGTCCATCACTGTCAATAATATTCTGTATGAAGTATTTTTTCAACTGGATCATTCACAAACATTTAGATATGTCATTTTTCATGTTTCAAAATTGTTCGATCTTTATAAAGATTATAAAGCTGTTCACTTGTCGCCAATAATGAATTGCAAAATAACTATGACTCTTGTTGTGCACGTTAAAATGCTAAATCTATCTGCATCCATCCCAATTGAGTTTTTTGTAGAATAGGATTATTAGGATCCAACTAGTATCTACCAATACATTGGAGATCCCAAACTAATCCTGCATCGATTATCTATGTCTATTCCATCAGATTTGTTGAAGTGAAAATCTGCCAATCTCAATCCAGATGATATCAATTTCTCTTTTAATCAGAATGACGATATATTTCTAATAATTTTAAGCAAAATGAGAAATAGTGTGACGAAAATTATTATATCTCGATGCTATTATACCTTGCGCGCGAAATTGTCATTACACATGTGTTCAAATCAGTGCAAGATAAACCAAGTTTTTTTAAAATATGATTGAGAGCTCGAATGTCCTGTATACTCATCTTTGAGTCCATATTTGGTCCTCTATGATCACTGTCGTCGTAGACAAAATTACTGTTTCTACTCCAATTGTGAAAAATATGATAAGGCCGTAGATTTTGTCTGTTGCGTTCATTGTCCCTTTGTTATTATCGAAGATGTAGTCATTGTTATGGAATCAATTCGTATTCTATTATTATTCTGTTCGACATGCAGAAATGCATTATGTTTCTTGCCACAAGTTTTGCAAGAATCACCTACACATTCCTTATTTCGATGTCCAGTATTTAGACAATTAAAACACAACTATTTTTTGTACCTGCACGATCCGTGCGTTTGGAGTTAATCTTTCAAAGTCAGCACATTGTACATTATGTGATTTATTGCACAAAACGCAAAAAGTTTGTGGGGTTACAATACATGAGACTAACCTATCCCATCCGGGTTCGAGTATGCGTTTATGGTCTGTGGCTTGGAGAGTTGTGGAAGTGATTTTTCTACAGTTATCTTTTCTAAAATACCTATAATGAGTTTCTAAAAATTTTTAATCCAATTTAACATCCCTAATTATAAGACTCGATTGAGTCCGTTCCCATTTTCTTTTCGTCATTGAGTCTAATTTAGTTGTTATTAAATGAATAATAACAGTGTTCCAGCAGTTTACAGATTCTTTAAGACTTGCCAACAGACTATTGTCGTTTAATAATCGTCTCAATCCATAAAACGACTTTTTATTTAACACAGGTAAATCCCAAAGTGTATATGATTTTGTTTTAGCAACTTTTTATCCTCGAATCTTTTTTTAACTGCTATCCGTCGCAATCGCATAGTTACTCTCAGAAACACCGAGAGATTATATAACTCTAGCTTTTCAATGTTTGTTAATGCGTCATTCTTATGTATTAGTAACTCGAATGTGTCTTTATACTTAATCAAAACAATGATTATAATTTTCCTCAAAAGTTGGTAATTCTATTGTTGATAATTTGATCCTAGAATGTATCCCAGTACTATTATTTGACATTTTCAAATTCGTACTGCGATATGAGCTGTTTCAAATTCTGTATCTTCTACTCGTTTTTCTATGGCCTTTTGAATCACATCAAAGGCTTCGAAGATTGGGATTATTTTATTTAATCGAATCTTAAGCGCGGAAGCACTCAAAGTTTGATCGTATGTTTCGAAAGCGAGTCAATGCAGATTTATACGAGGCGCGTTCCTTAACGAGAAATTTCAATGCGGCATCCATACTGTCTTAGTAAAAGAGACTTACGTAAAGGTCAAAATGGCGATGTCACTTATACGTTGTGTTGAAGACGTCTCAGAGTTGATCCGCAGTTTGGCAGAAGGCAAGTGTCCTTGAAGATCGAGTGTCTGGCAAGATGTCGAGCAGGGGGGTGCACTTGATTATAATAGCAACTTAAAGATAAGTTCTTAAAATTCTTGTATTGCACTGACATTCCACGACAAAAATTTTATACCTTTTAAATTTTCGGTTAATATTCGAAAGACCAAAATTTTAGTTTCACAGATTGAATTTTTTTTACACAATTAATATATAACTTCTTTTATATGATTTTTTAATATGATTTCAAGAAATATATTAGTACTATTATATATTTTTATTTTTTTAATAAAAATTAATAATAAAGTTTCTTTTTATTTTTATAAATTTTTTTTTTACTCATAAGATAAATTTGTAACAGATAAATTGTAAATCAAATTGTTCAATTGAACCAATTTATTTTATTCTATCAAATTTGATTTATATGGGTGACTTTAAACGATTTATTATTAATTTGCTTGATCAAAAATTGCTTAATATAAAATGATATTACATCTAGACAATATGCATTAAAACAAAAATTGTTTTATTAACTTATAGTTAATAAATTTTATATTATATAATTATAAAAATTATTAATTTATAGCTTGGTATATGATATCAGTAACATTGACATTGTATCCAACGAAATAAAATATATCATCATCTTTATATTAGAAGTATGAATGTATAAATTTTCTTATTAAAATCATATAAATGTTATTTTCTTAATAATCTAAATATTTATTTAACTTTAATTCATAATATTAAAATATGAAATAATATTCTATAGTCAAATTCTAAAATAAATATCTCAAAAATGTTGATCTCATTACATATTTTTTTATAATAATCTTTTTATATTTTACTTCATATAATAATTAGTATAAGAATAAACTTTCATAAATTGCATATTCACTATGTGATCAAAATTATAAGTTTTTTTCATTCATTTTTACTTATTCGCAATTAATATTATTGTTTTTTGTTTTTGCATTGAAAAAATATATAACTACATAATTATATAACTTTCATATATAAAAATATATGAAAAATAAAATTATGAAAAGAAATTTTATTCGCAGAAATAACATTTATCTCTTAAAAAAGTTTATAAAGATAACATGAGTTCAAGTATAAAGAATTCCTAATTAATTAATATTAATTCATATTAATTAATTGAAAAATCGTTATTTTCATGTTAATTGATAATTTTCACTAAATCTTCCTCGAAACATAATTCAATTTTTGAAAAATTTCAGATTTGAAATAAATTTGTTTCACTTGAAAGAAATAAATGAAATTAAATATACATTATATGAATACATTAAAATAATAAATATTATTCTATAATCGAAAGATCGATCAAAATATGATAGAAAAATTTATAAGAAATGTAAGAATGAACTTTTCAATTAATTCAGCATCATAAATCAGCTATCATTTATTAAGAATAATTTTCATTATAAATAAATAGGTTTTTTTATAACTAAATTTATTTTTTTTTTCATTTTATAAATATCAACTTTTTTAAAAAAAGGAAAAAAAATAATTCATTATTTATAAATATTGCAAAATTTTTATAAATTCATTTTTTATTATATTTTTTTTATGTATTTTTACATAATTTTATAAAAAAAAAAGGAACAATATTTAATAATTTCTAACACAATAAACGAGACAAAAAAAAATTTTTTTAATTTTTTTCCAATACTGTACAAAAATCAGTTTTACGACGTTTTCAACTCAAAAAAAAAATTAAAAGTTTGAAAACTTAACGGTTAACGTAGTGATCAACTATGATTCATGAATTCACTTGATATTTCATATTGAAAAAACAATCTCATGAAATATATCACGTTTATCTTCCTAGTCTTTGGTTATCTCGCGAATCACTGCGTATTCAGCACGAATTTTATGGCTAGAGATATACATTTGAACTAGTCAAGTATTTACAGTTGTTATTTATGATCAAATTCATTGAATTAGCACTGCATGTAATGTGATCGTAAATAAAAATCACAAATGATTGAGGACAAAAACGTATAAAAACAAAATTCATAGCTCTTTTCATACATATGATTAGATGTTTCAATTTCTCAATCATCGTCGTGTCGTTATATCTTAACTCGAGTATAAGGATTATTGTAATCTAACAGGAAAAAATATTGAATAAGATAAAAAGTTGATTGCTTGTCGTAAAACCGTCAAATAAAATGAAGATTTTGACTAAGAATTTCATAAAATGGCTAAAAGTTTTAAAAAATGAATTGATTGAATATTGCATTATACAATGATGTGATGTGATGTGAATAAAAAATAATATAATATTCTGAAGAATTTAATAATTTTTAATTTAAAGATAATATAAAAACTAAAAGAAAATATGAAATGTAAATTTGAATATTCTATTATGTATTAGTGGAATATATTTAATAATAATTCAAATAAAATAATAATTTCAATCTCAATAATAAGTTATATTAAAATAAATTTCAATTTTAAAACATTAAAATTTATATCACAACAATTACAAAACATGCATATTCAGTTCGCACGCGACACTCTTCCGTGGAATTCCAAAATATTATAAATCTTTCCATGTTCGTAATATTCTGTAATATTTCATAAACAATACAAACATTTCCGTTAATTTCCTTGAAACACTTGCGACACATCCCATATTTTCAAAACATTAACCAATTAACCGACCAATCCTCGACAAATCATTTCGGTTCAATAATAAATTGCACGATCGTTCCAGGAATCGTTGTGACTTGTTCCAATATTTATCGAGTACAATGATTCGCGTTGTCGCATAAACGATTTCGTAAAATGCATGATGCGTGAATGCATTTCGCAATTTGATTTGACCACTACAATCGGTAAATACATGTACAATCAGTCGCATAAGTCTTCATACATCTTATGAAAATTTACCTAATAAAATTATGTATCATCAAAATTAACAATAATTTTATTTTATAAAAAATTAATTTTAAGTATTTAAATTATAAATATATACATGTATATAATGGAATTATACAATGTATGAAATAATTTTTTTATTATTGGATATCACTTTAAGAAAGTGAAATTAACTTTTAAAATATTAATTCAAATTTTTTTTTTTTTTTTTTTTAGATATAACTTTGCAATGACACAAGATAAAACAAAATTTTAAAATATTATACATAAAAGAAATATAAGCGTATAATTAAGAAAAATTAACTTGATTTTCAGATCTTCTTTATTACTTTATTTATTGAAAAATTATTTATATCAAATTTTTTAATGAATTTTGTCATAAAACATTTTAATTATCAACAAAAATAGAAATACAGTATTAATATTTTATTATATTTTATTCTATACTATATGTTCAATTTCTTTTATTTCTATTCTTTGCTATTTTATATTTCTTACACTATTTTTACTTTTTATATTTCTATTTATTAATATATACCTATTTCCTTATTATTCTTCAATTATTGTTATATTAGTATTTTTATAATCAAAATTATACTGAAATCGATTTTTATTCATTTCAATTACTTGAATTATAATTATTTATATATATACATATCGTTTTCTTTTTTCATGCTGAATTCATAATAGACAACATACAAAAAAACACTTTATAAAATTTTAATATTCTGAGAAACAAACAAATATCTTTGTATCTTTGAATGATATAAAATTTTGCAAATAAATTTGAAAATAATAGTTGTATAAAAAAAATAGTATTTCAAATATAGTTACATTTTAATATCAATTCATTTACTTTTTAAAGTCATTTTTATTAAAATATAAGAATCTGATATATCTACAATTTTCAATGATATTTGCCTATGATTAAAATGAAATTAATATTTTCAAATGGAAATATTTCTGTATTTCATTATATTTTCATATTTCAATTAAATATATATATATAATATATTTTGTGTATAATGTATACATCTGTAAGTAATTCTAGAATCAAAAGAAATATCTTATATAAAACACATATATATATTTATAGAATATCTTTGGAAAGTTGATTTTACAGACTAAATAAACAAAAATTGATATATAAAATAATTAGACTTATTTATTAAACAATTGAAATTTGCTTCAGATAAAGTAAAAAGATGAGAAGAAAATAAGATTACTATTTTCGTCTCATTTCAATCGTTTATAACTTAATAAATAAATTTTAATCAACACTTTTGTATATCTTTTGTTTATTTTGTCTTTTACAATTTGAAAATATTATTTCAAAAATGATTATTTCATACATGAATATATTAATCCTCTGTATATAAAATAATATATACAATATTAATATTAAAAATTATGCAAGAGAAGCGCGACAATCCTTGTCAGCGTTAGAACGATTAAAATCTTGAAAAAGTTAGTACGCATGTGATAGTGCCGGATACAGACGCTTGGCGTCGGAATTCCTCGACTCGTTCAAGGTACGACCGCGACGAGCAGTTGAGGATTGAAAGGACAATGCCGGAAGTTGAATGACAAGGAGACTTTAGAAGTTGGTCTCAGGAGAATTTCGAAGGAATTTCGTAGGGTGTGTCTGGAGGTCGAATGGCGAAGGCTTTGTGCAAAGTTTGGGTTAGATGAGTAACTAAAAATGGGATAATGATACACTATATACTTTATATATTTACTTATAAATATAAGATAGAACAAAATATAATTGAGTCATTAATTTTTTATTACAGAAATTGTTTTTATATTTATTGCATTAAGTTATTATTATTAAATTATTTTATAATATAATATGAAAATGGAATCTTTTATATCTTATCTTTTATCCTATCTTTTTTAATTTCTTAAAATATTTTATGTTATTACTAAAATATTTTAATTGTATTTTCATTGTTTAATTATGATTTATATTATTATTTTATTCATAATGAAAATAAAAATATTAAATCTATTTTGTATAGCTAATTGTTTGTTTTTTTTAATCTAGCAAATATTTTGTTATATCTTTTATTGTGTAATGGAATGTGTAATTTGAGAATTGTTTGACATAACAATTATGTTATATTTTTTTTTTCATTTTACAATTTTCTGTCAGTATTTTTAAGTATTAATTTAAAAAATTTAATTTTGCTATTTGGTGAAAAATTGCCTAGTACATTCGTAGATATGCACTTTGCAGATATTCACGGATATTCATTCATTAGAGCTGAGAATATTAATTATAATTATTTTATTCTTTAATACACAAATTGGACTCGTATGAAAAATTTCTTCATTAACCCTTTCGTTATTACCGGCGACTATAATCGTTCTCCATAAAATTGGCATATGCCACTCTCTATGACTCTGCATAAGATACCACGTATTGCATATGATGAGCGATTGGAGTTGTCTTTCTCTGGAATAAAAATCATCAAAAAAAAAATGCCAAATAAGTTTGGAGACGCTTGTCCAAATGTTCGCAGCGAATAAAGTTAGTGCTTACTGAAGAAAGATAATTTACTTTTTTTCCAGCAACAGACACAAGAATATATTTCAAATTTGTTTATCTTTATTTAGATTAATTATTTTTGAATTTAGAGATTTTTATCCCACTCCTTAAAATGATAAAGAATAAGACAAGAAGACATATTAACATAATTATTATATTCTGCAATATTCTGTTATATATTTGGTTCCAATAATTGTGTAATTAAAAGTGAGTGTGTTTAAAAGTTACAAATACTCCATTTTGAGGAAATTTTTTTTTTTTTCAATAAACAAAGCATGACGATGCTTCCCGTGCACGTTCAAAAAATGAACAAATTGATCACTCGATCTAACACATTTCCACGAATATTCTTAATTTCCTCAAAAAAGATGGAATTCGTCTCGAAGAGACATCATCATCTTCCTGAAATTCTATTCCTAACAACCTACCGAACAATTACCCAAACGAGGTATTCACTACGAATCCGAGCTGTGAGACATAAAAAGTGAGAAGAAGAGAGAATCGTTGGCAAATCGGTGCCGGTTTTTAACGGCTTGACTGTTAACAGGACATGCGAATAGGTCGAAACGAGGCAACAACGACATGTGCGCTTGTCCATTTGAAATCGATTCAAGTGGGCGAGTGAACCGCGCGCTTTAACACCCACGCGATTCCACGGGATAAGCGACGATCGTGCGGGACAAGTTATATCTCCGCTGTGTGTAACGTCACCGAGATAACGATCCGCTGCTATTCGCGCGACCAGATACCGATATTGTCTGCTAATAACGCGGCCCTCGATTACAGGACTACGCGTCGCGACCTCTCTGCTGGATTCTTCTTCTATTCGGTTCCATAAACACGTTTGAATTCCGGCATCCTGTGGCGCTTGAGTTCGTTCCTAGGTATTGTGCCACGCTGCGATTTGCGCCGCTTTAATGTTCAATCGTTGCAAAGCACGAGGTTGCTTTAATTTGAACGGTGCAATTTTTGCATTCTGAATTGTTTCAATCCTTTGACACGTCCTTGTCGCCACGTCACCTGTATACGGGTGACGCTTTCTTCTTCAAGAAAAATAAGATTTTAACCATTTACATTTGTATTTATATTTAAGAAAGTTATCGATCAAGTAAGAAGAGCCATCTAGAATGTTATATATTTACTAATGTAAATATATGTATAATAATAAAATATAGGATAGCGATTATATGGCGACATATGAATGCAAACAATTGAAGCGGAATTTTAAAGGAAATTTAATGGAATAAGCAATGAAATATAAATATAAAGTATACTTTGGAGTCACAGAATTTAAAATTTAAGAATAATAGAAACAGAAAAAAGGGATAAGGATATGATTTGTTAGCGAATCACTCTGTATTTTTATACAATTTTAAATCTGAAATTATATGGTATGTGGTAACATAGGAGTGTTATTACCATCGATAATATAGAACTGAGTTGAATAGAACTAAAATACTTAAAATTGATTTTGAAAACGAACGAAGTAGAGAGCGAATTAAATAGAAGTAGAGGCATTGAAAACAACTAATTCAGAATCGGTATTACAGAATTAGTTAATGAAAACTAAGAGCTAATATATATAAATATATCCCAACTAAATTTTATATTAAAATATATAAAATAAAAAAAATTAAAATTACTTCCGTTTATCGCTCTGTTTACGTTCTTATGGCCTTTCGACAGTAACATTTGGGCTCCGTGAGAAACTCAACGAAATGCTGGGTAACGAATGTATTAAGGGATACACAAGAATTGAAAAGTGATGAAAAATTTGAAATAATAATTTTATGTTAACATTTTGTTTATAGCTGCATTTCTTTTTTTAAATAAACGTATCGAATACAAATAACTTTGCTCCATATAATTTTGAATTTATATTATTTCGAGTGAAGTTCGAATGTATGAAAATGCTGAATATAACATGGACAACACTCTTGATGTTTTGAGTTTAAAATTCGAAATTCATTCTGCATTCGCATATCTTACTTAGTCCAGATTTTTATTTCTTTTCATAATTGAAAAGAACATTCAAGACTATTCATTTTCGATTGGACGGTGAATTTAAGAACACAATGAAACAGTTCTTTTATCAGAAGTTGACAGTTTTCATTCCTCTTTTCTTTCAATTCGATAATTATTTTCGTTTTCGAAATACAAAAAAAAATTCATTATTTTTCAGCTAATTCTTCGTATTATATATTCGAAGATATTAAGATACTTTTGAATTCTTGATTGATCGAAAGTTAAATATACAAAAAAAGTTGGTTAATTTTAAAATTATTAAATTGCAAGTAATTGAAATTTATGTTACTAAACAAGCGTAAGATTTATTCGTCTCCATTAATATATATTTTGCATATTTTACATATTTAAATATAAATATAAATATTATACGATATGTTAAATACTATTAAATTGTTATATATAATAAATATTGTTAAATATTAAATATATGTAATAAGCAAATCTTTTGGAATAAAAAATCACTGCTAATTCAACGCATAAATATTATAAAGAATAGAATACATAAGAGATATAGAGATACTCTATCTATAAGAGACATTATATATCCAGTGATATATAACTCATGTTGACAAATTAGTATGACATGATAATAAATTTAAATCTATTTTAAATATGCATATCTTTCGTAATAGAATAATTTATAAATTTTTCTTCTTTAGTCTACAAATTATTATTTTTTTCAGATAAACCTTATATATATCTTAATTTTTTTTTATCAGATTAGATGGATTTAGATTTCTTTTTTATGCTATTAAATTTTTATAATTATATATTAAAAATTATTAAATGTATTGAATCAATTAATTAAATGTATTTTTGATCAAAATAAATATAAAAGTATACAAAAATATCGATTATATTATTTATTATTTATTAAGGTTAAATTATAAATAATTTGTATTACATTATGAAGCAAGATGAAAATAGTTTTATTGCTATTACTTACTTTATTTTCATTTCGTTTCATCAACATGAAATTTAAATTGTTTATAATTTAATAAATAAGTTTTAATTACTTTTATACAACAATTTTTGCATTTGTTTTGAATTCGATCTTTCAAAGGTATTCTATGAATATATTAATCCTTAATATACACTTATGTACAAGAAGTAAAATGAAAGCGAGTACTTGTGAAAAATTAATAATTAATATCTAATAAGAATAGGAAGATATTATTAATTGTTTAAGTAATCATTTATGAGAGATATCATTGCTATATTCTAAAATACTAAATTATAAAAAAATATTCATATCAAACTATTTTCTCGTTTCAACTCTAAAAATAATAAAAAGTTTAAAAATATCATTTTACTGTACAATAAAAATCTCGTGACGAAAAAAATGTTAAAATTTCTCTACAAGACAATTATTTTAAGAAGAAATAAAATTTTTTTGTATATAAGTTGCTTTAAATTTCATCCATTCCATTCTTTTTCGCCAAACCTTTAGTTGCAAATGTTTTGAAATAATACACCGTCAAGCACAATCAAACAGATGTCTTTAAAAGACTACCATAAAACTTAAATCCACTTCACTATCTAACGATCGTTTCGCGTTACTTCTGTTTGTCATGGCTTGGAGGGAATAACGTGCATATTTTGCCAGCAATAATGATATACTAGAATGACAGAGGCGATCATTATACCTGCTATGCAGAAATGCCTCGTAGTCTTCACAAAAGCCTCTTTAAACGTCAGAATAATTTTTATGAAATTTTTCAAATGATATATATGAACTTGCTATTAACATCTCACTTGCATTTATTCAAAAAATCTTCCATTTATCTATTTTTTCAGACTTTTTTTTATTTTCTATTAACAATTACTCTTTGATTTTTTGATATTTATAAAGAATTTTAGTATTCTTCGTTATTATTTAATTTTTTATTATAGATAAATAATCGATATTTTTATTCATACTTTTTTTGCGCTATCGCTCAAAAGTATCTGAATATATAATTATATATTTTTGATAAAATATTTTTTGACCATATAATTGCGTATATAATAATTTTACTCTCTATGATTATTATATTTATCTATAATGAAATAATGTGATATTATAAAATTTACAAAATATATCTTATGATAAATAGAAAAAAATCTTTTTCTATTTGAAAAATTATATTTCTTTGACTTATTTAATTTATTAATTATTATTAATACTATATTTATTATGATAAAATTACTGAATTCTTTTAAATTAATAATTTTAAATTTTCTTCAAATTTATTAATATTAAATATAACTTAACAAATATATTTATTTAATTAATAACTTATTTAATAAATATAATCATTAAATTATAAGCAATTGAAGTTTATATTAAATGAAAAAAAGATTAAGATATATAAAGTTTATAATAGATTTTATATAATGTATAAAATATTACCATATATTTATTATATATTATATTATTTATTTTAATTCAACTGTTTAAATATATTATTAAAAAAATAAAATCGAAGACATTTTATTAAAAATATATATTTATATAATTAAGAAACACAAGTTTAAATAAGTAATTAAAAAAGGAAAAGGAATCGCAATTTATTTAAATGGAAATCGTACAATAAAAAACTTAGGAAAGATTTATGATATTCAAATTGGATAAGACGTTTTGACATACGATTACAATTAAAATGTAAACGTTAATTACGTTAATAATATTATATGGTTCTAGTAATTGGAAAAACAAATCTGAAATCTTTCTTTCTGATAATTCGTTCTACTGTTAACATTTTCTTACTCGTCATTTTCCTATTCAAACAATCGTCATCGTCATCGTATTCCTGTATCCTCAACTTCGACAATCGATGAATCATCCAATGAGAAAAAAATTTCGTTTGTTCTATCCATGGTTACTCTGTCTCTCTCTCTCTCTCTCTCTCCTTTTTCCTCTAATTACATTCCCTTGAAGCAAATAGCCATGTGATTGTTATTTCTAAGCGTGCCCTTGAAAAGGGGTATTGTTTCATTGCGGAAGAAACGTTCAAAGACACGATGGAAACAGAAAAGATATTGTCAGGCCACGTCATGTCATATCGTGTCGTGGACCTTCCACTCTTCTCTTATGCAACCGACTTCATGTGCAATGTAACTACCAAGTGCATACACTTAGTACACAAAAGCATAAGTGTCAAGTGGAAAAAAATATTCTTGCATTTTGAACCATTCGATGCATATGCATAGAATTTCAATGGTTTAACTCGCGATTCCCTCAGAATGCACGAATCGATCATCATTTTTGAATGTTGATATAATATAATATCGTGACATAATATTTCAATTCGATATAAAAATTGAACCAAGTAAAAATTTAAAAGAGATATGAAAAAAACGAAAAAATTTTATAAATTTATAAATCATTGATTGATATTAAATTTATCATTTATCTAGAATGTTATTTTTCTTTTTGATATTTTGATATATAACTCAAATCTTAAGAGAAGAGCTAAAAATCTTCGAGTTATAGAGAGGTTTCGACTAATTGAAATTTTTTAATGAAGGAGATTTAACACATTGATTGCTATTTGATACGCCGTGTTATTTTATCATTACTTTATATCAATTTGTCAAAATACTTTAGCTTCTTTTGATCTAAGTGGCACGTTAAAGATTAAAAGTATGTAAACAGCGTAGTTATCTAATAATATACCATGAAATAAGTTTTTGAAATTCCAAAGAATAATATGATATGGTGGCACGATGGCACGAGGAAAGACATCTTAAAATTAGGCGTGGCAATAAACAAAAGTAATAAAGTAGAAGTTTTATGCGAAGGTTAATAATTTTTCAATTATGATAGAATTAAATTAAATTATTTATTAAATATTATATAATATGACAATATAAATAATATACAGTTTTTGTTATATAAATATATAAATGTAATCATATAATTAACGAAAAATTATTTTCTACCAATTTATCGCATATAAAAAATGAAGAAGTAGACGTACAATTTATGTTGACGTATAATTTTTTCTTTTATATTGTTTGAGATAATTCTAACAGTTGAAGGAAAAGATATAATATCGAATAATTGTCTTTTGGTATTTTATAACATATAATTATGAACTTAAATTGCAAAAGGAGTGACAATAAAAATTCGATTTATAAAAATTTAATTATTCCAAATATAGTTATAGAGATAAAATAATTCGAATTAAAGTAAGTTTTTTATTTTCATTTTTCCTTTTTGATAGCGAAACGAAAGGAAATAATAAAAAACAAAAATAAGCTCTTATAGAGCTTTTCGAATTCCTTTAAAATATGGATAATGGATAACAGCGTTAGAAGGAATTGTAAAAAAAGATGTTATTTCTTCGCTCATCATATCATTTTGCACTGCGTATATTCACTCTTAAATTTTATGATGCAAGTTTTCAATGCATTTTAATCTCGATGTTACATACATATATTACTTCAATTAATTATTAATCAGGGAAAAGATCTCAAATTTTACTATATTGTAGCTTCTTTACAAAAACATCACAAAAAACATGCTTCCATGAATAATTAATAAATGTTTTCCTTATTTTAAAAAAAAAAAATCGATTCTGAAAATTTCATAATGAAATTAGAAGAAGCTTGCGTGCATATAAAAATCAGTATGCAAGAGAAGAGGGAAAGAAATATCGATTTAATTATTCTCTACTTTTTGGTATGAGAATATTAATTTCGAAAAGATATATATATATATGTCTATGGCAACACACTTATCTCATTTTTTTTTCCTGGTGAGCATTTCCGTGAAATCAATGTACAACCGCCTCCACGGGAAGTCACTGTTATTACTCGACTGAGCACTGACAATGAATTACAGTGTTATTACTCGTAGTTTTATAACGACACCATTTCCTACCGGCCTCGCCACGATCCTGGTCAACTCTCGGCTAACAGTATGCTCTACAACTGATGCAACGATAGCTATGTTCAGATCTCCACGACTACATAGAATCGAGGTGACGAATTGAATGATTGTAATTACGTCTTGAGGTTATTGGGAAGAGAAATTATCTTTGACTATGGATGAGAAAATATATTAAAACATTAGAATTATTATTAAACAATTATTACTATTCTAATTGAAAATAATTAAAATGATGTTTTTTTAACTGGATAGAATTTTATACCATTGATTCGTCAGGATTTATTAATCGTTCAAAATTAAATTTATTAATTAAATTAGGATTTTTCTTTGAATCAGAATTGATCAAAATTTAATTGTCAAAAATTAAATTTGTTATCTGATAGATTGTTTCAGGAATTAATCAAAATTTGATTTTATTAATTGGTTAGAATATATTAATTATCAAGAATTTAATTTTATAATGTGACTTAACATTTACATGATTCAGTATTCATTGCTTTAAAATGCGATATCATTATGAAAACAAGATATAAAAAACTATGTGATGCAATATTTATTATCATACATGAACAAACTGCAATTGATCTTTGCAGTATAATCTCAATTATATCTCAATATTGGATGGAGAAAGGATTCTGATTATTTTTTATCATTATTTTTATCAAATTGAGAAAAGCAATACTCGACTATCTATATTATAAAATTTTTTTAATTGTCTCTCAATTTCTTCATTAATTCTTGTTTGATTAGCAAGTAGATATATTTGTTTCAATAGCCATCACTAGAATTACATTAAACATCCATATCACATTCATCAATAAAGGAAAAAAATATTCTTTTTAAAAATAAAAGAATATTTTCTTACTAACTGACTAACTAATCTAGTCAGGCTAATTAATCAATTAGAATATAATTCGGAGCATGGCTATATTTTTTATTTTGATTTATTTTAAATTCTTACAAGCTCTATCTAATAGATATATTTATATATAACAGAAAGAACTTTGACTTATAAAGAAAGAAAATGATTGAAAAATTGAAACAGTGAAGAACATTTCGTCATAATTTCATTCATCGACAACGAAAACTAAGAACTCAGTTCATCTTTCACAAGTGAAATGAGCGTACAAGGGACACGCGATACTATGAGATTTACGACAGGTTAATGTTCTCTGTGGAAGAAACAAACTTTATTGTCGTGGGACGAGAAAAGTTGAATGACTCTTCATAAAATCGATGACATTTACAGCTCGAGTTTCTGAGGCACTGAAATCAAATTTTCGAAAATCATCCCCAAAAATTGAGTTGTTAGTTTAATTATAGAAAAATACATGATAAAATAAATAACCATTTATGAAACTTGCACTATGCCATCTTTTAAATAATTGTAAATATCTGTTGAGATTTAACCCCTTAAATATTATATTGTAAATATTATATATATATCATGTAAAGTGTTTTCAAGAATAGTAAAGATATTTTTAAGGAGAGAATGTTATAAAAAAATGTTTAGAAATTGCTTGGTATATTTATGCAGTAAGTTTTTCTTGAATAAACAAGCATATGAAGATTTTTGTAATGGAATAATTTTTAATATATTAATCAATACATTATTATTTTCCAAAAAAATATTGAATTATTTATATCATTAGTTTAAAAGACACTTGTGCTTAAAATTTGTAAAACATTTTATATGAAAGACAAGAAACATATAAAGCAATATTTTATTATTCATGTTTTTGTTTTTCATAAGAATAGTTTTTACAAAATTCAAATTTTTATAAATATTTAGAAACAGATATGTTATATGATACTTATATTAAAATATTAAATATCTGATATATACAATTTATTTATCATAAGAAAGATTATAAAGAGTTATATTAAAATTATGTATAGAAAACAAAAAGGCAAAAAGATAACATAAAGCAATAAACGCCTTTTAAAAATTTCCAGATGATTACATAATTTTTAAAAAATATATATAATAAAAAAATATATAGAATATATAAAATAAAATCATAGGCAATAAATTTCTTAGTCAGATGAAATTGCTTATGTGACAGTAACTAAACTTATTTCGTTAAAGAATTGTAAAAATAATCGTAAAAGAAAATTATTATTATATTTCAATGAATAAATTATATTATACTAATATTTAGATATATAAAAATATTTAAATTTAAGAAATCTTTAAATTTTATAAAATTTCATACAATATTATAATTTATTTATTACTGTAATTTATTTTTTTATAATATATTGTACAACTTCCAGAACAATTTTTTCAATATCAATACCAATTTAGCAATTTTATATTGTTTGTTACAATCCTCAAAACAATGTTTCACAATTACATCATGAACCATAATAGGATTATCATTTTTAACTCATAAAATTTTGTTCTTACTTATTTTAATCCTTTGCACTCGTATGTCGCTATCCCACATTTTATTATTATAAATACATATTATAAATTTACATTGGTATTACATTCTAAGGACTCTTGTTACAATGTTTTCTTTTAGCTTCTGTTTAAATATGTATAAAATAAATAAATAAATAAAAGATAATAAAGATAATAAAAGATATATATATATATATTATATGCAAATAAAATTTATTTATATATTTATATATTTTACTTTTCAAATTTATTTTATTAAAATGGCAAGTTAACTTGTAATATATTTCCAGAAAAATGTTTTCAAATATGAAAAAAAATTTCGAGTGCAAAGGGTTAATATTATAATTATATAAAAATAAATTAAATCACAACAAACGACAGGTTAAACTTGCAATGTAATTACATTATCATATTCTATTCGGAAGTATCAGGATAATCGTCTTGTTACTTAAATAATTAAATAAAACTTGAAAAATAATATCAACAACGAAAAAAATTTATCATATTACATTATAAATTTCCTTTAAAGAGAATATTTAAAAGAGAAAAACAATGTTATAAAATATAAACTTGCCAATTTTTAAATAATAGAACATTTATTATCTTATATCTGATTATTTTCGTAGTAATAGAAATAAAAAAATTTTAAATTAACATAGAACATGTTATAGAAGTGACAAAAATATATATATAATATTAAGAAATCTATAATCATTAATATTAACAATCAGAAGGAATGAAATGTTAAAAAATTATTTGCAATATATACATTTCTTTATATACTCTATATATATTAAAAAATTTATGCTAATTTTATAATAAAAGTCGTTTTTATCTCAATTTTGTTGTAAATAAGCATTTTTTCCCTTAAAACATAAAATAATAATTTATTCAAAAAAAAAATTTCTTTATTCATAGCTTTTCTCTCCATATTAATAAAGATTCTATAATTAGTATCTGTAATTAAATAAATTGAAATTTCCAGCATATCAATTTTTCTTGTCTCAACATCAACGTTAGTAATTTGAAAATCGCTTCAATCAAAAATAAAAAGAATCGTTTAAGTTATATTTCGAGCGTCGAAAGGGATTCGATTTGAGCATGCAGGTCCATTGACCAGTTTCGTTGGCTCGTGACGCGAGTTCAATGGAATCGAGATATTCCACCTTTCCCTTATGTATCGCGTTACACACCGCTTTCATTCGACATCGTCAGGTAGTACGCGAACCGAAACTGTCTTAAACTCGCGCCAACAACCCACGCGCGACCCGATATTCTATCTTACAGCTGATACGGCTAGGTGGACGTCTATATAAAGAATAACAGTACATTTAGCGGGTAGAGACAGCCTGTGTAACCGGATAGAATGCTTGTCAGCAAACGTCATATCATAGAAAATTAAGTAATAGGGGGAACAAAAGTTACCTCGTACAGTATCTGATATTTTTAAATGATAAATTTGAATTGATCAATAATATTTTAAGATGTTGCAAAACATTTGCAAAAATCATTTTCACTGATTTTATAAATTTTTATTTTTATAGTAATGTAATTTTGTATTCGCAAATAACATTTTTTATCATTTGAAAACAATTTTAGATGATTAAATTTAGAATAAATTAAAAAAATTCTTATTTATTTATAATATGAGTTGGTTTATTTATTTATAATATGAACATTATTTTACATATTCATTTTAAAATATCATACATTCAATGAATATATAATATAAAATTGAAACTAAAAGAATATTGTAATTAATAATATAATGAAAAGAAGAATTGAGAAAAATATACATACATTTGTAAATACATTTTAAAAAATTTAGAAATTAAAATTAAAATTTCAAAATCCTGAATTCTAGATACAAGATATATTTCATATACAAAATTTAGAATGTTCTGCAATTTCATCGCTTTTTTTGTTACATAAAAATATGTATCGTATGTTCTTAATATCTGAAAATATATTTTATTATATAAAATAGAATTTTGATGATTGGGAAAAAGATTTCTTAATGTATTTTAAAATTTTTGCTTTTACTAATAAAATTCAAATGATAAATATTAAACGATCAAAATATATTTATATAAAAATAATTTAAATATTATTATAATATTTAAATATTTAGAATTTATTAAATTTTCTGTATAAACTACAAAATGTAGAACATATATATTTATATCTACAAAAAATATTACTTTTTGTATATTAATTTTAATTGCAATATATCTTATAAAAAAATATTTAATAGTAATATTATCTTTTGTATGTATATATTTCTGTAATTAACATATGTGTATACTTATTTATAAAATCATAGTTTCAAATATGTATTATTATCATGATACTGTAATAATTAATATAATGTAGTTTTCTATACCAAAATGAATCGTTAATATAAAAAAAGTATAAAAGATATACAACATGCAGGCATATCTTTATAATAATAAAAAAAAAGATAATTGTAAAAAGATAATGCAATTAAAAAAACTTATTATTAAAATCTTTTAATAACGAATTCCTATAGCATGAGTTTTTATCTATCTTTTGCAAAAACATACATCATCATGAACGTCCAATGTCTATTATCTACTGTTCATTAAGGCGGACAATGAATACCAAATGGAGCATATCCCTAAAAAGGTGTTGCACGGGGTGGACAACACGTATAAAGTTCTATGGAGAGCTTTTCTCGTTTCGCTTGACCTTAATTACCAACTAGTCACGAGGCCGTTACAGGTATCTGCCGAAGGGAAATAATTAATGCTGGCTCGAGAATCCTGCAACGTTGGGTTGCCCCGATGAAAAATGGCTCTGCCGACGATCTCTTTTTTGTTTGCCAATCCATGGCTATTTTCAAAGAAAACAACGAGGAGGAGTTTTTTCTTAAAAATGATATCGATACTTACTTTAACGCATTTCTCACGTTTTCCAATAAATAGAATTTTTGTAATGATCTTCCAATAAAAAGAGAAAAATATAATTGGAATTTTTCTTTAATATTTCAAATAATGAATGAATTTTAGAAAATTCATTCAAGTTTTTGTATTATTTATTATTAAAATTTAATCACGATTTTTGTATCATTAAATATTAAAATTTGTTCAATGTTAATATATTACAAACATATGAACAAATATATATATTTATTTATAATTTAATATATATTTATAAATTCAATATCAATATGTTATAACAATTAATATCTATTTTCCTTTATTAATTTATTTCAAAGTATTTAAAATATCAGAAAGATATAGAAAAAAATTAAAATACGAGATTTTTAAAATACAATTTTTTTATTTCTCAATTTAGAAAATTTTGGTATAGAAATAAGTAAAAAAATAATTTTAAGAAATTTATGAAAAATTTTCATATGATAATCATAAATATTATAAACAAATTTGTAAAGTTTTCCTTTTTTATAAATTAAAACAAAATTGAACAAATAGAAATTCAGATAGTAAAAAGAAACAATGTAACTTTTGAGACACATAAATTGTAAAATTGTTAAAGTAATAATAAGCCAATTTTTCTGACATTATCAAATACAATCGCAATTTTATTTATATAATAATAATCACATACATAAATTTCATTCTATACATCATCATTTCATTTTTTATTATTATATTTTAACAATAACATAATAATAAGATAATATTATCTTCTTTCAAGATCGCAAAATAAATAATAAACTTTATTTAAATATAACATACAAAAGCTTTTTAAATAAAAAACCATTAATATAATGTAATTATTTTAAAAGACTGTTGTGCAATTTCCATTTCGATTAAATTTTAATTATCATTATTCTGTACAAATCAAAATCTTATATCTCTATCCTCTCTTGCATTTCCTTCCAATATTACAAGATCAAGAAACTTGCAATGTTTCCAATGCAGAAATAAAACCTTGGCAATATAATTTTTTTAATATGCAATCGAAGTCGCTTAAATGCAAAACGCTTAAATGCTGAACAGCAAGCAACGATCCCCAAGAGGCGAGGATACGGGCCACAAACATCCGTTACGATGATTTATCGAATGATTAACGCCGCGCAGAAATGGCGTCGTTAAATTCGGCGCCGACCGCGCCAGCGGCCAGTAGACCGGTCGCGCTTAATTATCAATTAACCACGGCCCTCCCACGCGTTTCGAACGATCGCGATCCAGCCGAGAAACCCTCCTTCCACCTTCCATTCCCGCCCAAGGGAACCGTTTATTTCGAGCGAGCGCGCGCCAGAACAATGAGAGAATTGGGGAAGTGTGCCACGAGAGACATACTCTCTTGTCCGCGCACCTGATTCGCGCTCAGCGTGACGCATCAACAGGAATCGAACTTCGAATCGATTTCAACACGATGGATGGATTTTTCGGACTTCGATAAAAGAGGAAACGTCGTTCATCGATTGATTGATTTATGTTTTCGATCGTGTGATGTGTCGAATTGAGTTGATTGCGGTTTCGTATGTGAATTTCGGTATGCAAAGTGAATACTTAGAATGTGTATCGTCATGATCATAAGACATTTCGTTAGATATACTGATTTTTTTAATATCTCATGAAGAAGACACGATTAAGAAGAAGATATATATATGAAAGAGTAAGAGTTACATGATGCGACAAAAAAGTACGAAGTAATTATAAATAAGATTGTAAATTTTCAAATCAATCTTTGAAAAATTCAATATAACGTTTAAATTGATTACTTTGGTTGTTTATTATATCAGAAAAATAAAAAAAATAAGTAAATAATAAGAAATATTTTTCTTTCATTAAAAATATTGTTGTTGTACTAATGTTGGATAATCGTATTGTTAAATATATCTTTACATTTACTATTAATATAAATACATATTATAAATAATACCTGAATATCAGAAATACAATGAAATATAATGATTTATAATTAATTAAATATGGTAATTTAAAATTCGTATATACAAATTAGAATAAAAGAATACTTGTCAGAAAATAGAAATTAATGAGAGATCTAGTAACAATCTCTGGATTCATTCAAATTTATTTGGATTTAGTATTTGCATTAAAATTTAATATGTGCTTGTTTCAGACTAGAATTATTTTTAAATGAGACAATGTATTTTTTAACATTTTTTACCATATTAAATTAATTATTGTATTAATTTTGTTATATTAATGTGTAGTTATTAACTTATTATTGAAAATGACATTATTATATTAATATATATTTAAAAAATTTACCAATTTACACTCTTGAAGAATGTTAAAAAATACTTTTTTTAAGAGAAATTTTAAAGAGCTCAAAAATTATAAATATATTCTCAATTCAAAATCTTAAAAATTTTAAGTATCATAGAGTACATTTATAATAATATTATTAATTATTATAATTATTAAAATTAATTCTAATTTGATGTTATCTTAGGTTTTAGCATTTTTCAGATTTGGCTCAGAAACTCTGGACTTTTAATAATCAAGACTCCAAAAATATTTAAATTAATAGAAAAAAATCTTTTTTTAATTATCTTACAAACTATTAAATATAATTATTATATATTAAATATGGATTCATAATAACAATGATTTTAAATTATTTTAATTTATTATAAAAATGGCAGTTTAGTTATTATTTTAAAAAAGTATAATACAAATTTTATTTTTATTGTTTCTTTTCTATTCAAAGTTGTCTGTAATGAATAAGTTTCTTATACTTATAACTTTATTATTAAATTAATAACTTATTTTAAAATTATAATTATTATGAAAATGCAAAAATTAAATGTAAAAAGAATCTACACTGTCTCTCATGATATGTAAAAAGATACAAAAAAATATTATATTCTGAATTTTACAGATAAATATTATCGAAATTTGAAGATCTGAATCCAAGTATACTATATATAATACATTTTATCAATTGGTATTCGATCATAAACAATACTTATCCATATAATATTATATAAAATCGAACACAATAAGAAAAAAATATTTAAAATATAGTATATGTAAGTTATATAAGTATATATAAGTTGATTATCAATAATCATGGATTGAAATTAGGCATTGTTTCTCATAGAATTATCCATTTTCCTTTAAGAAAGAAACAAAACATTAAGGATCAAAGAGAATTTAATTTGAAACTAATGACAAACACTTCCATCAGTTTCTTTGATCACAGTTTCTAAAATAAAAAAAAAATATAAAAATATCAAAGTTTCTCACAAAGATAATCGCGTGAAAGATAACCAAGATAAGAGGAGGCACTCCGCGAATCTGTTTCCCTCGTCACGATAGACCGCGTGTATACGATACAAATCGACCTTATAAACGATTTCCAAAGTGCTTATCTCTCCGACCAGAGATTTACGTGACGAGGAACAATGCACGATGGAAATATTAATCGTGGCGAGACGGGGTCGGGACCCATGCAGCAGTCACCTAGCCATTTGTTGCTCGACTTCCTACGTGCACTGTGTGTGCTTCTCCAAGTGTGCCTACCTGAACTCTGGCTGCCCTTGTTAGCCGGTTATTATTATACCCGTTGGAACACCTACCGCGATCCTCGTGATCAATCGTGCACCAGGAGACCGCGAACCAGACTCTGGTGGAACCTCTGGGCGTAGCACAGAAACGAGCGAGAGAAAGAGAAAGATTCCAAAGAGAATTGTATCTCTCTCCCATATTCCTCTCCAATATAATTCTGCTTTCTATACTGGGTGAGAAATATCTAAATATGTAAAACTGTTCAGAGCGTGTGACCTTCTTCCCGGATATTATTCCCGTAATTTTCTCTTGATTACGAGTGAAAAGTTCAGAGTGATATTCCATCTATAATAATTTAAATTTCTTGATATTTTATAATGGAATTAATGATTTTTTCTTGATCGATGATAAAAAATGTATATGTTCATTGCAATCTGTTCAAACTATCATTATTCCCTATTCACTTAAAGATTAATTTCTCATTTTTCACAATAAATTTTATTCGACTTCCCTCCAATTCTCTCTATATCAATCTTCGATTCTCGAGCAACTAATCCATCACGATCGCTACACCTTATGCACGCGGAGTATACCCGCGCTCGTTCATACAGGGTATTGACAAACGGCGAGACAATGATTTCTTCCGAACTGTTCGGGCGAAATGTTCGAGGAGAAAACCTTCCTCTTAACGACACAGTCCCAGAGAGACTTTCGCTTCCGCGTTACATCAGACATTACTTTGAAAATTGAGTTGACTTTCATAAATATCATTAGCGGAGGCCAGCTGTCATCGTGTATCGCGCGGAGAGCATCGGCATCGAGGTTTCAACGTCGTCGCGGATTAAAGTCGGAATAAATCATTCCCGAGTCGCGACAGCCGCATAGTTGTTGTTGTTATATGTTAGTTACTCGATGGCTGGTGGTGGTGGTCGGTGGTGGTTCACTTCTCTCTCTCTCTCTCTCTCTCTCTCTGTTGGGATGCAAATGAGCGCTAAGAGTGCGTTCACATCATTTATCTCGACGTCCAGGCGCATGGCCAAACACCCGCCAAGTACCGTATATACACGTATACAGGGAAGGGGAGCCGAGAGTGACCGGTAAATAAAATTATCGTGTGCGCCTAATAGTGGCACGTACGGCTTATCAAGTAGATGCCGTGTCCCCGTGCTACGTGATCGCATTATGATACCGGGATGCGGGGAATTCACTTGCGAAATCGGCGACGATTAAAATACAATGGGCTGTCGATGGAAATTGAAAGGGGGATCTACTTTTTGGCATGAGAATTATACCGATTAGAACGATTACGAGAGTTAGGATATTTGCATTCATGTTATGTAATATGAAGAATGATTTTTTTCGTTTGAACTGAACAAATGAAATTTCATTTTTAATTAAAACTTTGGTTCTTATTTTAATCGATGTCGATCAATAACTTAATATATTCATAAAATTATAAATTGCTGATTCTATATAATTGAAAGTATTCTTTGATAAAAAAAAAAAAAAAAAAAAAAAAAACGAAAAAGACGAAAATTTCGAATCTAAATACTCGAGAATAATCGAGGACGAGAAGCAGGCTATCGCTATTGCGATCGCGTCCACGATTATTCAGGGAACAATCAATGATTAATGATCCGCCAATCGATCGCGATTGAAATGAATAGCGTAAGGGCGGAAAAAGGTATGGGAAGAAGATTAATTAAGTCCCAGCACGGATGAAGCAGGCATTTACATCAGTTAGCCTCGCTTACAAGAAACGTGGAACAAGCATCCGCAAGGGAGAGAGAAGGAGAGAGAATTTATTGCTGGATCTTTCGTGTCTTGTGAATAAGCCTTAAGGCGCGTGCTGCTGTCACCGATGGAGATCGTCGTGGTGACAGTCGGCACGGTAACTGTCTTCATTGGTGATTGACATCACGATCGCGGTGCGCTCCCTTGCTGCACGCTCTCTGCGCTGCTCGCACCACAGACCGGCCTGCGGACGGTTGCAAAAAGAGATGCGTCTCTGTCGTGGTTCGTCGTCGTTCTCCTTTCGTTCTTAGATGACTCGAAGCACGGCAGCAGCGCGTGCCGAACGGGCCGACAGCTTTCCTCCACGCGTATTCCGCGCGCGCTTTTTTGCGGGGCCGTGATCGAAGCGCGAAGAGGGTATAAAAAGAAGATGGCGGGATCTTTGGTGAGATTTATTTCGCGATGATGGATGTCCGTTTGGAAATGTTTGGTAGATCGTGAGAGAGGTGTGGGATATTTAAGGTATTGTATGGTGTGAAGAATAATTATAGAATTGTCTTTGAGCTTATTTGGAATTTGTGCTTTTAGAGTGTATAATAATGGTTTATAATAGGAATATTTATAGAAGAGAAATAAATATTTAAAATTGTTATGTATATATATATATATAGTTGAAGTTTTTAATTGACCAATATTTAGTAGAATTTTTCATTTAACATAGAAAATAGTATTTAACTTTTTATATAATTTTTATTTTTATTATTTTTATTATAATTTTTAATTTTATATATCATATATTATATATTTGTTCATTTATTATAAAATTTGTGGATTATGGAACGATGTTATTAATATTTTAGTCATTTAATTGTATGATATTTAGACATAAGTCTGATAAGAAACAATAATAATATGTTATTTTTAACAAATAATAAATATAATGCAATTAGTTTACACAACTTAGATCGTGAATGGATAGTTATAGTCCACAAGAAATGTTATAAAATGACTTTGTAATATTTTTATATGTTTGATATCATTTTCAACTAAATGAAAATTTTAACACAAAAAAAATATTATCGCTATTTTGTAATAATTTATTTAGGCAATATAAACGCAACAACATAAAATAATGATATAAAATATTAATTTTGAAATTCTGAAATTTTTCAATTTAATACATTAAAATATAATTATAAATAAACTTTTGCTGGAAGAAGTTATATATTAATTGATGACAAAATGGATATGCTAGTGCAAACAATTAAAAAATTAAATTATAAATATGTAACACATAAATAGAATACAATCATATGAAAAGAAATAGTTTTACAAGAAGTATCGATTAGATTAAAATTGTTTTCAATGAATCATAAATCATTATAAAATAAGAGTATTATTTATGAGTATAATATTCAACTAATTTTTTACTTTGATATTTTAAAATACGATTACATTAAAAATAAAAAAGTTTCGTCAGAATTTCATCGTTGTATTAATTTATTTTGAGTAAAATATATTTTATTTTCACAATTGTGAAAATTGCAATTTTTATTGACAATTAACATAATTTTCTATTCATAATGATTTCAAATTTCATTTAAAGAAAGAAGAAAAAGATATTGCAAATATCTAAAAAAATAAAATATCTGATTAAAATAGAGAAAATTCACCGATAGATTAAAACAAATTAAATCTAAAATAAATGTGCATTAAAATGCAGTTAGAGAAATATTGATACTAAAATATTAATTCAGATATTAAAATCATAAAAAAAAAAGTTTTTAATAGTTTATTTCAGATGATTAGATATGAGTTAAGTTTGGATTACAATATTAAAATATCATTTTAGATATTATTATGCTTAAGAAAGAAAATCGATATTGATGAATAATGATTATTTAAAAAACTATGAACCATTTCGATTTTACTTTAATATTTAGATTGTTTTAAATATTTTTTTAATAAATGATTATTTATCAATTGATCTTTATATTATAAATTATAAATCTTTTTTTAAATTAAATGTTTTTTTAAGTTAAAGAAAGATTCTTTTTCATTATTTATGATAGGAATATATATTTCTGCTATTTTCTTGTAAAAAAGATATAACTTATTAAATTACTAAAATTTTATCAAAATGAAATATATCTATTATCTAATTATTTAATAACTTCAACTATTAATTAAAATATAATGATATGTAATATCGAACATGAAAAAGACATATAACTTTTATCATTTATATTATGATAATAGATAAGATTGTAAATAAAATGTTTTTTATCATATATTTTATAGATTCGTATATTTATTTTTTATTATCATATTTTTCCAGTTTTAAACGATAAAAAATTTATAATAAACAATATTTAAATAAAATCTTTTCAATTCTTTTTATTAAAATAATGTTGTTCAAGCATTCTTATTTTTAAACATATCAACATTTCATAAAACATTACATTTAAAAATTACTATTATTTCTCGTAAAATATAATAATTCCAATTTATATTTATGAAAGATCAATTAAATTCTATTTAAAAAGTTTCAAACCACATTTATTACATTTAAAAATCATTATCATTGAATATCATAATTTCTAAACGTATTAATCATTTTCATTTTGACATAATATTTCTTGCAACAAATTGTAATTATAATGAATATAAAATATTATATTTAACAAATCTCATAATTAGAAATTTCAACTTATATAATTATTAGACAAGGAAGAAACAAGAAACGTTCTATATATTATCCGTAAAGAAATCTTCCATGCGAAACGACTCGCTTTCCGATTAAATATTTCTAGATTTCGACATCTATTTTCGCTGAAATTGTCCCAAGAAGAAAGTGCGACGCGAAAACAGATTAAGTTTTGTTATTGCAGTCGATGCAGAAGTCATAGACGAGAAAACCGCGACAACCTCGTCGCGGTTAGATTCTGATCAACTGTCGGAGGGAGAACAGGGTCGTGGTTTCGAAATGGCCGTAATTGAACCGCGAAAGAGGGCATGATGAATCGAAACTGACTACCACGTTAGAACGGTATTCGTCGTTAAACGGGCAAGACGGTCAAAGGTGATCAAACGCGGAAACCTCGTCGTTAACTTCTTGTTTTATGATTTCTTTACAATATAGGTGTATAGCTACTTGAGCAAGTATTAAGTGTTGCTGTAACGTCGTGATTATATGTATACTTAGAGTGAAACGAAATATACGGGCAAAATTCTTTTTTATTATTCGTAACTTCTAATAGCGAACAAAAATTACCTTCTACTATATATCCAGTAATACTTAAAGTACCGCAAGCGATTTAAAAATTATTATTATTCATTAATTTTATAGATTTCTGTTTAATAATTTACTGTAATTTAATCTCTGTTCTTAAGAAATACGAATGAGAAAGGAATTCTTTTTAACTATATAAATAATTTCAAGTAAAGAAATTTGGATTAGGCTTGGAATAGATTATCATAACAAAATTATCATTTTGCTAATTTATATTGTGTAAATATTATTTTATACGTATTTTAAAATATTGATAAATTTATGATATTAAGAATATTAAGAAAAAAAATATTATAAGTGATAATAGAGGATGCATTGAAAATCATAATACAATCGAGATGATTTTGTAGGTAGAAATAAAAAAACGAAAAAAAATATTTTTAATTTGGAATCATTGTTGATTTTAAACAAATCAAGTTTAAAAATTTTTTGAATAGAAATAAAAAAAATTGATTAATTCTTGAATAAATATGAATAAATTATTGAATTATAGATTATGTGAAAAAAAATATTAAAAAGTATAAAATAAATTTTTTTTGCTTAAATTATTGTTTCTGAGAAAATCGAGATTAAATATAAGTTTGAAATTAATTTTCACTTATTTTCATATATATGTAAATAATTTATTACCAAAAATTTACTCATATTCAATCAGGAATTTTACTTATATTTAAATTATCTTTATAATTAGAATCATTCTTCTTTCTGGTTGTATTATATTTGATACATTTTGTATAATAAAAACAGGAATTAAAAAATCAAGTGATACGTTTAAAAATATAATTATAATATAATATAAATGTTAAAAAAAGAAACTCAAAAAATTAAAACTTTAAATCTTTTGCGATTTTGCAGAAAAAATTTAAAAAATTACAGGATTTCATTATTAGATATAATAATTTTCGTACAACTTTAATATTTTCATTTTATCCTAGCATAATTGTAATGCATAATTTAAGTTTAATAATTCGTAATTTGAAAAATTGAAATTGAAGAATTGGAATCAAATTCTTTTTAGATTTATATGTAAAAAATAAAAAAACAAATCTGAAAAGATAATCATATTATCCTATTCTAACTTCTTGCTAAAGATAATGCAAAATTAAAAATTGTAGTTTATAGAACCATAATATTCAAATTCATTCAATTCACGAAAATATCCTATCCTAAATCATAATTCCCTATTCCAACACTCGACGTTCATTCTCTTAATAAATCTAGTCCACAATCATATCCATCTTAGCTATGCCACCATGAAACACGTTCAACTATTCTTTTCACAACATAGAAACCCATCGAGGTTATTGGCTAAGATCCATCTGAATAGATTTCTTATTTCTTCTTCGATATCAGGTAAATGCACTCTCTTCGCTCGATCCTGCATACATATTCAATAGAATCGATATTCACGAATCAGCTATTTGTAGTTAGAAAATAGATAATTTGGGAGATTAGAACAAGTTTGGTGGGCAAACTTATGGCAAGTTTCAAACGCTCACATCCCAGTAATTTTTCCTGTAATGTTCAACAGTGGAAATGTCGAACGTAGGATTTTACTAGACGTAGGATCGCTAGATACGATACTAGAGAAGTTAGAGAATGCGCATATTCGCCGTTGTATCTACAGCTGGACAATAAATGGATGCGTTGCATTGCTGTTGGATAATTGGAAAGATTATACCGTGGCTTGTTGCGATGCATTTTACCGCGCCACTGAGATCTTTTAAGCCTGGTTCATACTTGCTTGACCGGCAAATCTCATGATTACGCAGAAGTAGACCAGCCATTAAAACTTTGAAATCTTTTTTTCAAAGTAACTTCGAAAAGATCATAAAACGAGTTACAATCTTTAGATATATTGGAGTGCAAAATTGAAAGAATTATAAATTTTAATCGAAAGCTAATAATTAATAAACTGTTATTAATTTATGATAAAAAATATTATTATTTTAAAAAATAAAGTTTTTATTTTCAAAATCCTTTATTATTTTTTCCAATTTTTCCAATATCACAAGAAAAAACAAAGATTGCTTTTCATTTTTCGAAAATTTTTTTAATTCAAATGATCCGAAAGATATTGAAAAATTATTTTGAAAATTAAAATCATGATTCAAATTTGAAAATTAGAATCTTGCTTTTAGATCGGTTTTTTTTAAATTTGATACGATTTTTTTGTTACTGTTTCATCAAAAGTCTAAAAACTTTTTTTTTCTTTAATATTTACACATAATTTAATATATTTTAATAAGAACTCTAAATCAAAATCAAATCATATTGGTCAATATGTGAGAAAATTATATTAGTTTTCAATTCAAATAAAATGAAAAATTTCAAATTTTATTTATAACAAGTTTATTTTATAAGAATTTCATGTTCACAAAATATTCTATTCTTGTTTAAGTTTTAGAATCAATGAATCATTTGAAATCAATAACTATAACAATTAAATATAAGATAAAACAAAGTTTGGTCATTTATATTATATATAAAAGAAAATAATAAATGCAATTTTTCTTGAAAAATATTTATTAAAAACATTTTCTTGAAAAATGTATTTACATGTAAATACAAAATACAAAATTTACAAAAATCAAATTCCAAATTATGATCGAATTTTAAACTATGTAAAACTATGTAATATCATCTAAGAATAAATAATAAGTTTAATAAAAAGTACAAAAAAATATTTAAAAATAAACGAAGCAATAGTTTCAATATATATACTCAAATGAATTAAAAATTGAATATATGGATATATATTATGATAATCGAATTATTTTTTATTAATTTATCAATTGAATAACTATAATATACTTAATATATTTTATAATAAATTATAATAAGTTGATAAAAAATAGATCTACACTTTCTATCTGAAAGCCTATTCGATTGTTAAGTATGAACTGAACTTTATTCGATCTCGAGTCCCTATCTCCTATACACGTCGCAGTTAAAACGCAACCGAGAGAGACCTACCGAAACATTATACCAAGAATGGCGCAATCGTGAATTTTTCTTCTTACTCCAAGATTCCATTGGAAGAAATGAATGCACGATGCGACTTAATTTGTTGACACGGAACGTTGTTCGATATGAAAATAATTGACCACGCTCGCTGTGCTTTTGACATTTCTGTTAAGTGCTATTGGTGCTAGTCGCGCATTTATTGTCTAAGCTCTAAGAAAAGGAATATTTGCTATTCGTGTTGAACAACTTACACCTAAATGTAATGAAAATACTTGATACTTCGAGTAGAAAACAAGAAATTATTTCGAGCCAAAAATCAAGCATTCGTTATCGATTGTATTTATGGTAAAGATAGAGATAATTAAGAATGCCTTGAAGATAAGAAAGTAACTTTTCTGTTTACGAGACTTTTTAATTGTACCGATACGAGTATCAGCACAAATTGTAAGCGTAATAATGATAATAAAAAATAATATTCGATAAAAGATAGGAAGTTTAATGTAAAAAAGATAATGTACAAAAGGATGAATAAGAGTTAAATGGAATAAGAAGAGAAGGAATTTTTATTGATATTAATTTAATTTCTTTTTCAAAAGTGAATTTTTTTTTTGTACTAATTGTAAACGTACGTATTAGAAGATTTTTAGAAGATTTTAAAATTTCTTTTATTATTTTGCAATGAATATGTAATATAATAATGACAGAATCAGTAAAAGATATCATTCACTTTCTTATTTTTATTTATCATATTTATATTTATTATTTAATTGTATATTACCAAACTTCAATAAGTAATTATAATTTCTAATTATAAATAATTAGTTTTCAAATTTTTATAAAATTTTTATTGTATTTAAATAAAAATCGTACTTGCTTCGTTTAATGCAAATTTCAATTGTTTGTAATTTAATAAATTAGTCTTAATCTAAATTTCTATATACCAAGTTTCGTGTTCGTTTCGATTTTTTAAAAATATTCCACGAAAATATTAACACTCTATATAATTAATAAAGTACATTGAGTAATATTTTTAATATATAGTTATAAAAATTTGATAATTTGAAAATGAAATATAAAACTTGATAATTAAAATATATGCAAATATTTTTATTTAAAAAAAAGTTTGTAAACCGAAAAAGTATCAGACATATGTATATTTAGAATTGATTTAAATTTGTTCCCTTATCATCATATCATATCAATGTGTCACATGAATTGTTACATTGTATATATTTCATATTCTATAACACTTATTGAATTAATTATAACTTTTTATTACAAAAGATTAGTTAATACTTAATATCTTATTCAATATCCAATATCAATATAATATTAATATCACTTATATGAAATGCAAAGCATATATAAAAAGTATAAATTTGCATAAAAAATCTGCAATTCATAAGTAATATGATTCCCTTACTTCAAATAAAAGAGATCACGATAGAATGTCATTGTTACCCATTAATAGATAAAAAAAAATAATAACAATATCGAACGAATAATCATTCATAAACGTCCCAGAAAATTCCCAATCATCGATTAACTCTCGCATAAAACGATCGTCGCGGTGGGCAAATCCGATTTCCATTCACGGTGCAACGACCAGCATCAGTAAGAACAGGATCTACAGAGATCGATATCGATGTGGATCAGTGTGGCAGTGGTGCGCGATCAGCTCGCCGACTGTACACACTCGGGACAGATCGTTAAATCCGCTACCCGACAGCGATACTTTAGTTCGTTCGCGCCGATATATCGCGCCCGTTAGAAAATCCCATTGTACGCAGTGCAGTCTAATCTTGTTCGTGGCTCATATTTTCCTTTTGTATAGAGGCTCATTAACCCGGACCAAGTTGGAGGGATTTTGTCAGGTGGTTCTTTTTCCACGTTAGCCACGTCGAATAAATTTTCTTCGTTAGTTAGTTGGTAGGAGAAAACTTGGAACTCAGTGTATATATATATATATATATATATATATATATATATTGCAAAGGAAATTTCGTAAGAGGATAAGGGAGAATTTATTGGCGAGATAATAAATAAAATTGCGTGGGTCTCGTTAACGGGTTTTGGGTCATGACTAGTGATGCAACTGCGTTTTTGATTAAAATTAGCAATATTTTCCTTAATATTATATATATATAGATACAAACGATTATAATTAATATGATATAATGAAAATAAATATAAGTATGTTTATTTATATTTCTATTTTAATGAAATACAATATCTTCTGTATTTGTAAAATAAAAATTGTGTGATAGTGTATCAAAATACACTGACATTTTTGTTGAAAAGAATGTTATAGATGCATGAAAGATAAAAATGTTGTTGAATGTGAAAATATCTACAAAACATTTGAAAGTATTTAACTTGAAAATTTTTATTGCAATTAAAACATAGAATAATTACAATGAGTCAATGATTTCTATATATTAATTATTTAGAAATATTTAGAAATATTTTCTATAGATAATTTTTTTATTACAAAAAGCAATCAATTTTATAATAGATAAGTAATCTACAATCCCCCTTTCTTATTTTTTCTAATTTTTAATTTTAAAAATTGTATTTTTAATAGAATAAAATATAAAATAATTCTAAAATGTAGGATAAAATAATATAAATAATCAATATAAGATAAAAGATGTTTTATAGATGTTTTATTTTTAAGAATGAATTATCTTGTAACTTTTGAGAATCTATATTGCAAAAAAATATAAATTTTCAAATGAAAAAATTTTATTGTACATTCTTCAATTTTTGCATATTTTATATATTTTATAGAACGATTTTTTGCTAATAATCTACTCGTAATTTGATAACTATCTACATGTTTTTATATTCAAAACGAGATTTCAAATTTTCAAATTTTTATTTTTTGAAAATGAAATTTTAAATAAAAAAATTTATTTTCTTTTTTGATATATTTTTAATGATATACGTGTATATTAAATTGTATTTTATAAGCTGAACTTTGACACAATCTATTTTAAAGATAATTCTTTAAATTATTTGTATTTTGAATTTGTATTAAATTTCCCGATTTTAAATAGTGTAAATTAAATAAATTCGTCTCATTTACACGATATAAAATATTCTAAATATTTATTTTTAAAAGATTATATTAGTAGTAAAAAAGATAAAAATTCAATAATTGAATGTTTTTATTTATAATAATATCTTAATAATCAATTAATAATAATTAATAGTTATTATTTGCAATCTACTAATTAAAAGTTCAAATTCATTAACATTTTCATTATTTGATTTCTTTTTGATAAGATCTGTCTATTTTTAAAATATTTCTAAAATGTTGCATTAGTCATTAAATAGACTGATACTTTTATTTACAACTGTGATTTGTATTTCAAATCAATTATCCAACAAAGATTAATAATTTCTTAATATCTGTACCAAAAATGTTTTTACACGATGACATAATTTTTCGTTCGATTTTCAAATTTTTGTTCCAATTTTAAAAACTAGATTTTGCTCAAATTTTTTCAATCTCATTCGAATATCAAACCGTTCGAAGTTCAAAAGTTCATTACGCTTTAAAATTACGAAAAATTACAAAAATAAAAAAAGATTATAATATTTCATTCTATATTCTCTTCCAAAAAAAAAAACATTTCTCAATTACAATTTATCATTGCTCACACTATAACTTTACTATATAATAAAACTTCTCGAATAACAATAATATAAATATCCAAAATATTCAAACACCATCCCCGAAATCACACGTTTCCTTAAAGTTTCCTTAAACATCTGTTAAAGGCTCGCTTCACGTCCCAGATCCATTCTAACCAGCCCAAAGTCTCACGAGTCTCCCAGCCTTACTTACACAAACGATCGAATCGATCGGCGCGCGCTATCGTAGAAAGTGATCAAATTTTCACAACGACGAGCCGAAGACGCGTCGTCGCCAATAAATCGCTGGCCCGATCGATAATGATCGTCAAGATCGAGCCCACGATAGAGTGGCGGGTCGAACAGATCGATCGGCGGCCGCACGAGACCAGTTAGTAAGCGCGTACATACAAATCGGTGGCACGGCTTCCTGTATCGTATTATTTATCGAATCTATGCAGTAACGGTGCATGCGTGCGTCCCCTTCGTGTAACACTCCGCCATTGTTTACACCGCATTTCGTCGTTGCATCAGCTGCACTGGATTAGAAATGGCGTCCCATGAATGTTCGACGCAAATAGAATCCGTGTTACGAAACGAGGGATGGCGCGCCAGTGTCGTTTGTAAGCAAGAATAATGTGGTTGAGTTTCTACTGTTAGCTTGCAATTAATTTTTGCTTATTATCCCTCACGAGTATGAATGTATAATGGAAAAAATTAAAAATTGTATAATTATTTTTTAACATTTCGAATTTAGCATGTAAACGATAAAAAAGAATTAATTTTTAAAGTGTGTCTAAAAGCTTTAATTTTTAAAATATGATTTCGATATCTTTTCGGATTTTAATATATATTTTGAATAGAATTCCGAAAATCTTCGATACTCGATTCGATGAAAGGAACGATAAGTGAAAAGGGAAGACAAATATAAAATTTTAGTTTTATTTATAATTTGAAATATTAATGAAAAATTTCAGACATATTATACAGACGTGACTAATCCAATCATTTTTGCTGTAAATGTTTGCCATCATCAAGAATCTAATAATCGATCTTGATTTATAAATGTGTTACATACAATTTTCTGTTGCTTCTATGAAAAATTGCAAGTTCAAAAAAGAGTTAAAAAAAATTGTTTCCTAGAAAAATTAATTTTTGATTCGAGAGACAAGAATGTTCGATTCTATCGTTTATCTTCTTAAAATCAATTTTCCGATAATGGATCAAGAATTAATCCCAGCTTCAAACTAGTCTCTTTTTAATTTCTTAAATGCACACTCATTTATTAATTAAATTCTTTTTCATAATACCAGACATTCATCATAAAAAATCCAAACTTCTAGACGTGATTTTAATTAAGGGAAGAAAAAAAGGTTAGGCAGAAAGGTTAAAAAGAAAGAGGGTCGCTCTTAGAAAGAACGATTATAAACCACCTAGGTTAATAGAAGATTTTGCATTGTAAGAATGGATAGGAATCCTATTCGGACATTAAGATAGAGAGAAGAAAACAGAAAATGGAGAACAGATAAACAATAGTCACTATTATTAACACTAGACCTACTAACTTCTCAATATAGTATGTATAACTGTTTATTGTTATAATGGAATAATAATTAAATAATACCTATACGTTATCTCAATAAAAGTCAGCATTAATTTTTGTCAGAAAGTTTATAAGTCCAAAGTTTATTTTAATAAGTGCAAAAATTAAAAATCTGCAACTCACCATTTTAATGACTTTGGTCATTCTGATATTAACCGAATATCCCGTACTTGATTTCATATTATTAAAAAACATTCCAAGAAAAATTTTCGTACTTAAAATCACATTAGATAATAAATATGATATATCGGTTCAAATATTGATAATCTTAAAACATTAATTAAACAATATTCAAAAATATTAAAAATAAACAAAACAAATAATATTTTCTTCGTATTTTTTATAAAAAAAAATATTTAAATTAGATAAAATGTTATATATGACATAAATTTAATCGTATATTGTGAATTATAGTTTCTAATCGTCCAATTAGAACTTGAATAGTAATAAAAAAAATTGTTATTTAATTCAAAAATTTATTTATTTTTTACAAATTTTAACAAAGTTATGGTATTTTAACGATTTTTCATTGCAATTCTATTAACCCTTGTTCAACGATCACACAAAGAAAAATCTTAATCTCATAAACAACAAATCAGACAACTATTGATAACAACGAATTCAATAAAAAACTCCATATAAACGGAGATTGCATGAATGAATGATTAAAATTCCATGAATGGATCGTTCTGTATCCGTAGACATCAACTCTGATCGAATCTCTGGCATGGTACTTTAAATATTCTTAGCTACGAATCCCAAGGACTAATCCGAAACGGTCAGGTATGCCATCTTGGCCCATGGTTCGCAGCCTTTTAAGCGACAGGTGCAAACATTTGGGGGGCATCGCAAAAAAGGAAGCCAGTAATTGTAAGCCCCGGGTAGAAAAACCAGTTTGCTAAAAACAACCTGGCCTCTCGATCGTGTCTTGTTGCGGGGCTACCGAATAAGCCGGGACGAGTCAGTGTACCGTGCGTACGAGCAACATATAAGGAATATGTTGGATTCCTTTTGCAGGCCAGAAAATATATACGCATGCTCCCGAACGTTGATTCATTTCTTTTTCTTCCTTCCCCCCCCCCCCCTTTCCTCATTTCTTTCCAATCTTTTTCGTTCGTTTCATCGAACGGTGGATGAACCAGCGCTTGATTTATTTATTTATTTTTTATTTTTCTTTTTAATAGAATAAAAAGAAATGCTCAATCTGTCGAAAATACCAAATTATATCGAGAAATAAGCAGAAACAATTTATAATAATTATTAAATCATATTAAAACGATGTTAGTTGCTCGAATTATACTACATTACGAAAAATAAACTTTATCTTATCTTAATGAAAAAGTAAAAATTTTTTTACAATTAACATCTTCTTTAATATAGACTAGATATATTATTAACTTGAAATTTCAAAATATAAATATAATTTTTTTCGTACTTGAAAAACTTTTTCATTGTTGCATCAAAGAAAAAACTTGTAAAAAATTACTTCAAAATTATATATATATATATATATAAGAAAAAATAAATTTTATTATATCACCTTCAATCATGCAAAAAAAAAAAAAAAAAAAAATACGAAGAAAGTTCGATGAAAACAGTGTAAAAAAAAAAGCAAAAACAAAACAAAATCATCTCCAACCTTTTGTTGGAATATTCGAATTAGAAACATACCGCAACGTCCCAAATGTGATCGGCGACGCAATTCTTTCGGATCGGACGATTCGTTTTTGTTCGTTCGAATCTAAGGCCTGACCTTACTTAACCCAAATCTGGACGGAATCGGCCACAGTTTCAGGTCGATCGGATCCCAGACCTGACCTTCCTTAACCCGATTCTTCTTCTAGAATACAGTAACAAACCCGCACGCGAAACACATCGAGGCGGAAATCCTACGACAAGGCCCGTTAGCTTTAGTATTTGAATTGAATAACGATCGCCTTTAAATTCGAATCTAGGCGATTCCGTCTATACAAGTTGGCGCGCGCGAGAGAGTACATAGGCCACGTGTATATACCGATGGAGAAGTGGAGTGACTCCGACCACGTCCATGGAACGGCGTGTTCACCTGTCGCAGGTAGAGCGGAATCCTCATTGAGATTCCACCGGATCTTTTTCTGTTTAAGAGGAGGTTTAAGAGAGGGGCCATTGTTCTCGAGATTGTAAATTATTGTGATCGCGAATCGAGCAATCGGTTCAAAAACTGTGCACGAATCATTAAGCTTATTAGAAGATCACGTTGCTGAGCGTCATGTCTGAAGGGATGGTTGGATATAATTGGAACGAGATATTTTATAAATATAAATATTGACGTTATGTATAATATAATAATAATATATATGGAAAAATTTTTAAATCTTCATAAATTAATAATTTTCTTCCTAGTATGAAGAATAATTCAAAAAATGGTTGACTACCATTTTGAAAAGTGAAAAATTGTAATATAAGCTATATAATATTAAAATGAAGTAAAGATAGCATTATAAGATAAAATAATGTCTAGTTGAGTAGTAACTGGAGATTCTTGAATGCAATTGAAATAGGATAATAAATTTGTATATTAAATATTTTATTTATATATATATTTTTTTGGTAATTGCATGGATGAAATTGTAAATGTATGGAGAAACGTTTTTGTGAAATAGAAATATTAAATCTGTAGGATAACAAAAAATTAGTAAATAAGAAATTGTTTTCTTAAAAATGATAATGATTTTTTATAATATAATATAAATTAAAATTATAAAATTAAATAAAAAGAAATAGCATAAATAATATTATATATTATATGTTTTAATATTAACTTAATATTAATTTTATTTTAATTATTTATTATTATTATTATTATTATTATTTTATTTAAAAATTACTTTATGTATTGAATCAACTGAAAGAGTCGTGCTAATGAGATTTTCAAAATTTAAAATTTAAAATTCAAAATTATTATCACTATCATCTATAAAATAAATAAAAGTTTTTTTAGTGATCAATAATAACATCAAATCAGAATTTTTTGGGCAAATTTAATGCCGAAAATTTCAAATTTCAGTAACTAAGTAGAAAAAATAAATAAATTTTTCAATCTCCGTTTCATTTATTTACTACAATTTTTAATCATCTGAAAACTGCAGTAATCAATCGCCAACTCTTTCCATCTTCAATAAAACTTTTTCTTAAAAAGAGAAACGTGAGAGATACCAACCAATTTCATCAAGAAAAGAAGTGCTCTGTTTCTTCCGGTAAATTTCAGAACGAGCAAAAAGCTTGTTCTAAATGAAAAGTCTAACCTCTTCGACTTTATCCAGCGAGCAAATCATTCATCGTGACTTTCACAATGAACATGACGAAGGATCTAACGACTCTCTGGCAGAAAGAAAGAAGAAGAGAAAAATAGTCAATGAACGAGGAAAAATTTATGTTCTTCACCGTTTGATCCGCGAATGCAGTTCGAACTGAAACAGTTGTGTTTACAAGCGGAAGATATATGTAATAAAAGATGCCGATGCCATGCAACGTCGGAAAAAAATGCGAAAGAAAATTTAAGCGCGGAAAGAAATGCGTTTATTCTGTATTTCTGTATTTCTATATCAAGACAAACTTTCGAGCAAAGAATATAGATTTTTATTAATCTTGGTCAAAGCTTGATCGACAACGATTCAGTCATCTGTTATTCATTATGCTAGCTCTTCTTTGGAAGATTAAATTGAGAATTAAAGTTAATGATTTTGCCTTTTACGTTATTTAAGAATAAAGATGTAAGGTGGAATAAGAAGTAAAAAATTGTTTAATTTCATTATAAACAAGAAGATTTCGAAAAAAAGAAAGAAGATCTATCTTTTTATTGAACATTCTTAGTAAATTATTAATTACAGATTGTTGCAGATCTTTTTTAAATTATTTATAATCAAATTTCATATATAAAATATACTTTCATTATAATTATTGTTGTAGCAATTTTATCTATTAAAACTATTTATCTCTGATGGCATGTTAGAATTTTTTATTTCAAAATATGAAATGTTCATTTTCATTATTGTATAGTAAAATTACAAATATAAAACTTATATAAATTTTACTTATAAATTTGAAAAAACAATATTTAATATGTACCAATCTATTATGTATTTATATTTAAAAGTAATTTATTCAATTCATTTTTTTCTAATTTTGAATTAAAATTTAAATGAAAAAAAATTTTGTTATACTGATTTTAAATGGTCATTAGAAGACCATAAAGTTTAATGAAAGTCATTTAGTCAGTATGAAGATATTTCTTAATCAAAATTTTGTTAATTAATCATTAAATTTAAATTAATTAATATAAAAAATTTTATAAGACAAAAATCGTAATTTTAATAAAACTTTATGTATACGTTAAACGTAATTGTAGATTATAGTAATTTTTTTTTAATCTCTTGTATGAAATCAATTCTTATTTTTATTATTCTTTTATTTTTTAAATATTTTTTTAATTTTATCTATAAATATTATAATAAAATGATAAAGCATGAAAGCTTGAACATTTTATTATTTAATTAATCATACTATTATAAAATTATATTTTAAAAATTGATTTTATATATATATTTTATATATATTTATTATATTTTACTATATATCAACTTATAAAATTTTATATAAAACAAAATAATTGTTTTTTGTAACAATTTATTATTATACAATTTTATAAGATATATTCTCAATTGATTGTATCAATTATAGCATTTTTATCTCTAAGTCATTTATTTCTTATTTACTCTGAGTCTTCATTGTCTTTATTTAAAATTTTATTCAAATAAGACACTATTATATATTAACTAATTATAGACTGTAAATTTTTATGCAACTAAATAAATTCAAATATTCAAATAGGTTATTAATCATATAAAAATATATATTAAAATATGTCAAACTATATAATATTTGCAAGATTTTGCAAAATAAAACTAATATTATATAAAGCTTTTCTCATGATTTTATGGTAAATTTATTTGCTATTTATTTGAGAAAATATTGAGTTGAAAAAGAAATTATTTCACAAACATATCGTGTAATATTTTCATTGTTTCAAAATCAATATATTGAATATTATTCTAATATTCCCATATATAAATTATTTAGAATATTTTCAACTTTTAATGTTATAATCAAAAATTTTAGAATGATAAATGAAATTTTATATATTTTAGAAAAATATATAAAACATATGAAATAGACAGAATATTAAATATTCGCAATCTATCGGTAAAGAATTTTATTATTTCGATCATAATAATTATCAATGAGAAATATATAAATGAGAAATAAAACATCGATGAAAGATTTAGCAATATAAAATATAAAATCATCACAAAAACATAGCTGACTTTACGAACCAATCGTAAAATCTGTCAATTCCTGACGGAAAATAGAATAAAACGGAGATTAAAGACCGACGATCCTGTTGTAACCGTATAATAATTTACAACTGACCATGAGGCTAGGCATAACTCAAGCGGGCAAATCAGTCTGTCAAATAAACATACACCCGTAAATGTACAATTTCACCGCTCTCGTCCGAGTGAGATTTTAACGCCAATCTATGTCGTGTATTCATCAATAATCCCTTGGGATCATTAGGCACTCCTTTTCCTTAATGAACACAGAGGGAAAAAATTTTGAATGATAATTTGCGATTGGTGTTACGAAGAATTTCATTCGTTAAACGCTTTTGTACGATACATCTAGTAGTTAGAAAAGATACTACTATAGACATACGGAGATATTATTGTTTTACGTGTCAAAGAAAGATTACGCGTGGATAATAACTATATATATATATATATTAATTTTCTGCCTTTTTCCATTGCAAAAGTGGCAATGGATTATGGGAGCTTTAATTGAAGATTTGTGACAACTAGGAGTAAAATATGATATATGATAAAATATTTTAAATTTAATATTTTTTTTTATAATTAACTGTTTAAAAATTTTTTAAATTTAAAATCTTAATTAAAATTAATTCTTATTTTTTGTAATATTCTTTCCAAACTTATAACTTTTTTTTAAAATTTTATTTATTTAACGTAAAGCAATTTAATATTGATTTTTAAACCGAGATTGAAGACATAACAAGTTTCTATATAAATTTCAATTTCATAATATTATTATTTCTCTAATCGATTAGTCAAAATAATTCAAAAATTTTTATCATCTAAAAATCAATTAATATTTCTTATAATATTTTCCTTCGTGCTAAACTCTTAAAATAAATAAAAATATTTTAAAAAATATCAAATTTAAATTTAATTTTCTCACAGCTAATCTAAAAAATTAATAAAGTTAATCACTTCTTACAAAATTCTCTCCGATGATCTCATGATTTAAAAATCAACTTAAAAAAAAAAAAAAAAAAAAAAAAAAAACATCAAACTCTATTCCAAAAACTTTTCTTCTCGATCATTTAAAAGAACTTACCTCGCACCTGGAAGTGTCCAGTATCTCGACTTCGGTACTAACATTATCGATGGTAACGCTGTGCCGATACAGGAAATCTGTAACAAACAGGACAGAGAACGAGATTACTCGACTTGATGAATGATATTCCTGAATATCCGTATCACTAGCCTCGGTCTACAGGGTCTTGCGAAAAAGGGAAGATGTACGATCTCGCTTTCCAACGATAATGAAATCGATTCGTCAGTCTCTCCTCGAGGATCGGGAGAGATCCGAGACTGGTTAGCGAGCGAGTAATCGTTGGATCTATCCCTCGTCCTTGCTTGACTGATCTATGAAACGATAACTGAAACTGAACACTGGAAGAAAGAGAGATCGATCTGGCATGGTGAGAATCGAGAAACGATTGCTCGAGCTAAATCCCTGTTAATTCTTGAAATCGTTATCGTTTCTTATTCCTCTCGACATAGCCTTCTTACCTCTTCGTGTGATTTACGCGCGCTATTTATATAGAGATCATTATAGAAAAGAATCTTGTGTGGTGGGCAAACAAAGCAAATAGAGGATACCAAAAATCGAGATTAATTGGGGACAGATAATACCTCAGGTGAGGAATCTAAGTGTTTCTCTTTTTTTTTTTTCCTTTCTTTTAAGTAATTGCATTCTATAATTATAATTAAAGTTGGATTTTAATTTATTTTTTCAAAAAACTGTTATAAACTAACGATGAATGAATACGTGAATGAATATACTATATATATATATATAATGAATTTCTACTTTTAATGTTAAAAAAAGTTAGGTATAGAATTTTATATAAAGGTAGATCTTGATTTATTTTTAAAGAAAGGATTAGATCAGTTATGAAAGAAATGATTATTTCGGAATAATGTAATAGAACAATGATATAATATTGTAGTCAATCCTATTACAATCCTATCTGTGCATTGCGACCATAAGAATTGTGAATTCTTTTATAGATATAGCTATTGTTACTTCTAATTAATAACTTTCCGCGTTTATTTATTCAAAAGCAATTATTTTGTGGCGATAAAACAATGTTAATTTTTATTATTTTCTTTACTCATGTTAGAAAAGAGTTGCGAGTTAATTGAATATTATAAAAGGAAGTCGTAATTTAAAAAGATTGGAAATATCATACTGTTGTTTATTATTGAGATTTTTATTTTATTTTTTTTTTTTTGAAATTATTAATATACTCGTCGGATACAGTAGAGTTTGACTAATTGATATTTACTTATACTTTCACAATTAAGTATTTACTTAAGGAGATAAAATTAATATAGTATAAATAAGAACATCCTATTACGGAATAAAAGTTTGTTGTGTTTATACTCTCTCTCTTTCTCTCTCTTTTTTTATTAAATATGATTTTTATTACTTCCGTCTTACACAGACTTCTATTTCTAAATTCGAAACGAAATGAGCTCGTTTTATAAAATTATATAATTTTAATTATCGCCTGTAATTTAATTCACAATAATTATATATATTAAACTGTAATAAAGAAATAATTTCAATTTACAGTTCGTTGATTTTAATTATTGAATAATTTTTTATATATTTTGATTAAATTTATCCGAAATATGCACAAGTTGTTAATTATTTTAACTATTTGCATAAATATTTCATTTAAGATAACATACGCAATTGCGTATGTCGTAAAAGGGTTAAAAACCATCTATATACGCGAAGTATTTCTACATCGTATCTCTACTATAAACGTAAATAGAAGAAATCGCAATCGATGATTAATTAAGCAAGATAAGAAACTCGGTCCCAGGTAGAAAAATCGAGTGCGTTAGTTAACCGAACGACGACAGTTCACTCATACAGGAACTGCAAATAACGAACAGAGATATTTCCCGTAAATAGAAAATGCGGCTAATGCGCGAAAGTACTGGACCAGTTTACTAACGATAATTTCGATTTGATGACGCCGCTACAATGACGTTTGCTTTCGCCCTGGAGTCGTGATTTTCGAAAAATTACGATTTTTATATCGTTGATAGTTAGATTTCATTATATGCAATACGAGTGATCCTTATGAACAATGTATCATTCGTTAAAGCATCAATTATTAATAGAAAAGTATAGATACGCTAATATGTTAGATTTTGTGCGGCAAGAAAATTAGAAAACAAATTTTTCTTCGTTACATTTATTTAGATTTTATATATTGTTCTTTAATGAGTTTTAATAGTCGCTCGAATGAATCTATTCCATTGCAATTGCGTCATTTCAATCCAACTTATATATTTCTTATATTTCTAAATTTCTATTTAGTATCTCTTGAGTGTCTATTAGGCCTCAATTGTATTTGCATCAGTGTAATTTAACAAAATTCACTGTGAGTATAGTCTTTCAATATGTCTTTAATCTTTGAATATTCCTTCCATTTATTTTAATCTAAGTTAATTTAACCTAAATTTTTACACGAAAACACGTATATCATTCTCTTTTCATATAGAATGTATAAATATACTTAAAACATCTATCATTTTGCACAAAATGAAATGAAAAAGTGTAAATGTAAAGTGTATTCGTGACACTTATTGAAGATAAGATAAGTATTTTTGTAAAATTTTTGGAGGATAAGATTCGTTAATTATGAATTTTTTAATGAAAATTAATAGATTAATTAAATTAGTTTTTTAATTTATTGAAAAATAAGAGCTGCTTGACTAACCTAATCTACTCGAAACATATTCAAGTGTTACATGTATATTTTAATTAATTTATGTGATATATATAGCGATTCAAATATTCTACAAAAATTATTAAATAAATCAAAATAATGGATTTTAGATTTTTTTTTTAGTAATTATGATTATCCTTTATTAAAGATATATTTAGAAATATATTTTTATAATATTACTTTAATTATTATATGTAACTTATATATGAAATATTTATTTCAATACATTATTTTTATAAATAGTTCTAAAAACAAGAGAAAGACTTTTTTATAAGAAGTTTTTATAAAATATTATCTATTTGTCTATCTCTAGTTGTATATTTTGATGAATACTAATATTAAATTAAACATCAAAAAATATTTAAGTAAATATTAAATACATGATTAATAAATAATTAAATAGGATAAAGCAAATGATTGACAAATGATTAAATAATAATTCAAAACATTATGATTATTACTAAATATTATACAAAATTTTTGTTATCTCTTAAATGTATAAAAATACTTTATATGAATCAATGATTCTCAATCTTTTTTTGAGATACAATCTCCTTCAGGCAAATAACCTTCCTTTTTTCTTGATAATTATACAAAAATGCATTTTTAATAAAACAAATTAAATGAATTATTTTATTTTTGGAAATAAACTATATTCAATGGAAAATAAAAAAAATATCAAAAATCTATTGTAATATAAGTATAAAATTAGAAATGTTTTATAATCTGCAATGACCATAAGTTATTTCTATTCATTATATTAAAAATAAGAAAGTTAAAAAAATTCGTTATATAAATTTTTCATATAATTGCAAATAACAATAGCAAACTATTTTTACGACTGAATTACGAATGATTTGCGTCTCGAATCCGGCTATAGATTATAAAATCAATTATATAAACAAACTTTCTGCGTTTCTAAAGAGAACCCTCGAGTCAATTTCATTTCTCTCAATGAGACAAAATTAATATTCGTTAGAAAAAAAAAAAAAAAAAAACGTTTCCTCACAAAACAAAAAATTGCGGAAATCACCTGGAATAGTAGTCCTTGTAAGGCGAATACGATAAATAAACGATAAATAAACTCATAAACACCTCTTAGCCAACGATGTCGGAGCGTCAAACGTGTGGAAAGCAAATAAGGATGCTCGTTGCATTAGCGGCTGTTACATTCGAGAAAGTTTTATTACCGGACAATGCCGATAGGAAAGTGATTTAATCGAGCGTAAAGGCGGAAAATTTATTGCAACGCAGTAAAAAAATAAATAAAAATATTCATAGAATAAAAGACTGAGTCAAATGAATTTTTAAAATGATACCCTCTATGGGGGATTTTTTTATCTCAGGGGATAAAAATTTTGCGATATTTAATAGTAATCAAAATGCATCAATATGATTATTATTTAGGGATGAATTTATTGAAAATCTATTTTTTTATTACGTCTAAATAAATTAATTATTATAATCAAAATTATATATATATTTAAAAAAATAAAATTGATCTTAAAATATTTTCCACAACTATTTGGTTTGCAAGAAAATAATTTATAATATTTTTCTTAAAATCAAAAAAGTTTTATTTTACAAGAACATTTTTTTTTTAAATCTTAACAACTTATGAGACAGTCCATTCGTTTCGAGAACGATATATCTTGTGTGAAATTGTACGTGTATATGTGTAAACAGGAAAATTAATTTTAATTATTTTAATTTCGATCGAGTACGATTTCTCAGACAAAAATAAGTTCAACAGAATTATTTCTCGCCAGATATCTCCTCTTTTTTTCTCTATAGATATTATTTCAATATTCCTACAGATTTGATAAAAATGAACAATGATTTAATGATTTAATTAAATTTACAATTTTAAATATCGATATATTACCATTCATCGAATTCATAATAAATTTTCTTTTTTCACGTTACGTCTTGATCGAGAAAAGTCTTTCACGGATCACTTTCCCAACGAGTTCAATCAACTCATCAATTGAAACCATAAACGTACTCCTTGACCTACCTACCTATCCTCCATTTTATTCCAACGAACCTTTCCACCGTCATCTTTCTTACACAAAAAAATTCATCGATAGCGCGTACGTTACAGCGCGAATTCCCTTATCTCCTGATAATTTACATCCTGCGATATCGAATCAGCCGGTAGTCGCACGCTCGCGTGCATTTTCTCTCAGCTTATCCGCGCATCACGCGTGAAACGAATCGGAAATACGCCAGTGATCCCCCGACACTTTCGTTCGTGTTCGAGGATCACTTTTCCGAAGAAACGCCCTCCAACGGTGAAAGCTGTTCGCGTATAGGTCCCCTCTCGATTATTTCCTCGATCATTTCCTCGAAGGCGCCGCGCGTGTGGGTGATGACTTGAGGGGGAAAAAAAAAAAGATTGAGGGAGGGGGGAAGGCTTTAATAGAAATTTAATTCTCGGCTCGCCTATCGTCTTCCGCCTCTAACCGTGAAACGAGGCGAATCAACGCTTCGAGAGATGGTGTGTGCATTATCAGTTTCACTCGAGTCGGATGCTTATCAAACCTGGTCGTTTATCTCGAGGTGTATATCCTTCAGACGTTTCATTGTTGTTCAGTCGAGGTGATGCGACGCCACTCCGAGTCTGCGTGGTTAAATTGCGCGCTTGTTAGCTAGCAGAGGAGAGAAATTCGAGAGGTTCTTTTGATACGAGCTTCGTGCGAATGCGTGTTTTTTTGAAGAGATGAGATAAGGAATGAAGAGACGGATTGAAATAATTGGTTGCAAGAAATATTTTTTATTTCGCGAGGTTAGAGAAGACTGAGATCGAAAATAATTCGGAATCTAATGTAATCGTTAAACATCAAATTTTAAATATATTATGCAAAATTAAATTAATATTGAACGTAAATAATAAAAAAAGTGATTTTTTTTTGATACGTCGAAATAATTTCTTAAAATTTTGGAGTTATATCATCTACATACAAGTGTTTCTTTTTTCTTTTAGTTTTTAAATTTTGTTGGATACAATGTTGACCGTTGTAAGCATCTTATTAATTAAAATTTACAATCTGATGCTTTTATAAATACAGATGCTTTTTTTATCTGTTATCAAATGAAAAATTGATATGATGTATTAAATGTAATTTTAAGTATATGAAAAATGCATCAAAAAATGATATATCTGTGTATGTATAATTTAATAAAAATCGTGTAATTTTTAGATTTTGTATAGCAAGCTTTATGTTTGTATTTTAAAATTTTAAAATCAATCTTCCAAAGGCATTCAATAATTATTATATTAATAAGTAGCTTATAGAGATAATATAAATATTTTATATTATAAATTATAACAATTTAACATTTTTCTTATGTTATGATATAAGTATTTATAATGATTGTTTGTCTCAAATGCTTGTATTTATTAAAATAAGTTGTGTTTTGAGCTATTCTAGAATAAAAAAAATAGATTTGAAAATAAACACACAGATAGAAAATAAACACGATTTTCATGATATTTTTACAACTGTGTTAAAAAAACCAAAACATGTGAAAAAAAACTCGATGAAAGTAAATAAAGCATGTTACAAAATTTATTTTATTAAAAAAAACTTAAGTATATCCTAAACATAAATAAAAAAAATGAAAATCAATAAAGAAAATAGAAGACAAAAATTTAAATAATTTCTTATTTAAAAATTAATATTCATTGAAGATTATATTTCGTAGAATACTTTTCATGACATTCTTTCTTTTAAAAATATTTCATTGTATTTAAATAAAACAGATATTCTTCTGTTAATAAATTTTAATATTTTATTATTTCTATAATAAACAATAGATTTAATTGTTAATAAATGTATATATATATATATATAGATTGAATGTTACGAGATATTTACGTATCCTAGTTATATATGAATACCCCAGTTATGTATTTGTTTGATTCTGATTGTAATGAATATTCAATACTGGAATAATGAATTATGTATGAATAATACGAATAATGAATTTCAAATAGATAGTATATATCTACTTACATGTACTGCATAAGTAATGAATTATTCTTCTAGAAAGTTATTCTATAACATATTTCGTAATGTTATCGTATTTTTAGAAAATATTCAAAATTTACATAATTTACAAATATAATAAAAAGAGATATAAATAAAAATAAAAAATAAATGTCGAAATGTTGCATAAAAAATAAATATTCAAGTTAAATTATCTATCCATTATAACAAAAAAAAAAAAAATTAAACGAAAGACAAAAAATTTTTAAAATTCAATTTTAAAAATTAATCAATATTTCAAATCTATTTCATTATTGAAATATCTATTCCTTAATATCTCAAAATCAAATTTTTTTCAAACAAAATAATTACAATATTTCAAAATATTTCATGAACTTTCTAATTTCTATTATTTCTTTTATTTTCTAATTTCTAATTTCTATTAGAAGATTTAAATCACGATCATTGATGACTTATAATATAATCATATTATAATCAACAAAATTTTTTTACTCTCCATTATAAATAGATACTTAAAAATTAAATAGTCAAATTATTATCGATGTTTCAATAATATTAATCGTAAATTTAAATACTATTCAAATAAATTATTTGAAAAATTTTTATTAAAATAAAACATTATTATTTTATCTACGATTATATTATATTATATTATTTAAAATGTATTAGTTAAACATACAAATAATTTTTCTTTAGATTATTTCGTTATTTAAAATTTGTTTAAAATATTTTAATTTTTCAAATAAAATCTCAAATAAAAAAAAAAACCTTTTAATTCCATTACATCGATTATGCCTGAAATTCAAAATTCCATAGTAATGGCTTATATATAAGTTGAGAATATATTATTGAAGAATAAATATATAAAAACTGCGAAAACAGAATCGTGAATTACGTCAATTGAATTTTTGAGAAGAAATTAAAATTATCCCATATTTTTAATTATTTAATTAATTCAGATGAAATATCTTATTAAACTTCATTATTTCAAATAATTATTTTTTATCTTATTTGAAATAAAATATATTCAATTTTGATTAATCAATATTTAACATTTGCAGAACTTCTTCCAGTTTTCTCAAGCAATTGCTTAAGAGAATCATTTCTAATAGGTAATCTAATCCTATTCCCTTCGCATACGTACTTATATACTATGGTATACGTGATCTATCAATCGAACATGAATGATCTATTGATCGTCCATAATGCATGACCTAATCTCTTCCCAGTTGGACCACGTTCTCATGCACGAAATTTATAGACAACACACGAATGCATTTGTGCATTTGTTACTTTCTAAATCATCATCCAGAATTATTCCTTGCAATGAGCGCATAGTAATACTAATTTATATTGCTAATCGAAAATTGAAATGATCATGCAGATACATGAAAAATATCGATTATTTCTCATGATCATTTCGTACGAAACGGTAACTTTTGTATATTATTTATCAATAAGGATCGAAATCCTTGTTTCAATACTTCGAAGTGGAATCGAATTTAATTCGTGCTTTTATATTCGATTAGCTATTACTTTTTATCCATGCAGATTGTTCCCCTGAAGAAAGATAATCAATAGCGAGGAAAATATATGGAGAATGTATGGAACTGGTTAAAATAAAGCTTGATCAAAATTGATTGAAAATCGATAAATTGTAGGATAGAGAAAACTCTGCTTTCTATTTGATTAGTTGTTGGTATAAGTGAATTTTGCTCGGTCTAGTGTTTTTGACATATGGTGCGATCATTGAGTATTTTAGACATCTTTATTAGATCAGAGTTACAGAGAAAATCGATTATCCCAATTAATTGAAAAATAAACTTATTCATCGGATAGGCAGTTTTTTCAATAATCGATTAGAAACAACGAACAAATTTATGAATGCATGATTAAAAATTAAACAATTTAATTACTAATTATTAAAATAGAAATGCATTACAAAAAATAAATTAATTATTTAGCTAATTTTATGTAATTCAATCTAATCTAACTGAAATTTGGAGAATAGGTAAAATAAAATTGAAAATTCTATTGTATTTAATTTGATATAATTCTTTTCTTTATTCAGAGACTTTCTGGTTATATCTGAAATGAAAAGAAAAGAAAATAAATAAATAAAAGATTTTTAAAGTTCAGGTTTAGCAATTTATTAATTTTAAATTACACTTTCGATTTGAAAGTAATATATAAGCAAGAGAATAAATATGGATTTTAAAGAAGAGATAATTTTGAATAATTTTTCAGAGAAAGAAAGAAAATATGGAATAGCAAGCACAGTACAAAGATGGAAGAAAAGAAAAAAGGGAAAAGAGAAGTAAAAATAAGAAATTTAGAAAGAAAGTAGCGTAATAAAATGGAAAGATAAAAATGTGGTTATAAAAGAGAAAGAAAGTGGAACAGTGGAAAGTAGTGATAGAGAAACAAGTATAAGAAAGAAAGAAGAAAAAGAAAAAAGCGATAAGAGAAAGGATAAATGATAGAATGAGAAAAAAGTGAAGTTAGGAACAATGATAGAAGGAACAATAATGAATAATAATATAAAAATAAGAAGAAAGACAAGGAGGAAAGAAAGGCAATATTAATTTTACTAAAAATTATGTATCTATCATAAAAATTGATGCAATTGATAAATATATTAAAATTAAATTAAAAATAAAAAGAATTTCAGAAAAAATATTAATGAATAATTAAAAAAATTATTATACCATATAAACAAAACTTTGTCATAAGATATCTCAATATTTTCATAATTTACAAAATAACTATCACTAAATCATCATTAAATATATTATTATATATAATAAATTAAATTGTAATTGTACTATAATCACCAAATATCTTTTTTTAATACCTTTTTTTAATATCTTTTGTTTCTTATTTGAAAATATTATTTTTCCAAATTTTCTGAAATACTCTGTATGTTTAAATATGTAGAAAAAATAAAATAAAAAAATCAATAATTGAAACTACGTAAATCATTATCATTTTTTTCCTCCAATGTTTACAAAATTAAATTATAATTAGAAAAATAGACTTTTTCAAAGAAATAAACAGCATCATTTAGTTTATACTTAATCTCACGATTACAATCATAAATTTATATTTCCTGTCAGATTTACAGCTTCGACCTTCTCGTATTTTATTTCTAGAGTATAGAATAATTGTCCTATACCTTCTCTAGATTCTTTATTATACCTTCTCTAGTTTCGTTCCAGTTTTTCATCGATTATTTATATAACACGGGATATTGGCATATTGACGATGTCATCTGTAATCGATTTTATAGATCGATTAAGCAATTATCCCTCTCTAGATGTGGTATATAGCGAAATTATATGCTTCCTAATTACATTCACTGATTACTTGCGATTTTCTCGAAAAATTAATCAAATATATAGACAATGACTTTATTTATTCTTTTTCTTTGAAGAAACCAAATGGATCTCAAAGATATATGTATATTGATTTTTAAGGAAAAAAAATGATATATATTTAAAAAACAAAGTTGTAAGTCAATTATATAGCTCATACAGATATAAATATAAATATCATGTAGATATCATTACAGAATTATGGAAATGCAAATTTTAATAAGAATATAATATAAAAATAGCTAAAATTTTATGCATCACAAATATCCATTGATATGTTTCAAAATTAAATAATTTAAGTAATAAATTTAAATAAGTAATTAAGGAAAAAGATATAATTAACCGAATTAAATTAGAAAAAAGAAGAAAACTTAATACATTTAATAAATTGAAGAAATACTCGTCAATAGAAGAAATTTTATCATTTCAGAATATTATTGCGTATATAATACAAATTATTCCAAAAAATATATTATTCTAAGTATTAGTAATAGAAAAATATTAATAATTATATTAGCATTAATAAAGTAAATTCAAAATCATATTTGTAACTATATTTTTATATTTATATTTTTAACTGTTATATTTATAATAAGTAATACTTAATATTTATAATTTATTTATAATTATAATTAACAAATCTTATAATAATAATAATAATAATAATACCAATTTATGTTTATAATTACAAACATTAAACATATAACAAAGTAATATAAAAATTTGAAATAAGCAATAACTAATAAATTTTTTTTATGTTTGTATGTTAATGATAAAATTTCTTGGATTTTTGTGTGTATCTTCGATTTACGCTTCATTATAAATCATATTAGAAATAATTTAAAATCTCACTTTTTGGAACATGTATAAATATATATATATTTAGTATATGTATAATCAAATTTTGATTATAACAATTTCATAGATTCTTTGTTTAGAAAAAAATTGTTCCAAAAAATGTAAAGGAATATATATGTAAAAGAATACAAAAAACTTTATTACATCTATAAGAAAAAGAGAAAAAATTCTTTAAAGCAATTATACTTCTACTAAAAAGATTGTTAAATGTTCACAATTCTACTAAAATAATTCTATTAAAAATCAGAAAGTATACAAATAAAATTTATTAAGTTCTAAATTACATTAATTATCTTAAATTCTATTAAATTTTAATTTTATCAAGATAATTTGCACAGATAAAAAAATATTAAGGTTGTAGGCGTTTAACGGACTTTTAAATAATTATTATCAGCAACTTGATCACGCTTTGATGCTCGCAATCAACATCACGTGCATCAAGAAATCGGTTCATTGAGCCGATTCAATGATCTTCGCCGATCGTATCGTAACAAGGGGTGCGAGAAATGATCCTTCCACCCGTAAAATAGGTGGTCAGTCTTCTCTTGAACGAGGGTTCGAAACGGGGTCATGGGACACGCGACACAGAGGCCTACGGCGACACGCAAGAGTTTCTCTAATCCGGTAGATCAATCAGTTCCAGAAGAGTAATTCCGTGATGTATGTAGTTAATCGGTCGAGAACTCGGTGTTTTTCCGCCGATATATCTTCCAGCTGGACGGAATAATTCCGTCCCGATTAACGGGTAACGCGGAATCGTAAATTCTCGTTTTCATAAACTGTTGGCGCTTTTAGATCGGATCCACAAGATTCGTTTGATCTCTTCCTGAGATCCTTACGGTATATAATCTGCGGTTATGTCGACGGGTGAATTATGGTTAAATCGTGAAAGAATTTCACAGATTTATCGTCCGATGATGTATTGTGGATGATCGAGTGGATTATGTCTTTTTTTTTTTTTTTCGTGATAAAAATTATATTATGTTAAGAATGGAAATTAAATATTATCTTATTTAGATTTCAATTTATTATTCCCTTGAATGATATCATGCCTTTTGATTATTTCAAATTTATTATATTTAAATTTATTATTGAAAGATATTTTTTATTATTTTTTATTATTATTTCTATATTATAAACTGAGATTATATACTTATATGAATAGATACAGAAAATATGTATTGTGTATTGTGGATGATCGAGTGGATTATGTCTTTTTTTTTTTTTTTTCGTGATAGAAATTATATTATGTTAAGAATGGAAATTAAATATTAATTTATTTAGATTTCAATTTATTATTCCCTTGAATGATATTATGCCTTTTGATTATTTATTATTTCAAATTTATTACATTTAAATTTATTATTGAAAAATATTTTTTACCAATATTATTTTTTATTGTATATATTTTAATATATATCTTGAATAACTGATTAACTAATTGCTTGAAAAACGGTACAAAAATAAAATTTGTGTATAATAAAATTTCATGAATTTTAGCACATAAGAAATAAAAGTGAAATATGATATAAAAATATATTTATGTTGCTATTATTATGGTTATAAAAGGGTCAATAAAATCTTTTTTAATTTAAAAATATCTTTCTTTGATGTGTAGTTTATATGATGAAATATTTAGATGATGATAACGAAAGGGTGATATATCATAAAAATAAGAAATATATTATATGTATACAATAAAATAGAAAGATATATAAATATTTTTTGTAATGATTGTATATATCATTAGAAAAATCATTAATGTTGAAATCGAATAATTAATATTCATTCTTCGTATGTGATTTTAATATAATAGATATCTAAATAGTAAATAATTTACTTTCTATATAACCATTGATTTTTTGCTGAATTTCATTTCTACAATATTAATACTATAAGATAATATTATAAGAATTTTATAATAATAATAAGAAAGAAAATCTTTCTTCTGAACTACTTGTACAGAATATCTCATACATGATACATTATAGAGAAGATGAAGATGACATGAAAAAATTAAAATATAGAATAAAATTTTTTCATTTAAAGATTCATTTTCAATTAAATCAAGTTTAAAATTAAAAAATGTTTCAAATATAAATAAAATTAGTTTATTTCTAAATAAATTACATATAAAAATAAATAAAAAAATGACATTTTATTCTTTTATTTTGATTTTTGTGAAAATCAAAATTAAATATATACAGTCAAAAAGTTATGTGAATTATGTAAATTTATAAATTTTTAAATTCAATTTTCTTCTGCAAATTAATTTTTATATGAAAAAATTTTTTCTTATTTTGCAGAGGATTATTTTCAATATATTCATATTTAATCAGAAAATAACCAATTTTGCTTGAAAACTTTTTAAACTTTGATTTATTCAAAACAAAATCTCAAAAAAAAAAATTTATTCTATATTTTCGATTTATTTTTTCATTTACAATCACTTCTTCTACGATCGTACTATTATTTTTAAAATGCCCTTATAATCCATAAAAACCTTAAAAATCGTTATATCATAAAAACTAAAAATAATTATCAAAAAATAAAAAATCAGCAAAATTGAACTAGCACTTTCCTTTTTTCCTTCGAAATAATCACAAGATTTATCGAATATTGTTTTCGAAGTTAGATTCGAAGATAACCGTTTCGCCAGATATTTAAGAACGCATAGATTGTAGACACGGGACAAGACTTTCATCCACTTTCTTGTCTAGCTCCATCGATCAAGTCTTCTAATTACAGTTCTTGAACATTGACCGAGACCGATGGCGTTAAAATACCATCCATGCTTGTTTATGGCCCCTTGTTCCATGAAAAACGACAAAGAACCTGACGATTATAACATTGTTTCGAGAAAACGAAACTCCCTCTGCAACTGCGTTTCGTATTGTTGCAGATAGATAATATAAGTGCATAAAACGAGAAGAGAAATCAGACGATACGGTTAATTAAGTACGAGAGATTGTTATATCTCAATTGTCTGAGAATTTTGCTCAGAGATTTTTCTTCGTGATTAAAAGTTCGTAAAATTGAACGTTGCGATCGTAATCGATAGTAAAGAAAGATAGTTTTGTATTTGTTTTTTCTGATGGGAATTTATGAAAAGAGCACAGGATATCTAATGAAGGTTTTTAGTGAAAGTTCTAAATGAAATTTAAGAAAGAAATAGTAAAATTTTATGGAGATTTAAAAGATGAGAATTAAGATAGTATTATATTTTAGAATTAGAATTAATTAGGAATTATTTTATTTTATTTTTGTGTGCTATATATAAAAATAAATCTTATAAGTACAATTTTTTTAGTAATCATATTTTTCACTTTTATATTTAAAAAAATTCTTTTTTCATTTGTTTGATCACCAATTATCAAATATAATAATGTGTAATAAAATAAAATATGTAAAATTTTATAAATTTAAATAATGTGCAATATAAGTGTACAAAATTTTCAGCATTTATTTATTTCAATAAATAATATATAATATAATAAATAATATAAATAACAATATAATCAATGAAAATTTGTGATAATAAGTTACGATCTATAATATAGTTACGATATAATAGAAATTGAAAAAATATTAAACATTCATTATAATTCATTAAATATTTTATATTTAATTTATATATTCTGATAGATAGACTTTGCTATTATTCATTTATATTCTTATTTATATTTTTATTTGTGATTCATATTTTTAAAAATAAAACATTATATATATTTTATCTTATCAAAAACTTATCTTCAAGTAACAATGAAAAAGATAAGCTTTGTTTTTATTTGAAAATAATCTTTCTATGATATATATAAATTAATATATGCATATATTTGTATGAGATATATTTTTGATTCTAAAAAATAAACACAAAAATTTCTACATAAAAATATCGGCTTATTTATTAAAATTATAAGTAATTTAAATTTGCATTGGATACGATAGTGTAATGGAGATGGAATTATTTCATTTTATTTCTCTTTGTTATTATTAACATTTTTGTAATACAATTTTTGTATTTATTTCGATCTTTGAAATCCACATTCCAAAGATATCCGATGAATATATAAAATATACATATATTTTAAATACATTAATATATACATAAATATATTACAAAAGAAAATCTTATCTGAGAAAACATTAGGAAACATAGAGCTCTATTCCTTAAAACTACTATATTAATTACATTTCACGCGATAACACCATATACCGTATAAAAAAAATCACCGCTCGAACTCTATCTATAAGTTAGATAACCACGTTGCATAACTACACGCTCGCTGCTCTTAAATCATCGGCAGAGAGAACATGATCTTTATTACTATTCCATAAATTATTCACCGTCAACATAAACATTTCTCGATTTTCTACCACCCGTGCGCGAAAAGAAAAACGAATGAAAACAAATCCAAGGCCCGGCATATCCTCCTCGAAGCACGTACTCTCCATTCACCGGAACACAGTGTTTCCCCAACAGAAACGGTATGGAATGAACTCTTCCTTACCAAACATTGTTGTACACGAATAACATCTACCGTCCATGTATTCGAACAAAATACTACCGAAATCTGCGCGAAATGCTTGCAAAGATCTCCTCTTTGGAGAGAGGAATGATCCATTTGACAGTTTTCTTCGTAAGACTATTTTTAATGATTCTGGCGAAAGAGGCAGAGAATGAGAAGCAAATATGGAAGAAAGATATAATAAAAGTACTCGTAATTTAGTCTCTAATTCAAGAATTTCGAGGAAAAATTTTAGAATCGTTCAGGAGCCAGATATTACGTTTGAAACATTAAAATGCTGGATGAAATTTAAGAATTGCATTAAAATCTTACTAAGAATTGTTTTAAAACGAAAATAAAATTATATTTCAATTTGTATAATTTTTATAAATCTATATTTTGTACTTGCATTTTTTAAACGTTAAATTAAAACGTTAAATTTCATTGCAAACAATTTTCATTTAAATTTTTTTAATTAGTTTCTTAATTTTTAATCAATTTATAAAATTCTTTTAAAAAAATCTGTAATTTATTTATTACTCACATATGTAATTTTATATTCATTTAATGTCTCTTCGTAATGATTTTCTATGATCTTCTATCTAATTATAAATCGTGGAATCTTATAAAATTTGAAAAACATTAAAATATATTTATAACTATGATAAATTTAATTCCTTTTTAAATCAAGGGAATAACTTAAAATTTGTACAGTGGAATAAAATTGTGTAATTCATTATTTATTTATCTAATATATTTTTCGTACTTTAATATAATAAATTATTTACACATTTTTCAATAATATTACGTATTATTGTTAATACTTGATGTTTAATAAATTAGAATATATTTATATTTAAAATATTAAAAATATAGGTAATAAAAATTAAAAGATTGAATTTAAAATTCTTTGAAGATTATTTTAATTTTTTTATTTCTGCAAATAATAATAATAATATTTTAAAATGAAATTGTACTTATGCTAAAATTGTAGAAAGTTTTATCAATAAACTAAATAAATATCAAAGCATGTAAATATTGCTTTGATTTAGTCATATTTTATAAATATAATATACGCGTATTATTTATTGATTATTTCACATTTTATTTTATGTTATAACTTTTTAATAATTAATATACATACATAACAATTTTTTCTTATTTTAATTTATAGAGTATACCATCAAAGTTTGATTGAAAAAAAATGGAACATTCTATAATATAATAATGTTATAAGATTATAGATATATTATAATAATAATCATATTAGCTATATTTATTTAAATATAGTGTCTAATTATATTATTCTCTAATGATTATTAATATTATATTACAATCATAACATTCATTTTTCCATATTCTGAAGCTTCTGTACATATTAAATATGATTTATAGATGAAATTATATTGAAATTAAATTGAAATTATAATTATATATATACTTATATTCCATATTCCATATAATAAATATTTGTGCTCAAAATACATTTTTTTCAGTTCAATCATATCCAATAATTGAAAAAAGGATTCTTATGTAATAATTTTAAAAGCAAATAATCATTATTGTATTAACACTTTAAGTGTTTTGTACAAAAACGAATTAAATTAAGAAATAAGAAAATTTCAAAAATTCAATTGAATATTAAAATAATACAATATATGCATGAAAAAAAGAGAGAGAGAAAAAGAGACGAAAGAATGAAAAATCACGAATGTGAGAAAAAAAGAAAACAGACAAAGAAAAGTCAAGGGTGTAAATTGGATATATATGTGATATAAGAAATAAAGTTGACATTATCCTTTATTTCGAATTTGAATATGAATTTTGGAAGACAAAGAGAAAACGAAAGAAAGAAATCGAAAGAAAATCAATTAATATTCAAATGATTGCAAGAAAATGATATATTCCATAGTTTTATTATATATACCATTGTTAAATACCGTATTATTATAAATCATCTTGATTAAATATATCCAACTTTATTTAAAATAATATACGATCGATGATTCTTTATTCATTCATTTCTACATATATTTATGTACGTGTTTAAAATATTTTTGTCGCGCGATTTCTTATAAATTCGATCCTAAAGAGATTAATGGCTAGCGTTTAGTCATGATCACCAAACCAATCTTTCTCGAGGGCATACCATTACAGAAATATGCACACGAAGAAGGAAAACGAGATACGCGCCTAGAAATAGAGGGCGGAGATTTAAACTTTCGATATGAAATAAAGAGTCTATGGAGAGGGTCGAGAAGAGAATGCAGATCTCTCCCATAATTCATGCAGGTTACCTTGCTATAATAATTGCCATGCAGTCGCGCACATGTGAGCGAGAGACATCATGGATATCCGCCCCTGGAAAAATCTAGACAGGTATGTCCTTATCGTCGCGATAGCTTTCCTCAATTTCTGAGATATGTAAAAAAAACTGAGCTTTATTTATTTATGATTATAATTCAAATTAAATTTCTTTTTGCTTTTTGAGAAAAAATGAGAGAACTTCGTAAGATTCTAGACAGATGTCTCTTATCATCGTATAATTTTTCTTTATGTCTGATATATATGGTAACACTTATTTTATTTATTTATCTATGAACGTAACTCAAATTTAAATTTCTTTTTGTTTTGGAAGAAAGAAAAAGAAAAATAAGAGGACTTCGTACGATTCAAGTTTACAATCAAAAATTGCAATGATTCAGAAAAATTTTACAAATTGAATATCAAGAAATCCTTTCAATTTCTCAATGTTCTAGCTCTATTCTTCTGTTTCGTACATAGAAAGTGTTCATTTAAAACCTTCCAACTTAAATTATGTCAAGAACAATACATTTTTTTTATTCTATGGAAAGAAAAAATAAAATATTTGTATTTAAAATTTTTTTATCAAATTTTAAAAAGATAAATATTTAATAAAATACAAAAGTAATAAAATAAAAAATTATTAAAATAAAATAATAAAATAAAAAATATTAATTAACATTTACATTTACAAATTTTCAAAATTCTCTTTATTTGTGTTATAAGCAGACTTTTATGTGAAATCAAATTTTCATGAATATGATTAAAAAAATGAAACTTTGATAAATACTTTATAAAATATTTACTTCAAATATCATAATGCAAACTATATTGAATATTTTATGTCTTTTCTTACACTATGTGCATTCTATAAATTTTATATAGAATGTTATATAATATTTATAATTTATATTTATATTTTTAATTTTATATAAATATATTTAATTTATAGATAATATATGTAATTTATTTATGTATATATTTACATAACATATTGGCAGTGATAAATCTAATAATAATAATACTTATAGTATATATTATTATATACTTCAAATTCAATTCTTATTATTCTTAGAATTTACTTACTTTGTACTACCATTGTACTAAAATAAAATCAATAAACTTTTAATATATAAAAATAGAATAATGGAAAATATAGAAATGTTAGAAAAAAGAATTTATTTAAATTAAAAGTTTTCAAAATATTCTGTATTATCGTTTAACATAAATATACATCACTATATTAAAATTATGCATTATAATAAAAAAGATTATAATACATATACTATATTATTATAATAAATTATAGCAATAAAAACTATGAAATAAATTTAAACAATTTTAAGATTTACAAATATATTATTATTTATTAATGAACGACACTAAATTAGGAATAAAAATATGATCTTTAACAATATTTTTTTTCAAAAATCAGTTCTGAAGTGATGAATTAATACATATTTATCTGGTTAATTATTTGGACTAGTTTTACAATATTCATAAAGCATAAAATTTTTTAAATTGAAGCTATTTGGAATAATAACTGTTAGAAATATTACGAAAATAAGTGATCTACGAGGCCATTGCTTTTAAAAATAATGACTGTCAATAATATATGCGATGAAAACGAATTATGGAAATATAATTTGAATTCTAATTTAATCGCGTTCCTATAATGTATAATTTAATTGTGTTCAAAGTAATAATATTCTTGCGACTTATTGTAAAGAATTCTTTAATTTTTATACTGTTTTATTGATACTAGAGAAACATAGTATAAGAGGAAGAAACAGTTTGAGGAAATATTAAACAGACTAACTAGAACAAGTAAACGAAAGATAATGAAAAAAAGAGGATAAGAGATAAATAATAGAGGTTAAAAAATTAATATTTGTAATTTGAATCATTTTTGCCATAAATAACTTTTCTATCGATATAATATTTACTTTACAAAAATATCTTGAAAAATAATATTTTATTTTTTCTCAATAGCACGTATCGAATAGTAAAAAAAGAAAACTTAAAAAACCAAAAATTCTAAGATAATTATTATTAATTTTTTCAAATGAAAAATTTAAAAAAGAATTAAAAGAGGTTAAAAAAAATATCAAAAATAGAAGAAAAAATGTTAATAATAAACAATAAAGAAACAAAGTTAGCAAATTTTATTTTATATAATTTATTATCAATTACATATAAATATAATAAAGAAATGAAAAATTCAAAATCTTGTATCATTAGTTACTAACTAATTAAAAAGTTCAATATTAATAAATTTTATTAAATCATAATAAACTTCAATTTCTCGTATATTCATATGATACATAACATCATTAAAATAATAATAAAAAAATAATAAAAAAAATTTTAATTATTGAAACAAAAAAATTTAAAATTCCATAAATTCAGGAGAGATTAAATATATATTTCAAATTATATATATATTTCAAATTATAATATATTTCAAATTACAATAAATTATGTTTATAATACAATATTGACAATAATTAAACGTTATTGTAGACAATTATAATGTTCCATTTTAAATAATAATAATAATGTAAAAAATTATTCAGAAAAGCTTAAATATAATAATTCACAAGACATAAAAAAATATATCAAACTAATATAAATCCACTGTACAATTTCAAGTAATAATTTCTTTCATTTAACTAAAAATAAAATTTATTATCATAGATAGTTTCATTTCTTTCACGCTCAAAATTAATCCAATAATTCATGTATAAAAATGTATATCGTAACATAAATCTTAAGATCCTAATCTCTATTGCACAGACAAACCCGAATCATTGATCTATACAAACGAAATCTCAGAATTTTCCTAATCTGAAACGATAAGAAAATCCTTCCCACGAAATCCACAGTGGAAACAAATCGAATAAAATTCATTCAAAACAAAACGATCACCATTAACGACGCTTTCAGAACCCTTAAGAATCGAAAACACGAACAGAAAACGGCCGCGTCAAAAGCGGTCGCGAGAATTGAGAAAATTAGCTTGAACAACTTCCCTGGAAAGCAGTACGAGAGACTTCTTCGTGTGTAGGTACAAGATCCGTCGAGCGGCAGGAGAATCATAAATTGATTGTGCCGGCGAAACAGGTAGGCAAGACTTAACGTAATACATTCGTCAGAAAGCAAGAAGGTGAAATCGAGCGATCTCTATTATTTAGCCAAGTGAAAACCGAGACTAAGTCAGAGACCTGAGTTTATCTGTCTCTCTCTCTCTCTCTCTCTCTCTCTCTTTCTCTTTCTTTATTTCTCCAGAGATTGTAAATCATGGCCTATTATACGCGCGACCGCATGCATCGGTCATTGGCGGGTAATATGAATTCGAGCGCGGACACAACTAGATCTTAAGAGATTACGACGAAGCCTCGTAGCAATTTTCCTGTTCTCCATTCTCACGGTCTGCTTTTGATTTTATTAATTGACTATTATAATTGACTATTAACTAAACACATGTTTGGGAATAATATCTTATATTAATATTAATTATTATAAAATACCTTCTTTTGTATGCTATATATTATTGCTAAATTGCAAATTTTTATGCAAATATATATTTTTTATATTTATATTTTTTCACATTATATCTATATTGCATCTTTTATATAAATGACTATATACATATAGTCATCTAATGATTGTTAAATATATAAACAGATTTTTTTATAGTGAAGAATTAATTCAATATAAGATAAATATTACATAAAAATATATAATAATTCAGAAAATAGAATTTTCAGCTTATTCTCAAATGAACGATCAATAATAGAAAATTTTTAAAAAATATCATTATATTTACGTTTTACCTTTTTATATCATTCGTTTTATCTTTATAAATCCAAAATAAACAACTACTAATGACTAATAATCTTTTTTATAAAAAAAAAGAAAACATTTGATTTAACATTCTTTTTGATAAATATTATGTTTTAAATAGTTTTAAACATTAAAAATTATTAATGAACAAGTTTTTTTATTCTTTTATTAAATTTTATATTTTTTATTTCTCTATTTCATTTCTCTGCATTAAAGTTTTTCGCCAATTTTATTTATATTATATTTATTTTATTGAAATATTCATACTATAAAAAAATGTTTGTTTTAATTAAATAACAAATTTATAACATAATATGTTTGAATATTGTTATAAATTCAAAATGTATTTTTCTTCGATTTACTGTATCGTTAATTGTACTGATCGTAGCGATCGATTATTTTTAAGAATATCTTTAATTAAAATCGTACTGTGCTCAAAGGTCAATTATAGCTCGTTCAACATGTACAAACGCTTGATAATAAGCGCAATACAAAGCGCTACATGGTCCCATACGCGTTGTTTTCGCGGTACCATAATGGCGGCACGCCTCTAGTAGCGCGATTAACAAAAGCGATCTATTAAATAGACCATTGTGCTGTCTGGAGATGTGAATGACACCAGGCAGCGCGCCGCCACGGAGAAATTAAATTCTTTATCGCATTGGCGAGATTCGCGCTGAAATAATGCGCGATGCGGATAACGTTCTTGCCTATGAGCGATTTGTTAGAAGTTTCTGAACCATAATTTGAAAGATGATAAATGAAAGATTTTGATTTTGTGCTTATTACGCAAGATAATTCAGTTTGAATATTTCATTTAACATATACAGTATTTTGAAATCAACATTTTTTAAATTATCTAAATATTATTTTAGAACACTATTTAATCTGATATCTTTGTTTGGATTAAATTTTTAAAAATTTTAAATTGTTTAAAACAACTTAAATTGGATGTAAAATTTTATTGAAGATATTGAAGACTACAATCAATATTTTGTTAGTTTTCTGCTAGAAAATTTAATCTCTTGAGAATATTTTTTAACAATATACACATGTAATATAACTTCGCAAAGTATCTAATTATGAATAATTATTTCGATTTGTAATTATATGTCTGAGATTCTTAATTTCTATAAAAAAAAATTCATAAATTTATAAACGATTTCATATCAATATATTCTCGTCTCTCTTTTTATTTTTTTTTTTATAAATTTCTTATTAACTAAATTATATATATTTTACGTTATATAGTAATTGCTCTTATATTGAATGAAATTATCTCTCTGTGGTATTATCATTATAATACCATTCAACTTTATAACACAATTTTATATACTGCTTTCCGTCAATGCATTCAGTAATATTTATCAAAGAATTAAAAATACATATTATTTTTAATACATCTTTCAATTCATTATAAATAAATCATTTCATCATCAAAAATATCAAAAATTAGAATTTCAGAATTTAATTATCAAATTTGAAACGCTCATTCTATGATTTTACAAATCTTTTATATTTTTTTAGTCTGAAAATATTATTAGTTTTTTGTTATTATTATAGTATCATATAACTAATATAAACTATATGACGAAATATATGACGAAAATTCATTTATTGAATATCATTCATCTTTAACGAAAATACAAATTTTTCGATATTTTTCATTTATTATAATCTATAATATAATCTATCTATTATAAAATATAAAAAAAAAACAAATTGTAAACAAAATATAACTTACAAAGATGTTTGGTACCAATTAATCCTGGAAATATTAATTTTCTGTCATCATTATGATGTCATATCTTATAATTAGAGTCTATTTATTGAATACATATGTCATTCATCTTCAACAAAAACGTTACCAAACGTTTTTTTTTTGATATATTTATGGTACATTATAATTCATTCTAAAATACGTATAATACATATTATACATACGTTTTATCATTATTATGATATCATATATTTCTATAATCGAAATTCATTTTTATTGAGTGTCATTTATCTTCAAAAAAAGAAAGAAACGGTAAAAAAATTCAACGTTTTCATTCAATATTGTATAATAATAATATTATAATATCATAATTATTCCAAAATATTAAAACAAATTGTAAAATTCACATTCCACTAACTTATAACCTTCGCCTTTCGTATATTCATAAAATCAACCCTGGAGATATACTAAAGAAGAACGAGCCAGGCAAAAACGAAGAGAAATACGAGAGTAAAAATGCGAGAAGGCAAATCTTGTTGAAAATCTTGTCGTTGCTCGCCACGACTCTCGGTATGCATAGCTTAAAGGGGAACTGGAACTCGCAGTAAAAGGAGTCTAGATAATCACGTTTATACGATGGTCCGCATTCCGAGAATTCGATACTCTACGGGGAAGAAGTTGTTGCACGCTCTCAGGGCCCGTTTTCACGATCGTTCAATTTGTACTCGCGGTCGGCCGATGATCGCCCCCTCACAATCGTGAAAAGAAATCATGTGTAATCTCTTTTAATCATATTGTCATAATTCCTCGAGAATTTTTGAAAGATGACACATTGTAAGCCTTATATATAGTTAATGATAATAACAGTAGTTAATAACAATATTTTTTTTAATTTTGTTTAATTCTAATTTCTTAAAATTAAATGTTTCTAAAAAAAGGAGTTTATAGATCCACAGACTTTTTTCGATAAATCGTTTTTAATTAATTAAGATAATTATACAAGAATATTTTTCTAAAATTTTTTTTTCAATATACCAACAATTAATGTAAATATAATGTTTTTTTTAATGAAATTTTTAAAAAAAATTTTCATGTATAGTTTGCTTTTCTTTTCATATATCGCTGTAAATTAAATTATCGAAAAATTAAAAATTATGGAAACAAATGAGCGATGTATAACATAAATAATAATTAATAAAAAAAATTAATATAAATAATTAATACAGATTTAAAATTTGTCTAAATTGTTTTGGAATATATACTTTTTGATTATTATTTATATTGAATGAAAAATAATCCATTGAATATTACAGATCAAAATAATTTGGAAGATATAAGAAGTTCTAAGAAGTCAAAGATAATCCATTGGATTCATTACAGATAACTGTAGCAATTGATATTTTGAATTCGAAAATAAACAACGATATTCAAGAATTTTTTAAACATATTAAGAATTTTTAATTAGATCAATTAAGTAATTTTAGAAATTAAAAAATGTTGAATTTTTTTTTGTATCAAATATTAAAAACAATTAAAAATATATGTTTTTTTTACAAAATTAATTATGATAATGAATTTGAGACTAGATTGAATAATTTAATACTTCTCGGGTAATAGCTTTAAAAATAATTATATTACATGTCACATATAGTTTTAAAACTATCATTATCAAAAATCTATCATTGTTAAAAAAAAAAATAAAATATAATTCATTATTATTAGATTTTAAGAGCAAATATTGCAAATATTGATTTTCCAAATATTAATAAAAATCTTTTATTTTTATATATTGAATGTTCTATAGCCGTTGTGCATTCATAACATGTGTCAGTATGAAACCGTCCATTTAATTATAAGTTTATTATTTTATAAATACATACCGATATTCAAAAAATAATCGATAAATAATCGATGAATTAATATTATTAATCCATAAAGAATAAAATTATTGGACATGAATTTCACTTTCTCTATTATTAAATGCAGTTCAATTTTCTTTCGACATTTCGAATTTCTGCATGAGAATATATGATGTCATATTATTCTCATTGCTACTGCTGGATTAAACAAAATTACGTCACAACGTTAAAATTACGTGACATAATGCGATGTTTGGCTTTGATCTATCCAGTAGTCATAATGGAGATAATATGATATCACTTATAAAGAAATTATTTTTCATATTAGGGAGATATTTTTAATAGCACAAGAGAATAGCATATTGGCTATCATCTGGCAAATCTGATTTGGGATCATCCAAAGAATCCATGGAATTCGAAAATAATATATAAAACAATATCGTTAAGCAATTAAAGTAGCAATGATCAAAATTACCGAAATTATAACGATAGTTTTATATTAATCTCATATAATTCATTCGTTAAGTATATATTTTGGGCATATTATATCGGCCATTATGCTTGTAGAAAACAGGATTTGTATAAGTTACTCAAGATTACATAGTTTTCTCTACTTCAATATATTCAAAATTTAGCAAAATTGAAACTTTTTTTTATAAATAATTATCCTAATATAAAATTTAATCAATTAATATTTAAATCTTTAACCATTTTTATTAAGAAAAAACTAGTCTATTTTATGCCATTAAAACATAATTCTGTATTACTAAGATAAAAATAAAACCTTTTCGATTGTAAAATATAGCAGATTAAAAATATAAAGTGGCTTAGTATAATAAAATAATCAGTTGATCGTAGAAAGAATAAAAAAAAAAGCTGTCCAAATAAGTTATATTCGCTTATACCATGATGAAAAATATTGAGAACTATGGCCAAGATGAAAGTAACGAGAGAAAAGGTTTGATTTTCGAGTAACGCGTAGCAAGAATGGTGTAAACGGTTACGAAAGAATTAAAGAATATAAAAGAAACGAAAAAAAGAGCGACTTACCACTGGTTGAGCTGTATTCGCCAATATATCGCCTCGTCAAATAGCGTACTACCACGGCTGAAAGAAAAAACAAGATGTTAAACGTGTGAAATATTTTTAAAGAGATAAGTATCGAGGCAATTAAAATTATGATCGCACATGATGATGTGATTTTTTTCTAAGTGAAAGTTGAACATTATATGCTATAATAATACGTTATTATTCATGATAATTAATTAATCCTTTAATTGATTAATTATAATTAAAATATTGAATAATCGAAAAACATAATATAATATTATAATTAGTTACGCAATACAATACAATTATACAAAAGTATAATTATAATTTTTGATAATTTTTTTTTATTTTTCAATTATTCTTGTTCTTATAATTTGTGTTTAATTAAAAGAAATAATAAAATTATTATTAATTTTTTATTATTATATTGTATATTTATTTATATTTATTATTTTGTATTATTTAGTTAGATTTCTGTAATTTATCTATTATTATTGATTATTATCTCTTGTATTTTAATAAATAACTTTTAATAGCTTAAATTGTATTTTTTATAATGTTTAAATTATAAAATTTGTAAATTTTACTTTATTGCATAATTGTAATTAACAAAATAAATTTTTTTAAATATAATAATTTATTATCTATTCTTAATTTTATTATTTATCTATTCTAATTTTGCTGTTTTATTTTTCTTCTTGTCATAATAAATTGTTCTTTTGTTTATATCATATTTTTTCTAAAAAATTTATGCAATTTGTACATAATATACAATATACATAATGTATTTTTTTTTAATTTTTCTAATAAAAATAATTCTAAAATACTATAATCGCAATTAAATAGTGTGCAATTATTTACAAATGTTTTTATGCGTCAGAATTCTTGATATTTTTAGAATAAAAATTAAAATAAAAATAAACTTAGTTCAAATCTAACTCAAATTATGTAGATCTATGAGAAAAAATTATCTAAAATTCAAGAAATTTATAATTCAAATTTAATTTAAAGTATTACAGTCATTTATGACACAAAAATATTAATTAAGCTTTTTGCATTTTATACTTAGATTTAAATTACTAATAATAAATTAAATAAATAATTAATAGATTATTTTTTTATAAAAGCAATAATTCAAATAAATTCCTTATTTTTTAATAAATTAAAACATTCTGAATTTATTTTCTCTTCATTTTTATTTTCTTTTTCTTTCTTTTCTTTTGGCTTAATAAAATCGGAGGTGACACAATTTCAGAGTAATTTAAATATATTTTAGTTAGAGTTCTTGTCGTTATCAGGCTGAATGAAAGTTCTGCTCGTTTCTTAATTTTAACGAAAACAGGTTTATATAAGTGAAAAGCAATTAATCATCGCGCAATTTCTCTGTTTATTCATATCATATCTTTGCAAGTTTTTTTTTTTTGCAAAAGCTTTTCAACTTCATAGGAATGAAAAACTTCATCATGGTAATTTTCAAACCGCTAAATATTATAAAACTTTCAATCTGATATCTTGAAAATTAGTGCATTTGAATTATGTAATATATGTTTTATTTACTTAATTTTTCTTAATTATGTAATATCAAATGGAAGAATTCATGTTGCTGTTTAAAATTATATTAATATTTTCAAAATTCTTAAAAAATAAATAAATATATTAAAAATATTATTAAAAAATTAAAATTTTTATTATTGAATATCATTATCATTATTAATCCATTATAATATTATATAATTGTTTCGTCAAATTAATATATTACAATAAAGAAAATGAATTTGTGAGAAATCTACTATAAACGTCAAAATCAATACACTTTATTAAAATGTGATTAAAAAAATGCTTGTCGCAATGTACTTATGTCAATATTTAACATACTTTTCCTGTCTAAACTGGTTAATTGACATCGATAAATTTGACAAGTGTATCTCAATTATTAGAAAGTTACCCGTTTCTTAGCATGCTCTTTTATACTACATTATTTATCAACAATCACTTTAATGGAAAATTTTAGATTTTCTATTCAATTTTATGTATATTCTTCAAATTTTCATATTTATTAGTTTTCTAATAATTTCTCATTTCTCACAATTTTGAATTCATATCAATATTGTCAATTGTTTTAAAAATTTTCTATGCTTAAAAGCCTGAGTAAGATACTCTTTAATTTATGAAATAAGTAAAATTAAGTTTGGACAATAAAATAATTATCTTATTCATATAATTATTATTCAAATATTTATTTTTTATTTTTTATTTACCAATTATTTTATTACCAATTAACTATCTATTTTATTTTATTTAAATAATAATATGTTTAAAATTATTTTTATAAATAGTTAAATAATTTATTTAATTTTATTTGATATTTAATTTGATATTAAATATTTATTATTAATTTTGTTGCCAAATAAAGATATTTTTCTCTTATAATATGAAATTTTCCTTTATTTAGATCTAAGTATATTTTATTTCATATTATTTCTCTATCTAAAATCTATATTTTTTATATATTTTATTTGTTATCTTTTCAATCTTTATTATTTGTTTTTATTAATCTATTTTAATTAATCAAATTGATAATTCATAAACAAAATTTTTAAAAATAATTATTATTTTTCAAATTTAGAATTTTTGATTTACATTCATTTTTATCTAAAATAAATTTATTTCCTATTGTATTTGTTTACTAATTATTTCTTTTATTTAAAATAAAGAATGCTCAATCCTGATTTAGACGTGAATAGAACTTTCATAAAAATTTCATTCAAATTGTAATTTCCTTAAAAATCCTCCTTTTGCAAATCTCAAAAAAATTTATTTCTTGTTTAAAGTAATTACTTGATTTCAAATAAAAAGTGTTCAATCTTACATAATATATTTAAGTAATTATTTTTTTTATTCAAAATAATTTTATAAATCATGATTCTTTAAAAAATTCATACAATCCTCCACCACTTATTTCTCTCATAATCACTATTTTACTCAAATCTTTCTCCCACCCATAGACTCAATCTCTCGTCTCATCGCACAAAATGAACGACTCATTCAGCCATAGTTTGTGCGCAACCCGATAGAGGCAGTAAATAATTCTCTCGTTACTAGTTTCCTTCGTTTTTCGCACACCTTCGAGGTGGGGGGAATTAATTAAAAAGACACGGGAAAGGATTACTCGTATTCGCACGTGACAGATTAATTGAATTTTCGCTCGGTATCTGCGAATGTTCGGGGGCGTGAAGAGAGCATCCAACGATGGAACGAGGATCGTACGTCATTAATCGCGATAAAAGTATTCTCTTAAACTAACCACCACACCTCCTGTCGACAGCTCACCGACACGAGGAGAAATACGTTCTCTCGTCTCGCTTTCCGTTTCAACCCTGCAATTTCGCGCAGGTTCGCGGAGGATCAATTTCGCTATCCTATCGATCCGTAATTACACGGCTATAACGACCTAGCACCTTGAAAAATAAGCTCACGAATGAGCGATCGAGATGAAATGGAAGGAAGAGAAAAAAGGTTGGCTGGGTGGTAATTTTTTCTAGATTCGTAGAAAAATCCTAGCAACGATCTATTTTTGGGATTGTTTATTTTCCGACGTGTACAATTTCATATAACGGAGCATCGCAGGTATTAGAGCGTTATTCTCCTCTCGTTAGAGTGTGGCGCATTGGAAAATGGTTTCTAAAATCTTTTTTACTTAACGATATAAATATCGTTTAATACTTGAAACATAGATATGAATCGTATATATAAACTTGACTCTTTCACATGATCGTTTGAGCAATTCAATTTTTTCAATAATTCGATATTTATCATACAAGTATGAACAAAACTCGTAATGTCATATGAAAGAAATTTAAATATATGCATGTACTTGTTAATTTTAAATATACATATGCTTATTAATTTATTAATGGTTAACATTGTGAATTTTTGTGAATTTTTTCTTATTTAATATTGCTGTTATAAAATACTTGTTTAATATCTTTTTCATAATGATTTGTTTTTTCGACGTAATTATAAATCGTAGAATTTTATAAAACTTGAAAAAATGAAAATCGATATTTATAATTCTATGATAAATTAAAAAATAATATGCAGTAATAAGCTATTTATTATTTTAATGTATTTTTTATTTTATTAATATTATATTATTATTTTATTTATTCTTTCTTTCAATAATCCATGTTGTAATTCATACTTAATGAAATAAAGTTAACTAATAATATTGTATTATATTTATAATGTTTATTTATTTATAAATAAATAATATTCTATTGTTAAGTATCTAATAACTTATGGAAAGGAATATATGTGGAATTCGAATAAAATATTACATAGTTTTGAAATATATTTGATTGAATTAGAAAATATCTTATAATATCACTTTTAATAAAAATTTAATATTTTTCATAAATATCATGAATTTTACAATCTTTAATTATTAAAATAGAATAAATGTTTCAGTATAATTATTTTAAATTTCATAATTAATTATTACTATCCCTCTTCGAATTGTTTAACTTATATTAATCATTATTAATTACATTAGGATGCTATAAATATGTTTAGGATGTTATTAAATATCTTTTAATCATTATCTATAATTTTTAAAAATTATAAAACAAAAATTTAAAACTATTTCGAATTATACAGAATTGACAAAAATAAAGTTTTTCATGATTATGCATATTTAAATTTTATCTTGGAAATAAGATTAGAAAATGAAACATTATTGATATATTTGTTTATAATATTTTGTTAATCAATTTTATTATCAAAATTTTAACATCCTTTCATCAATTTTTCTAAAAAAATAAAAAATATTAAAAATTTTTAATAATCTTGATTCTAAAATCAAAAACTGTAATTATATGTTTTATATAAAATTTTATCTTATATTTTATTTTATATTTTTTGAATGAATTTTGAATAAAATTATAATATTTTATCTTATATTTTCTAAAATTTATTAATAATATTTAAAAATATTTTATCAATATATAAATATATAAAGCATGTTCTCAATTAATCATGAGCTTGAAACCTTAGTTATTGGGTTATAGAGAATTATCAATTATGTAAGTAAGTAAATACATTGCCATATAAGAATTTAAAATTCTACATTAACTATTTTATTCTTATTCCAAATTCTTGAACTAAAAAACTTTCTATACAGATTTATATATTTAATATAGTCCTTCTTGATTTAAAAATAGTACAATAGTACATAAATTGTACAAAATATCAAATTCAAAAGTTATTTAAAAATAATATTATTAATAATAATACATTTCTGAATAATAAATATTAATTTATCATAAAAAATCAATATATCACATTAATAATAAAAATTTAATAAAATATTTAACGGCTATTATAAATAATTTTCAATAATATTAATAATATACCTTTCAATATTTATTATTTTGTAATTAATATTTAGTATTGAATGTAAGTACTAAATGTAAGTATTAAATGTAATTTCAATGATTATTAGAAACAACATACAACTTAATTTAGAATATTAACTCTTAAATTAAAATAGCTATTTTGTTTTTAGAATTTCTCTGGAATATGAAATGAAATTTATTATTTTTCAATTCAATATATTTTAAAATTATCTTAATTCTCTGCTTAATTCTTCAATATATAAAAAGTAAATTTTCTACAATTTTATATGCATTTATATTATCTCATAATATTTATTAAATATAATGTATTCAGTAATTATATTATGTTTATATCTATATTTTATTATAGTAATCCTAAACTTTCGATATTAAAAATCTCTAGATCTTAAAATATCAATAATGTCTTATTTGTAATAATAAGTAAAACTTCACTTGTAAATAAAAAATATTTTTTAAAGTAGATACGATTGTAATATTTCCTTCTCATATATATTGAAACAGATCTAAAATCAGATTCGTTTCATTTTGTGCAAGATGACAAATTCTGCAATGAGTTGTTTTTATGTATTCAGTATGAAAAGCAAAATCCAATAATATAAATATTTTTGTGCAAAAATTTTGGATTTAAGCAACTTTAGATTGGGTTAGGGATAAATGAAAAGAATATTCGAAGAATAAAGACATATCGAGCTCAGATTATATTCATTTAATTGTTAACCATATATAACTATAATTTCATTAATTCAAAATTGATACTCAGACAATTGAAGCTTGCTGAGAAATGATAAACAAAAATTTAGAAATGCAACATTTATAAGGATAGATTTCCTCAATAATTGAAAAGATATCAATGAGTCAAATGATGCATTTGAGCGATTATTACAATTCATCAAAGAACCATATCTAAATAAAATATGAAAATAAAGAAAATTTATTTTCTAAGCTAACGAATATCTTGTTCATATATAGATATTGTTTACCTTGCATACAAAATCTCGAATTTAAATTAGAGTATTATGTATAATGATTACAAACAAAATTACTTTTGATTATTCTTATCTGTTATAACTAACGTATTAATAAAGTATTAAATCCCAAAGTTTGGACATTAAACTTTTTCTTTTTCCATTGAAGATTTTCTAAGATTCACTGAAACAAAACATTTCGTCTTATCTGAAACATCAGCCATTATTAAAAATCCTCTCGATTTCGCTTAACCAACGAACGAAACATACGTAAAAGAGGAACCAGTTAGCTCTTAACTTGGTGAATCAACACGATGTTCACAGTGGTCCATGTTGCTAGAGCTCGAGGTCTCTCTTTCTCCTTGAATCCCAGCATCGACCATGGACGACAGATTTATAAACGGTGTATATACGAGAACTCGACGAGAGCACGGGACCAGCACCGATCTATGTACTCAATAAGTCTTCGAGGGGTCGAACCTCGGCAGAGAGAGAGAGGACAGCCATGTTGGCGACATGTTAAAGTTCTCTCGTATGTTTCGCGAAGTAACGAAGAAATTTATGAAGCGATGTGTCCTCAAGGACCGCATATGTACGATCGCTGATCTACGAACATATCTTTTAATGACATTTCCTGTACAACTGGCCATTAATTATCATTATTATGTATTTGACGCGATTTTTATAGTTTCATCAAGCGGTTAGGTTTGCAGAAAACACGAAATGAACTTCCTTGCTTTGGTCTTTGTGAAACTCGTTCTAGACGAAGTAAATTTTTTTTTCTTCCTTTTGAAAACAAAATAATTTTAATTTGAAATTGTAAAACTTACGTATAAATTATTAAATTATCAATTGGTAATTATTTCTTGCAATATCTTTATATTGATTTCTAATCATTATTAAGACCGTGATATCTGAATATTTTTATACGGATATAGTATAATTAAATCTATTTATTTCCTAAATATAATAAAAAAAATCAAAGAATATCGATAAAATGTTAAAAATTTAGAACATTTATTACTTTTTTCTTACATATTCAGAAGGAATATAATTTCTTCATCCTTCATTCTTCAGATTCAATTTTCTTTAATAAGAAAATAAAAAGGAATCAAACGTCAAAAAAAATTCAAGATATTTACTTTTCAATAAAATAGTCTAAATTCGCTCTTCTAGATTCAATTTTTCATTTTGAATTTCCTTAGAAAAATCAAAAGAAATTTTTTGCTTTCAAAATTAATCTTTTTCCAAAAAGAATTAAAAAAAAAATCTAATATCAAAGAAAATCAAAACATCAAAAATTCAGAACATATTCTCTTATCCTTTCTGAATAAAATATTTCAAAATAAAGTTTCTTCATTCAAATTTAATCTATAGAATCAGAACCTGCATGCTGAATTAAGTAGAAACAAATAACAGCAAAAAAAGACACAGAAAAACGTATAAATTTTTAATTCTTACTACGAAAAATCTACAATTAAAAAGCAAAGTAAAATATCAAGTTTAAAACTTTTTAATCTCTTTCAATAGAATATTCCAATCAAAAACATATAATTTATACAATCTTTTGTAGATTTAATTTTTCATTAATAAAAAATCATTAGTATCAAAAATTCAACACTTACTATTTCTATTCGATAAAATATTCGAACAATTTCCTCTTTCAAATTCAATTTTCAAAAAAAAAAAAAAAGCAAAGGAAAAAAATAAAACAAAAATCAAAATATCAAAATTCAAAACATCAATTATCTCCTCCCAATAAAATATTCTTAACTATTTCCACATTCCATTATATATATTATATTTTCATTCTCAGTTTTCTCAAAGTTCATTCTCTCAATTTTCTTCGAAAAAGAAAAAGAATTCGCTTTTCTCTTATCACGAATCGCGTTAAATCGACCATAAAACTCGTTTCGAACATCAAAATGGCACACGGTGCTCATTCCCCACGAAATTCTAGTAGCTGACATTTCTAGTCATTCGCAATTTGTACTTTTGTATCGAACGAAAATACGCGTTTAAACTCTCTAGCCGTGGCGCAAACGAAAGTTCAGAGTCGAAGGAAATCCGAGACACACGGTATCAAGATACGTAGTAGAAGTTCGCCGCGACGACTCGTGGAAATTTATGGCGTCTCGCGCATCTCAGAATCCCATATACACACGCGAGAGTGCTATGCACTCTCTTCTATCGTGTTGTGCGAGAACGTGTCGCTAAAGCCTTGTCTTGACAATTGAAAAGGCAAGTGCAAAAAGGAATTATACTATAATGGTAGTATTAAGACTTTTATGAAACTTAATGTTTCAATAAAAATTATGTGATTAGAATTGCAATTTTTTAATGTTTGATTATATTTAAATAGTGCAGGTCTGGAAAATTCTTTCGTTTTTTTATTTTACTTTTTTATATATATTTAAATCTTAAAATTAAATCAAAGTTCTTATTTTAGAAAATATTTTATTTAGTATTATTTTAATTGATAAAGCAAAGTTTTTATACATTATTAATTATAATTATTAAAATGTTTATTTAAATGAAAATTTTAAAGGTTCTATTTAATAATTTTGTGAACTAATTAAAAATTGCACAATTTTAATCTTATTTTTATATTTTCTATTTTTTTCGTTATTTTTTTTTTTTTTTTTAATCTAGATCTGTATTTCCTATAAATATGATATATAAATGAAATAAATGATACATAAATATCTCTCAAGTTTGTTATTCTTTACAAAATCATGTTTATGTGCAATAATTACGAATATTATATAAAGTTGCATAAAGGATAATTGTTTTTTTGCATAGAAATTAAAACATACATAAGATAAATAATCATTTAATATATAAATCTATAATATAAATATATTATATATAATGTATAATGTACGTATATTAATAAATTTCATTAATTAATTAATTTTTTTATACATAGTTATAAATCAGAAATAATAACAACTAAGAGATATAAAATTAATAAAAATCTTTCAATATTGAAAATTTTTAAATATTTTATGGCATAATTTTTATTCTGAATTGTTCAAGAATATGTTTGCAAATAATCCGCATACGTTGTTCACGAATAATCTTCAAAACTTTTTAAACAAAATACAAATCCGAGAAAATTTATGAACAATCTACAATTATATAGTCTTTTGTTGGAATAGAAAACAAGAAATAATATCCGCAGATAAGAAACATGCATCTAGTAAATGAATTTCCTGTAATCTCACTATATAATGCTAAATATTGTTACAGCTAATTTTATATTTCAGCAAGAATTTGCATGAAATTTTTTTTTATTTTTAAACCAACTTTTTAAGAAAATTTCAAAATCATTTTTATCCTCACAAAATTTCTGAATCCAAAATTTATTTAGTATAGTTCTTTAAAAAGATTATTTCTATACCGATAAATTTCGACTAACAATTGTTCTCACAATTAATAGTTTAATAATTTATTGTTTTTTTTTCGTAAATTGAAAAACAGATATATCCTATAAATGTGGACACATGACATTGTTTGTGAACAATCGAACAATAATATAAACTGTATATAAACATTATATGCAAATTGTTTACAAAGAATGTCTCTCAATTTGAATTTGAAAAAATTAAAACAGGGCTTTTATTGGAGAATAAAAAAATTTGTAATATAAAGATCCACACATTAACGATTAATAATCTTTTCAGTTTCGATAAATATTGAACGCTACTTCATAATTTTATTGTCACAACAAACGTTACTGCTTGTTTTTATTTTAATGCAAAAATCAAAGAAAAATATGTGTCCTATAATAATAGCATATTTTAACTAATAATTAATTACATACACAATTAATTGTTAATTAATTAATATAATTAATAATTGACGCAATTAATTATAAATTAAATTTTCAAATTTTCTTGAAAACGAATCTTAAAAATGTTATTTTACATTTCTTATACATATTCGCACGAATAGAATAATCTTTTATTAATTAATCAATTATATCCAATCTAGAATTAGCCAAATTCACATGCAGTGATAAATTTTCAAATTTAATTTTCTCGATGTTTCCAATTTTTTTATCTTGATTTTCATTTTGTTTTAATTAATTTCATTTGCACCATGAATTGTCTATATAGCCTTAAAATTAAGATAAAATTTAAATGTTTGTCTCTAATTATGTTATTTTTATGTGATTAAAATATTTCAATTCGATATTTGTTGAACATCTTTTGGAATAAATAGCAATAAAAAATTCCTCATTATTTCTTTCGTAAGTACATGGCCTAAGAAAGTCGCATTCTCGAGACCTCGTGAATATGACCCGTTCGCGTGCACACAGAGTGAATTGAACGCGTCAACGAGGCCTTTTATCGTGGCTGAATCGCGGACGTGCTCGTAAATATGGCGTTATATGCTCAAAGATACATGATAATACATATCGTTAAACAAATTCACGGGGCGGACAATCATAATCGTTAAGTTGGACACGTCCACATATATTTTTGCGTTTCAAGATGGCACGTATTTTCACGATATAATTATAATTATCGATCGCGGAAAAATAATGAAAATATTACGAAATTTTGAAAAATCATGTATCGTAAATGTATTGCAAATTAAATCATTGCTATATAAAAATCGCTATATAAAAATAAAAAATATTGGGATTAATAATGACTACTTAATAATAAATAAGATAATTTCGATAAAGTATTTTTTAAAATATTTTTTTTATGTTGATCAGTCTATTTTATTGTCTATTTGTAAATTTTGTAAATCATGGAATAAAAATAATTTTTTATAAATGTCCACTATATCAAGATGATAATTAACAAACATGATTCTGATAAACAATTTGTTTAATCATATTTAAAAAATTGATAAATTAATAAATTAAAAAAATTAATCAATTGTTATATAAATAAATAATAAATGATGTACAAAAAATTTTAATGCAAATGTTACTAAATTAAAACAATTTTCACATTATATGCTCGTGAATTCATTAAAACTTATAAGAATATAAATACTTTTATAATATTTAATCTTAAAAATCTAAATTTGATAAATTTAAGATAAAAATTATTTTCATTGATTTTAAGAATTTTTGTTTAATAATTTATAATAATTTAGTTTTTAATTTAGACTTTTTTTAACAATAATATATCTTATTATATAGAAATAACTATAAATGAAAAATTACGAATATAAATTGAAGAAAATTATATTTCAAGTATTCTTTTTTAATTTATATCGTGAATGTTACATATTCATTTTAAAATACTAATAAATTTATAATATAAGATAGGGAAAAAGATAATAAAATTAATAATAAATAAATTAAAATAAATTAAAAAGTCAAAGAATATGCATAAAAATGCTTGAAAAGTACAAAAAATTAAAATTTAATGCCTTTGGAACATCTTAAAAATTAATTTTACAAAAATTATGTTTTGCTAAGATTATTTAGAAAATTAGGAATTTTTTTTCACCTTTAAAAAATAATCATAATTTTGATTTTTTCCTTTCATCCTAGCATATTAGATAGAATATTATTTTCTTAAAATATTTTACTATATATTAGAATATTTTGCAAATTACAGATTAGTACAGTTTACAGATTATAATAATTGTTATAAATATTGAGAAGTTCAAATAAATATTACCAAGTTCGAATCAGTCTATTTGAAATCTTTAAAAATCCTCATCTTCATTTTCATTTTTAAAAATCCTATCTTCTTTCTCCAAACGAATAATTCTTTCGCAAATAAACATTGAGAACATTACATGCATCTTTATTGAAGCAATGACGAAAGTTCGAGGCAAAACGCGGCCAGTTGAACCGAGACATAAGCAAAAGGATACGCTCCGGTGCACTTACTACTGCTGTGAATCACTTTTTTTATCTTGCCCCTTTTATCCATGATAATCGTGCCATAATTATTATTTTCTTATATATGTACTAGATTTTATCTACCATGAATCTATCTATAGACCAGTATATGCATCCGCACGATGCAAGCGGATGCTATCATCAATCCATTTCTGCGACTGGAAAACGTGGTTTATTGAAGAGTGATTTAATCACTTTTGTACCTTTCTTTCATATTGTTTGATTTATGATTTCGATCGATCATCGATACTTCAGTGAAGTGTGATCTTTGAAATTTCTGACGTAAATATGATATTAAATGAACTGAAATATAATTAAAATTTTATTTTATATTAAATATTATTTCTTATTATTAATAATTTATTTTCTATAATTTATATGAATTTATATATAAATAGAATGAATTTATGGAATTTCTAATAAATCTTGAAAATATTTTCATAATATATATCATACAGTACATATAGTATAGTAATATATATAATACAGTATTTGGTGCTGTATTTTATTTTAATTGTGATACGAAAAAAAAATTGCGATATTTCTCTAATAATAAAACTTATGAATTATAAAAGATTGTTTTTTTCATAAAAATATATGAAAGTATAGATATTTAATAAATTAATTAATTTTCTTATGTCTTTTAATAATTTTATTAATATATAAATTGTTTTAATAAAAACAAAATATAATATCAATTTCTAAATTTTAGTCTACAATGTAAGTCTATAATATAATATAAATATATTAATATTATATCATTATAATTAATCTTTCAATTCTACTTCTAAATCTATAATATTAAGACTTTTCAATAACTTGAATTCTCTCTAATAGAAGATATCTCAGTTTCATACTAACTAAATCATCATTAAAACTAACAAAAATATTCCATACGATTCAATAAATACATAATAGCTAAATAAACTCATAAGAGAATGAAAAAACAATTATTTCTTAACGAAACTCATTAACACAACTCACATGAAGCACAAAATCTTTTTCTTTTCTAACATCATACAAAACCTATATACAATATGATTCGCGTTTTATTCGCGCGCTCTATCATCCTGTTTGGTTATTCATATTTGTAACTTGAGGGTTCGACCCAGTCATATGAATCAAGATGCACGAACGATGCTTCAGGCCGTGAATTCATCTACGATAATAAATCGTCGCGAATCGCTGATTCACTCTTTATATGCTCATTTATGAGCGCGCATGCGTCTATTGGAACATGTTTTCCTGAAATAGATGCGCATGCGCGTGAAAACGAAATTTCTCGCCGCGATGAATAAAAATTCATAAAGCTGCTAAATTTGTGTATCTATTTGTGAAGTATTGAAACAGATGAGTTTATCTATGAACACAAACCATACATCTAAATTTAAAGATAGTGAAAGAAAAAATAGATTGAGAATTTTTTTATTAGAATTGATTATTAAATTGAATACTAAAAAATAAAACAATCTTGTCTTTTAAGAAACTAAATTGAAATGAAATAAAAATAAATAATTCATTTAATATTCAATTAATAACTAATTTTAAAATGTAATATTTATTTTAATTTTTAAATTTTACATTATATAAATTATAAAATATAAACATCTTACTATTTCGACTTAATAAATTTATATTATATGATTCATTAGTAAATTCTATTTTTTTTTATTCTTTCAATTTTGTGCTTTTTAATATTTGGAAATTTTTTTGATTTAGTAATTTAAATATTAATAAATTATATGATATTATAAAAAATATATCACAAATAAAAAATATTAAATATTTTAAAGAAGAAATAGAATTTTAAACTCGAATGAAACCATTTGAGAATATTTCATTTTTGCATTTATAAAATACTATATTTAGAGATTAAAAAATTTGTTGAACATTTTAACAAAAAGAGATAGAAAATTTCAAATATTTGAAGATATAAATGAATAGAGTTCAAATGTTTTAATATAATATAAAATCTTTCTCTCTCTCTCTTTTTGTGCGTATATATATTATATTTTATATTATATTTATAAGTAGAAAACCTCAACTTTATATTATATTTAATAATATTATATTATATATAAATAATATATATAAATAAAAAACTTTAAAAAAATAATAAAATACACGTAAGAAAAATATTTCAAACATTTTAATATAAAAATAAAAAATATTAATGTTCTCACATTATACGAAACATTAGTACGAAACATTAAATATTCTAACTACAAAAAAATAATTAAAACGAAAAAAATCAAACAAAATTATCGAATATTCTAAGATAAAATTAAATATAAGATTATCAAATATTCAAAGATAAACTCGCTATCAATTTTCTTATGTAGAATTTTAGAATATTGAATTTTATGATAAAAAAATATTTAATATTCAGTGAGATAAAAAAATATTTAATATTCAAATGTAAATAGATATAGAATATTAATATAAATCAAACAATTTTAAACATTCAAACATAGAATATAAAAATGCTCGAAAATATTTAAATATAAAAAAATGTTTGTGTAAAAAAAATATTAATGACTTAATATTCATATATTTTTTTCATGTAAAATTGAAAAGTATTAGATATTAAAAAAAATACAGAAATACAGAAAACAAATTTATTAAGCAAATATAGAAAATTTATTCCGAGAAAAAATATCAAATGCCATAACATCAGATCAGAAGAAACTAGAAGATATTAAAAGAAAAGAACATATAAATAAAAAACATTAAACTTCTAATATAAAATCAAGAAATATTAAATACTTTATTACATATTTTATTTAAACATAAAATAATATTAAATCTTACAATACACAATATTAAATTTTTTAATATAAAAGAGAATAAAATAATAATTACAAAAAATTTTTTTCATAAAAAAAAAATTTCTTTCAAAATAATATAATTAATAAAATACAAAAAAAGACAGATCAATCTTATCTGTTCTTTCTTTCAATATTATGATAATTAATTATTTTTTTTAAATATTGTATTATTCAATATTTTATTGTTTCTGTAATATTTTTTAAATTTATATCAAAAAATTCAATGTTTTTTATGTATATAAGAATATTTTAGTATCTGATTCTATATTGTACACAATAAAATTATTCTATTTTTTGTATTCATTTGTTTTATACAAGCATTAAACTCTTCAATAAAGTTAGAAAAATAAAGTTAAAAACCATTGCGGAAATAATAATTATTAAATTTTATAAATATTATAAACGCTATAAAACAAAAGATTAAAAAACTATTAAATTTAATAAATTACAACATAGAAAGAAAATAAGTGAAATAAAATTAAAATTAAAACTAAAAATTAAGACTAAACTTAAAGAAGAAGAAAAACATTTTTTTCACACTTATTTGAATCATGCTTTTTAACGAGTTGATAATAAAGTGAGCCATTCAGCCAAAATGAATTTATGTATACTTCACGCGACATGTAAATGCGCACCGGCTCCCAATTGCTGCTTCAATAGGCGTTAACGCAGATAAATGGCTTCTAACCATAATCATCGATATTCTTGTTGCTATCATGAGCTTTTCTATTAATATATTTTACAAAATCCTATTATTGATGAGTTAAATATTGCGAAATTCATCCTTTTGAAATTTATCGTTTCTATAAATACTATATCATGGATTCTTAAATTATGGTTTGCGATCCCCATTATTTATACTTATTTATTGGTGATTATTTATATAAGAAATTCTATAATGAGAATTAACAACATTTTATTTATTTCATCTAGAAATTATTTATAATCTATTGTAACGGACGTACAGAAAAAATATTAAATTGTCACATGTATTAAATATTTTGTATTTGTGAAAAATTGATGATAAATTTTTAATAACGTCTTTTTAATTTATATACTGGATCTTAATTCATCTCTAAAAATAAAATGTTTTATATATATAACAATAATAACTCCATAGTTTTGAATAGATAAGTATTTATTCATTAATATTTAAAATTATTAAAAATCTCGCTAATTTTATCAATATAAATGTAAAATCCTTAATAAAATAGAATAATTCTTACAAGACTGATTAAAATGTGATAAAAAAGACTTTAATTTAAAGTATAGTATAATTATAAGTATAGTTATAATCTTAAATTGAATTGATTCTTTCATATGACATATTTCTCAATCTTTCTTGAGATTCTCTTTTATAATAACAAAATAATGTGTTATTCATCTTTCTTTTTATTAAAATGTTCTTTTATTATAATAATGCTAAAATGTTATATGTAAATATTTTGTCTTATCAAAAATATTTTATATATATATATATTATATTATAATTCATATATTCATATGATTCATAAAATTCATAAAATTATAGACAAATTTTATTTTTTTTTTTTATGAATAATATTTGTATGTTTACGCATTATCTATTTGTTATTTAATTCTAAGATTAATTAAAATCAATAAATGCATTCGTGTTAAAAATGATCCGATTATTGTAATTCCAAAAATAAAATTTTTTAAAAAATAAATTTTATTATTTTTTTTTATTCTTATTATATTTTACTTTTATTATTTTTATTTCTTTTACAAAAAATATATTTGCATTCAAATTTTTTTTAAAAAAATAATTTATTTTAACTATTTTTAATTATTTTTACTTAAAATAACTTAATTTAATAAGTTTAATATTCCTATATTAAATAAAAATTATTCTTTTAACTATGTTAACTATTAAAAATTATATTATTACTATATTTTCTTTTGAAGATCAATTAATATTATTTTTATAAAGTGAAAGTATTATTGTATCTACTTTCACTGTCCAGGTTTTTTTGATCCAATAAAACAAGTAAATCTATAAAAATACATTAATATACATATTTATAATGATTACCTAAGTTGCAACTTTCAATGAATAAAAATATTTAATATGTAATAATCAAAAATATATATAAAAATATTATTATATTTTAAGAAAATTAAGAAAATCTTATTTTTTATAATTCTTAGATATATATATATATATAATTCTTAGATATATTTCGACTTTACTCGCTAAAAAAATTAATTTCTTTCACATTAAGCAGCAATTATTTATCACAATCATACTTAACAATTTTTTTTAATTATAATAATATATAATTAAGTTAGTAATATCCGTTCATTAATATATTCAATTTCATTAAATTAAAATATAACAAAAAAACAAGATTTTCTATTGAATTAAAGCAATAAAAAATAGAATGAGGTTAATTGTAAAAAGTTAATTATTTAAAAGAAGAGAAAAATATCAATTCATCTCTATTTTTTCTATTTACAGAAATTGATCGAAGTCAATATTTAAAACGATTAGAAATATAAGAAAATTTTATTAAACAAAAATAATTAAACGAAAATATAAATATAAATAATAGAATAAATAATACAAGAATTTTATTAGATAAAAATAAATTGTTTCGAATAATAGATATATAATTTGTATATATAACTTGATTTCAGAAATTTAAAAAATTTCAATATCATAAATAAATTAATTTATTTTACATATCATTATCTATTTAATAAATTTCATTAAATACATAATAGGAATATGAGATAGTTTCTCATACATGCTTCAATATATCACATTCTATTCTTTCTATTACAAATATAATTAAATAACTTTATTCAATCATCTAACAAGAAAAAGAAAAATTGATTGTTCTACCTAAATTGTTCTTCATAGATGCATGAAAATCGTGGATTTGCCAGAAATCGATAAAAGAAGAAAAAACACGTTAAATGCGTAAACTTGGCATCCAGGGTCGAACGAACGAAGCTCGAATGTATCGGATGTCCAGATCTCTCAACCTGCTGCCGTACAGAATTTTTTATGACTCACCAACGACCCGTTGACCAGTCTCTTCACTTGATATCCGATAACGGAGGTCCTTACTATACACAATCTCTCTTTCTCACGATTTTTACGGATTCCCCGGATCTGAGAAATATCCCTTTCTTGATCAAACGATCGTTTGAACAATAGAATGATGAAGAAGAACAAGAGAACTTAGCACAATTTTCGAACTATAATTTGCTAACGAGTGATCATTTTGATTAGAATTCCCAATTTACAGAATATAAATAAATTTTTTTCATATAAATATCATTATTAATTCAAACTTATCGAGTAATTATAATAATTTATAATTATTTAATCGAAAAAATCTCATTTTAAGAAACAAAATATGATAGAAAAATATTTATTCAAAAAAAAAAATTTTTTTGTACATCATTTTTTTAACAATAATTTTTAAATACTAATAAACGTTTCTGAATTTAATATTATATAATCCAATATTATGTCAATCATTAAAATTAATTTAATCATATAATTTTTTCATCCATTATTTTTTATATATTATGTTTTTAATAAGTAAAATAAATAAAATATCATCTAATTGGTCACTTATAATCACATTAAGATACTTACACTATGATGGAAATACAGAAAAATTATAAAAGAAAAGAGAGAATATAGATAGGATGATTGTTATAGTTGAAAAATGATAATTCTTCTTTTTATAATTTCTGAATAAAAATTGAGAAAAGAAAAAATTTATATATTTTTAATTTAAATAAATATTGATTTTATATTGAGATTATTAAATATATAAATGGTAAAATCAATAATATTTTCTAATCTCATATAAATCATATAAATGATTTTAATAAGCCTAAAATAAGTTGTTAAGATCAATAAAATATTCTATTTATTCTAAATAATTACCGAAAATGATTTTTCATGAATAATAAAATTACTAGATTTTTTCCACCAAATATTCTTCTGTTCAAATCAAAAGAAACAAAAAACTATAATAAAAATAAAAAATAAAATATGTTATAGCAAAACTATTTAGCGAATTTTACATAATATCGAAATATTATAAAATTTATATTTTATTAAAAATAATGAAAAAAACGTAAAAAAATAATAAGATTCATCTACTTGTTTTATTATAAATATAAATACATATATTTGTGAATATATTTGTGAGGGGAATCACAATAAGATTTCTTAGAATCTCTTGAACAATATTAAGAATAATTGTTTTATTCTATATTATTGAAAACAAAAAATATATCTTATCGAATCTAATTTAAATAGAATACAGTTGTTTATTTCATAAATCTTTGTATAAAATAATATCAATGATGCTTATAAAATATTACATAACAAATAATAAAATTATAATATATCAAAATTCATAGGAGGATAATTATTATGAAAATGATTTATTATTATATAAAAACTAAAATTATGATTCATCATTATTAAATTTTTTTTCAAAATACAAATGTCATTTATTCATCAAATAATTAACACTTGAGAAATATTGAAAATTGATTAATTGCTAAAAAATAAATATATAAAGGTAAAGGATACTATTTATAAAAGACTTTGATATCATCAGAGAATTTAAAATCAAGATAATCTTAAGATTAAATTTCAAAATCTACTATTTAAACTTGTATTATTAATTAAAAGATAATATTAAATTTCACATTAATGCAGAATTTTATAAGAAAACTATGTTTAATTTTTATATTAAGTTTTCTAATTAAAAAAAAATTATAATTAAAAAATATATATATATATTTATAAGCAGACGCTTAAAGAAAAAATTATAAAAATATGGAATTCTATGAATTGTAATTTTACAAAATCACTGGTACATAATATGGAACGTCGACTGAGACAAATTATTATCACTAAAATTGGTCCAACAAAATATTAATGTTAAATAATATTGTATATATTAAGCGTTCGAATATTTTTGTAACTTACTAACAGTGTTTGTAATAAATGTATTATAACTACTGCAAAAATTGCTGAATCATTTTTAAATTTTGCTGACATAATCTTGAGATTTCTCTCTTACTATACAGTTCTCATTGTCTTGAGAACAAGTTCCATTAACATATATTTCGTTCATCAAAGATTTTAAATGTAAGCATTCGAATACTTTCGTTACCCATTGTATATAATATAGTTAAATAATCTACATTATTATTTACATTATTTAATGAATTTAATAAAATACAATTTTTATTCAAAAAATAATTTAAAGAATTTTAATATAAATAAATAATCTTATGTTTATTGACACTGCTATTAAACATCATCCATGAAATATAATGAAAATAAGTAGCTATATCATAATCTCAATAATAATGAATATTAATTTTATCAAAAATATTTATATATTTTTGATTATTAAAATAAAATCTATTACTGTTTCTTCGAATTCTAATGAATTATAATTCAAATTTTTTTAATTTTAATAGATCAAAATTTCACAATTAAATTATTTAATAAATAATTCAATTAATTCTCGAAAATTCATCGTTATTTAATAATTTTATCAATTTAAAAACATGCGAAGTATCATGATTCATAATCATGAAGTTTATTTTTACACTTCATCGCTAGTTCATCATTTTCATTAAATAATCTATAGTCTCATCTATATAACTTCTCTTTGCAATCATTCTAAATAATGAAAAACAATTGATATTTATGTAGCTTAATCAAATTAAGTATCACAATTAATCGTGATCTATAATCAAAAATTTTATCATACTATCAGTCATCTAATCAAGAAAATATTAAGTTATTTTGTTCTTTCCACAGAAAATTTTCTATTTATCATTTAATTTTTCTTCATATATGTTATATTTTGCGAAAAATATTAATCATTTAATATCTAATTCAATGTTACTTCGATCACAATATCGGTTCTATGACTTATTAATAGAATTAATTTCAGAATCGATGAACTACCCTTATTGCATTTATTTGATTATTTTATACGTACGAGTGTCCAACTAACTAATGCACTATATTATATCGAAGACTATATATTCATTTTAACGGCACTTTCATTCAATCCGTCGTTATTACACGTGAAGAAATTGCATGCTTTACACAACATAATATTAGTATTATATACAATATTAGTCCACTATAATTAATATTTCTCTAATATGTTTATCTATATAAACTGAAACGTATATATTTTCAAGTTTAATATCATCATTGAAATAGATATAAATATTCTTAATATGAAATATGAAATCTAGACAAAAGATATTTCGAATATAAAAATAATAATTTCGATAACAAAAATAACAATAATTTTGAAAATAAAAATAAAAAATATATAATAATTTTGAATATAGAAATAACAAATAAATAAATATTCATTTTGAATAACGAATAAAAAAAAAAGTTTAAATCAAACATATTCAAAAATAAAATATTCTAATCAAATAATTAATTAATAGATAATAAATAAAAATTCATTTAATCATTAATGACATTACACTCAATATATTTTTTCATAATTATACAGTCCACATAACATTATACATTATATATGTTTTTTATATTCAGATAAATTGATGGTTAAATCAAAAATTGCAATGATAAAATAATAGATCTTACTTAGATATTTGAAGCAAGAAATATTGATTTTTATGACTTTATATATATACAATGCATTTTGTTATATTTTTTTTAATTGTCAATCTCCGATTTTATATAAACATAGGAAAATATTTAATCGCAAGAGCTATTCTTTTTGTTTAAAATATTAAAATTTTGAGTTTAAAGCACATTACTATTTATTCTAAGTATATTTATATTTTTATCTATTGAATATTTACATTTTAAATTGTAAACACGCTTTAAAAGATCATAAATAATATAAAAAAAATAATCATCTCTTATTAATTCAATTCTAGTATTAATTACTATATTAATAATTCACTCATACATAATTTGCTACATAAAGATTGAGGATCACATGTATTATACATTAAAAAAAATTCAAATAAAGAATTTTTAGGTTACCTGATTTTCCAACTCTGGGGCCGCCGAGGACGACCACCCTGATCCTGTTCACGTTTGTCATCAGACGTGGATCTTAGGTGTCATTCGAATCGCGCTTGCACATCATATGTTCCGAGTAACACTTTATGCGTTATTTTCCACTATATCTGCAGTTTATTTTGTTTTAACCATTTAAAAATCTAATTATCATATCGCATGTGACACAAAAAAAAATAATTATAATAAATGTTTAAATATGAACACAATACTGAGTGATTTTCAAAAACTATTTTTTAGAAACTATAACTTATGTTGATATTCATATATAAAAAAATTATTATTAATTTTTTTAAGTTGATTATAAGTATTTCCTTTGAATGTATATATACTGAATTAAAGATTTTAAAACGAAAAGCTATAAACTGATTTGTTTGATTTGTTTCTCAATTGTTTTGTCTCTGCACGAAGCTTCTATACACTCGCATTGCAAAGCAACCGGTGACACTCGGTCGCTTGCAGCGCATCCACTAATCACATTCAAACTGTAAGACAACTTCACATAGTAGTTGAATATGCGACGTTCATTCCAAGTATGCTCTCCAATAGCGCGATAAACGGCGTTGAGTAAGAGCCACCTTTTTAGGTTCAACAACACATCGATCTTTCGAAATATCACTCGTATGTGATTCACTAGCTCGACGGTTGCAATCTTCTCGCGAACAAATCGGTACCGAGTATTTCGAATTGTGACAACCAATTTAAACGACCATGCAATCGCGATACTGAGAGTTTGTCGTATTGACCAAACAATGAAACACAACTTTCGAATTTTGATCACTTTTCACGTTTTCAAACTTTAAAAACTCCACTACTTTTGTATCGCCACTTCTTTTGTGTATATTCGCGAATTTTCGTTCCCACTTACTGAAATCGCGGCACTATAATATGCGTCGAGAGTTTCACACTGGCAGCGATCGTCGTTCCTCACGTCGTCAAAAATGCCACTTTCTGTCCCTCGATTTCTCGCTTCTTCGATTTCTCTTTTTTCCTTTCGAAAACTTCACTTTCCACGGTCGCCACGATTCGATTGCATCCTCTGGACCATGGAGATAATAATATCGGTGGATGACGTTCCGGTCACGCCGCGAGCAAACATGCGGGCTAGTACGCCGACACGCTGCGAATAATAACACAAGAAACGATTCAAGAAATGTTGTCTTGCTAGTTCCATTTATAACGGGTCGACGGCCTCCCACCTCATCTCTTCTCGCTTGGCGCCGCCAACGTCGGGCTCGTCCGGATTACGAAAAAAGGCTAGAAGGCGCGCGCGCGATCGCCAGTGCTACAGCAGAACAACACTCACTCCTCTAGACGGGCAGACGAATACTGGAAGCGAGAGGCGCGGAGAACTAGACTTCAAGCACCGCCCACGTGCTCTCCTGTAATTCTTGCGGCGCGCCGCTCGAATTTTTTTCTTTTACTGGATTTTTCCAAGACGCGTTTTTTTTTCAAATGAAATCGTTGACAAATCACCGTTTCACGCGCAAACACTAGTAAAAATCATGTTAGAATTTTTTACAAAACCTGATATACATGATATACATGAGAATCGTGCGCGCGGATATCCATGTATTTTCAGATTAAATGAGACATATCGAGCGGTCGTCAAATTATTTTCATCAGATTTATGAGATTTTCTGTCGTTCCCATAAATGGTGTCATGTATCAATTTTTGTTTCGTTTCTTTACCGTTCTTTAAGTCACGTAGATTAGATAACACATTTTAGTATCCATCATACATTATATGTCCGCAGAAATAATATATTATTTTTACAGAATCAAAATCGAATATTCGTGAATAATTCACATACAAATATTTCAATATTTGTTTATTAACGGCCGATGAACATTTTTAAACATTTTCTTTACAAAAACCTATCAATTACGTTCGTTTGCATATTTTTTTATTGATATATATTAATATAACATAATTATATTACATTAACAATTAATATAATATAATTAATATAATATAATAGATGCTCAAAATTTTACATGACATGAGCGAACCAAGCGAGAAGAGATTAAATTCATATATAAACGAATACTGTTTTAAATATTATTTAAGTATAACGGAATACTATAAAATTCTCATATATCAACACGACCTTTAGAAGGTCGATCGTGTAAATATTAAACAATGAACAGATGCTACTTATATTTATTCAAGAAAGTTGATTGTCTCCTTTCGATGATACCAACTGATTCGACGTAAAAAAATATGAAACGTAGAAAAATTCGCATAAATAAATACCTGGTATTTCACTTGTGATAATAAATTCACTTGATGAAAAATTTCACGAATTTGTTGCGTTATTTAATTAATTATTGTTCATGTAAATTTGATACTGTTTACAATAATATTAACGTGAAAAGACGAGACGAAAATCACTGATAAAAATATACAAACGTAAACGAGCAAATGTACGACACAAAAAACATTTCTACACCGAACTCACCGAGCGTTCGCCGGCGAATGCTCGAGTCTGAGCGCTTCGCACTGTCTAATATGCACTCTCCAGTATACCCACTCGAGCACGTCTCGATCACGGCATGGCGTACCGCTCCACAGTACAAGGTGACTGCCGTGTTAACAGGTAAGCGTAGACCGACACACGAGCACTAGTATGCAAGCGCATGTCCATTAATGCAAGTAACTACGCAAGCGCTTATTCTTATAAGATAAAATCTACTGCTTCGAATTATTATATTGACATTATTAATTTGAAGAACATTTCTTATTAAAAGTGATTTAAAATAGAGTATATATATGTATGTATGTATATATATATTTATTTTGATTATTTTATATATATATTTTCTAGAATATATATTTTCTATATTTACTTAATAATAATTAATAATAATTAATAATATTAATTTTTTATATAAAAATATAAAGATTTATATAAATCTATAGTAAATTTGTCATTAATTGAAAATATCTCTTTATAATCTATATAATTAAATATTAAATTTTTTTATATATTGTCTGGCTTAAATGAATATTTTTATGTAAATAAACATTCTAATATTAAATAATATAGAATAATTTACTTTTTAAATCAGATCTTAAATTAAACTAGATCTCAAAAATATAATCGAATAGACATATGCATTTGTTATTGATCTTTCGTTGGAAATGCATCATAAAGAATACTCCCTATGTTATCGATTGAGTTTGATACAAGCATATTGTGGATAAAGCTGATAATTTGATATGCGTGTATCCATAGCAACTAATTAAACAGAAGATTGTAACAGAAACATATTCTCTTTTTTTGTTGTAACAGAAAAATATTCTTTCCAAAGAATAGATATTTTATTTGATATAATGGTCGAAACAGATACAAATATTATTCATAATACGAAATGTGGACAAAAGTCATTGCTCGAAAGATATGATATACCGGTTGAGCATCTTTCATACGAATATATTTCTGAATGTACAAATGCAAAAAAATTGGAGCGTATAGTAACTATATTGCGGTAAGTAGAAATTCGATTTTTCAAAAATTAAATTCTAATAAATTTTTGAATATATATTTTTTTTGAATATTTTTTAAATATTTCTTAATTTATTTTTCTTAATTATTCTTTAAATATTTTTTAAATATTTCTTATATATTTTATTAATATAATATTATTTTAAAATACATTGATACGTTTTGTTCACAGTTCTGGCGAAGAAGGATTTTATCCAGATTTAACAAAACATGCAGAAAAATGTTTAAATGTTATTAAGCCAACGAGTATAATTTTAAGAAAATCCGAACCCATTCTTAAACGTGATATGTTAGGACCAAATGAATGTAAAGAAATTGATAAAGATATTAATGATTGGATGTCTGAAATGCAGATTCGAGAAAAAGATTTAGAAGAAGGGAAAACAACTTTATTAAATTCTCTACCCTCACCAGACATTCGGGAATTTAAGGAAGAATCTCTAAAAGTATTTAATTTTTATCTAAATTTTGTTACATATATTATTTAATTAATTATATATTATTTAATTATATAAATTATCCATATTAAATATGATATATTTAAGTTTAAAATAAAGTTTTAAAAATATTTGTTTTATTTGTTTAATTTAATTAGAAAAATTTTGCAACAAATTTAAAAAATACTAAAAATAAACGAATTGCTTCTTGTGATTATTCTGCTTGGGATAAATATGACGTTGATGTTGAATTAAATAAAATAGATATACGAGAGGATCAGCAAAAAGTTGAAGCAAAAAAATTACAACAAAAACAAAAAGAAATTACAGAAAAAAAGAAGCTGGAAAAACATACGATTATCAATACATGTATGTTACAATCTTTAAATTTAAAATAGAGTAAAATAAAAAATAAAAAATATTATAATAATTATTTGAATAAGTTCCTAATTATTTACAAAAATATATAAAAAGAAAATAACTTTTTTATTAGCGGCACTAACAGGAACAGAATTAGACGTGATGGCAGATCAAGAAAGAGAAAAAGGAAACGAAGCTTATAGAGCTGGAGATTACGAGGAAGCTTTGGAACATTATAATATTAGCATAAAAATGAATTCGAATATAATTACACATAATAATCGAGCAATGACGTGTAAATAAAATCAGTTTTACTTACGTTATTAAAAAAAATCTATAGATTAAATTATATTTTTTCAGATATTAAACTTCAACGCTATAAAGATGCTCTTAAAGACTGTAACATAGTACTCAATGTAGAATGTATGAATATTAAAGCTCTTCTTCGTCGAGCTTTATGTTTAGATCATCTTGGAGAGTCATCTCAGGTATTCAAATAAAAATTTTTTCAGATAAAAAATTGTTTTTTATTCGCTTTTATCTTTGATTGCATTTGAAATTGAATTGCATTGAATTTAAAAAAAACAATATAATAATATATATTATATAATTATATATTTTTTATTAATTATATTATATATAAAATTATATACATATAATTATTAGGCATTGGCAGATTGTGAGGCTGCTTTGGTATTAGAACCTACTAATGCTGTAGCGATTGCGGGTGTGAAGAAATTAAGAAAACCTTGCGAATCTAGAAAAATAAGGTACGATAAAAAAATAATCATTTAATGACATATATTTAAATTGTTTAATTTTGCATTTTCAGAATGACTATTACAGAAGAACAAACTGAGAATACAAATAAAAAATTGATATCGAAGTTAAATGAATTTGAAGAAAAAAAGAATTATGTTTCACAGTTTAACTCGAATAGTATATGCTATTGCGATAAAGCGCCGGGTCCATCACGAAATTTAAATCCAAGTCCACATATTAAGGCTGAATATTGTCTTGAAAACAATAATAGAGAAACGACGATAATTAAAAGTATAGATAATTCAAAGAAATCTGAAAATGTTCAAAAAGTAATTAATGTGAGCACTGAATTGTTCAAAAATCCAGTTTCTTCTTCTAATAATTATTCTTCAAATGTGTCTAAATTATACGAAGAAAAAAATGATCCTGATCTCTTAACAACGAAACATAAATCAACTTTTTCTCGTACAAAATCTCCCATAGGAACTAATTCAGTTATTATTGAAGAATTACCTAATGAATCTAGTAACAAGAATTATATAAATGTTGAAATCAAATCGAAGGAAACAACGAATAAAAGTATATCCAACACAAAAATTAAGAACAAAAATAAAACATCCGATAAACAAATAAAACTTAAAAATCTGACGAAAAATTGCGAAAAATATTATTTAAATGAGAAACCTAGAAAAATAGAAATGGCAGATAAATATAAAAATAAAACTAGTAAAGAAGAGAAACCTATTACAAAGGTTACAAATAGTTCATCGAAAAATGATTTTGATCTAGGAGTATATGCTCAATTATTAAGATCATTAGATTTAAATTTAGGTTTGTATTTTAATGTAGCAACTGTATAAAATTTATTGTCATAAAAATATTTTAGTTTTAGGAAATGAATTAGATGGAAACAAGTTCAGTACCATATTGCATTGTTTAGAACAGTATTTTTGTACGTCTGACAATATAGAACTTTTGAATAATTGTTTAAAATCAATCAGTCAAATGAAGCGTTTTTCAATTATCAATATGTTTATGAGTAGCGAAGATAAACAAGGTATATTCGCAATGAAAATTATATTAAGTAATATTTATATAATTATTACAATACTTTTATTTTATAGCTGTCAAAAACATACTCAATTTCTTAGAAGAACATGGAACGTCAGAAGTTTCATCATTGCGACAAATTTACTGCATCTAAGAATACTACGCATGTATACATTTTAAAATGTTTCGAATTTTGTAGTGACATTTCAAGTACCAACTTTATATCTTCTAGTAATAATACATAAGAAATTATACTAATGATATTGTTTTTTTAAATTAATAATATATATAGTTAATGCAATTATTTTTATTTGAATAATAAAACATTATTTAAATATAAAAATATTTATAAAGTATTTACATGAAAGTATAGAAATATATAATATTTTTCTTAGAAAAATCACTAATTAAATCGTAAATAAAAAATTCTAAAGATTTTTATTGAGTAAAATTTATTTTCTATTATATTTTTTATATAATTAAAATCACATGCAATTATTAATATGTGTAACATCTAATATAATAAATTTAGTAGTAAATTTTTTCGCCGATTCTCTACCTCAATATTTTCTTTGCATTTTCATCTATCATTCAATGATGGCAGCACATGTACAGTTCTAAGCGAGTGCGCACTCTGGCTTTGTTCCGACATCCGGACTCCGTGACTTTAGCGCTTCGTCAGTTGCGTACTCTTCCGTTCATGCAGCTTATGACATTTTTTTCTGTTACTACAAGATGTTTACTTGGATGAGTCCTGCGAATTTCAACGAGGATCCCGATAATTCCGCGTGCAAAGCCGCCATGAAACTGCTACGGAGACAACAGTAACTGGAAGGTACGTGATCCGGCGTGATTACGAGCGGCCCGGGTATGTTTATAGCCTGCAAACTCTGACATAGCAATGGCGTACTGTCGCCGTAAAGGCCGTGCCAACAAAATTGTCCTTTGCCTTATTTAGTCTAAATTAATTGTGCACGCGGGAATTTAATCACAAAACAATGTTTCGTATGTGATGATATGGTTTATAGTGACAAGTACAGTTTGTGAGTTTTGGTGATGAAAAGTGGCGTTTTTCGGTGATTATAGTGCCTCGGTTTTCCCCACTGTGGAATGACCGCCGATTGTCGAGCGGCACGCCATCCTGCTGTAGCTGACTGAGGACTATACTATAAAGAGATTAAAAACTATGTGAGTTCGAACCAAAAACGAGGTTGTGTCTTTTATTAACAGTGAAAATAATTTTTAAGTGAAACCAAATTTTTCTTATGAAAATTAATATTAATATAGAAATTTATGATAAGACTAAGGAATGAGCATTGACACGTAAGAAAATGATTGATGTTTTGTACATCGCTTATACATGAATTATTAGTAACAATTTAAATAAATTTAAAAAATTTTGAATTATAAATATTATTTCAAGATTTTAAAAGATGAAAAATGAATGAAAGAATAAATATTAAATAAAATTTTATAAATATTGTGTGATTATATATATTTAAGATATATTTATATAAAATATGATATTCTTTTATTTAAAAATAGATCTTTACAATAAGAACATTTTAAGAATAATTTAACATATGAATAACTATTAATTGAAAATTTATTATTTTAAAGGAAAATTTTTATTTAGAATTATGTATTAATATATTTTAAAGGTTTGTTTGTCTTATGTTCAAAAAGATATTTATTTACTTCTAAAAAAACCTAAGTTTTTAATTTTGGAATTGTATATTTTGTGTTTAAATTATTTCAAAATATTATTTTTATGTTTAAAAAAAGAGTGAAAAAGAGAAAAATATGATATTTTATTTAAAAAAATATAAAAATATAAAATATGAAGTTGAAAGAAAGTCAAGGTTGAAATTAATACATTACATATAATATATGTGTTATAAAATTTGTTTGTATTTTTTTTTTTTTATAATGAATTCTTATAACTGTCATTAATTTTTTTATGTACATACAATTCATATATATTATATTTTTATCTTTTAAATGTCATTAAATAAAGATAAATAATATAATCTATTTTATAAAAATTCAGATCAATAATCATAGATCAAGAAAACTTATAATTAAATATAATTAATATATGTAATTAAAAAATATAATTTATGATAATTTTACAATAACTTATTATAGTAAAATTATGAATAATATTAAATACAAAGAATATTAAATATATTTTGTCAATTTTTTTAGCATATTATAATTATATTTTAATAATATTAAATACAAAGAATATTAAATATATTTTGTCAATTTTTTTAGCATATTATAATTATATTTTAATTTTGTATAATTATATTTTAATATTCAATAAGTTAATATATCTAAAAAATTTAGATATAAGAGATATATTTAAAAATTTCATTGTAATTCTTCAATTTTTTAATATAAACATAAATTTACAGAAAATTGATTTTTAAATTCACATTTATAATACAAATTTTTTTATTTACATAGGACTACATAGCAACAGAGGTCTAGTAGAGGTGCCATGGATGATGAAGAGCGTCTTGAGGGTGAGGAAGAAATGGAACTAGATGAAGCCTCTGATGGTGAAGATGAAGATGAAGAAACAACAGGAATTCCTGTATCACCAGCCAATTCAGATCAATTGCTTGGTCCTGTACCAACAACTCCTGGTAATAGTGAGTATATATATATATATATATATATATATATATATATATATATATATATATCATGTATTATATATTAATAAATTTATGATATGAATAATTTATATTGCATTTTTAATATTTTTAATATAAAATGTTATTATAAAAATTATATATCATTTCAGAGGAAGCACAAAAGTTTGTTTCTCTTGCAGTAACCCCAGATGAAGCTTTTCATGATCCTTTACGGTACCAGAAATTTCCACTTCCTGGAGGCAAACCTTTAAATATTAGGCGGGGCCCAGGTAGACCTAGAAAAGAACGTCCACTTGGTATTACACGTGGTGGAGGTACTCGTAGACCTTTTGGAAGAGGAACTACTAGGGGTAAAGGGTTAGTATTTCGTAAAAATGAAATGCATAAATATAATTTTTTATATTAAATTAATTTATATGTAATATGCAATTATATTTGATTTTTTTTTTATTTTTATTTTTTAGTCTTGGATATGCAAGAGGTGTACCACGCCGTACTAAAAGTAAAGATGATGATACACATTCAGAATCCCCAAGTCCTCTTCGTCTTGGTGAAGATACTCCTGATGGAGAGACATCTAACACTGAGAGATGCATGCCAGCACCAGAAGAACCACCATATTTTCTAGAACAATGGTAAGAATATCAAATATTTTTCTTTATATTTTTATATTAATTGCATTATTAATAACAAAATAAAAAAATAAGTAAAATATTTATTAAGAAAATGTAATTTTTTAGGCCAGGGAAAGTATGTGCTTTATGTAATTTGGGTGAAAGAAGTCAATTAGGTCAGGGTGAATTGTTAAGATTTACTTGCCCTGAAGGTTTCACTCCTGAAAAATCAACTAATCGCGACGAAACAACTGATCATCTTATTGATATATCTACTGGAGACAAAAGTCCACGTGCAGCAGGTCCTGGTGCTGTCACTTGTCGTAGACAAAAAAGTCTAGCTAAGTGCAGGTATTTAGGTACAATAAATTTTCATATATGTAATTATTTTTATGTTAACTATAATTAAATTATTATTTATAGAAATACTAGTCTAACAAATTTTTCGGAACCAGTGGAAGAATTAACTATAGTAGGATATTCGGAAGAACCAGAAATAGGAACATTATTTGAATCAACTGGGCACTATTACGTTCATCAATCTTGTGCAGTATGGTCAAGCAATACTCAAGAGTTAACAACAGAATCGTTGAGTCCAGCGATAGTTCAAGCTTCATCGAGACGTTGCGCTTTTTGTTCTCATTATGGAGCTGGAATTCCTTGCAAAGTCAGTATTTTTTACTCTCTTTTTTTAAATCTTTTTTATAAATATATATAAATATTTTATAAATATATATAAATATATATTTTATAAATATAACGAGTTAATCTAAGAATTATAAAGAGATATCATAATTTAGGCAACATATAATCGAAAACGATTTCAAAATATATATTATATATATAACTTTTTAAAATATTAATTTATTATTAAAATTGATTAGATTTTTTAAATTAAAAAATAAATAAATAAAGAAAAATAAAATCAAACAAAAATGAGATAGAAATTTATAAATAGTCTATAAAAAATACTCAATTGATAATATAATTTGTTCAATATTATTGGTCCTAATATCAGCAGTTGACTAATTCACTCACCAATAGTTAAAGTTCCAGCATCTGATTTATATGCTAAATGTTTTGTTTATTTGACCTAATTCAATACATAGTACATAGTACAATCAATTATAATAAAAAGTACAATACATATATTTTACTTTTTAATAGGTGGCATCGTGCAATCGTTATTTTCATTTACCATGTGCTGCAGCTTCAAGTTGTTTTCAAGATACAAAAAGTTTGTCCCTTTTTTGCAGTCAACATTTGGGACAGGTTCCACTTCTATGTAAGTGCTAATCGTTTATTTAACTAAAAAATTTATATAGAATATTTGTGTATTATATTTTGATATGTATACTATTTGTGTAGAATATTTATGTATATTAAATGTACATATTTATATATTCTCTTTTATTTTAGTGAACGGTGATGTTACATGTATGCAGTGCTGTGGAATGGGAGATGTTTCCAACTTAGTAATGTGTTCCATTTGCGGCCAACACTATCATGGTAGTTGTGTTGGTTTGGCATTATTACCTGGTGTACGAGCTGGCTGGCAGTGTGCATCTTGCAGAGTATGTCAAGTGTGCCGTCAACCAGAAGATGTTTCAAAAGTAATGTTATGTGAACGTTGTGAAAAAGCGTATCATCCTAGTTGTTTACGACCAATTGTTACATCTATACCTAAATATGGTTGGAAGTGTAAGTGCTGCCGTGTATGCACAGACTGTGGTTCGCGTACACCAGGCGCTGGTCTTTCATCACGGTGGCATTCCCATTACACTGTATGTGATTCGTGTTACCAACAAAGAAACAAAGGTTTTTCGTGTCCTCTTTGTAGAAAGGCATATCGAGCTGCCGCGTATAGAGAAATGGTTCAATGTAGTGCATGTAAAAAATTTGTTCATGGTACCTGTGACCCTGAGGCTGATCCATTAACTTATCAACATCGTAAAGAAGTTAAACCTGATTATGAATATGTTTGTCTACATTGCAAAAATATGGCACTTGTAAAAAGAAAAGATAATATTGACGATTATGGTGGAGATTTGAGTTTAAGTGCATCGCAAGAAAGTCTGTACGGTGATGGAGATTCGTCAGAATTTGATTATCAAGGAGGATCAGAGGAAGCACTGTATTCTATAGGTCTTGGAAAAGGAAAGCCATTTTGTGCGTCTAAAATTGCAAAGAAGCGACTAGGACTTGGAGGTGGAATCATTGGCCGACCAAAAGGAATTGGTAAACTTGGATATCAAAAACGACAAAAAATGACAGAATTTGGAAGAAAAAGAGGACCCAAAGCAAAAATGAGAGGTATTTTTGGTGTACCTGGTGTAGGACTGCAGGTAAAATTTATATTAGTATTATTTATATTAGTTCTTAATGTCTTAATGTCTCTTCTTTTATAGAAATAAATATATCTTAATTGTGTATATCAATTATTACAGAGACCAATGTCAGACTCATTTTCAAAAGAAGATGAACCAGGTATTGAAAATAGACTTGTATTATGTTCTGCAAAAGATAAATTTGTATTGACTCAAGATATTTGCGTAATGTGTGGTGCAATTGGCACTGACCAAGAAGGATGTTTAATTGCTTGTGCACAATGTGGTCAGTGTTATCACCCTTATTGCGCTAATGTCAAAGTTACTAAAGTAATATTACAAAAAGGTTGGCGGTGCCTTGATTGTACAGTATGCGAAGGTTGTGGTGAAAGAAATGACGAGGGTCGTTTGATTTTATGTGATGATTGTGATATCAGTTATCATATTTATTGCATGGATCCACCATTAGATTATGTGCCACATGGAACATGGAAGTGCAAATGGTGTGCCCATTGTCAAACATGTGGTTCAAATGATCCAGGATTTAATAGTAGTTGGCAAAAAAATTATACACAGTGTGGTCCTTGTGCATCTCACACTGCCTGCATATCTTGTCAAGAAGCATATAATGAAGGTGATTTAATAATACAATGCATTCAATGTGAAAGATGGTTGCATTGTGCATGTGATTCGATTAAAAGTGAAGCAGAAGCTGAAAAATGTGCAGAAGAAGGTTATATTTGTATACTTTGTCGTCCAAGAGATATTCCACCACCCCATATTTTATGTAGTCAACCAAAACCACAACCAAACAAATATCCCCGTTCTCCACCACCGACATCACGCAGTCCTGATCTTTATAAACCTTCTCCTCAACAATATTTAATTGATGGCGTTTATTTATCTGAAGCTGGTATGAATCACATAAAATCATTGACTTCAGAACATCAACAAACAAGAAAGAAAAGAAGAAAAATACATCCTTTAATTGATAAAGAAGCAGATATAATGGCAACTATAGAATCTGTAGTTGCTGGTGGGAGTTTAGATAATTCTTTAGAAGAAAATGGAGGAAAAATAGATTTAGCGGATGTTAAAGACGAACCAACAGAAGTACTCAAAGAAGGTATGGTATGGACGCCACGTGGTGATCAACCACCACCAGAAGGTTTTAGTATTTATACAACTGAAAATGGCATACCAATTTTAAGACGTAAACGACAACGTAACTTACAAAAGTTAGGCATCGGTGGTTTTATTGTTAGATTAAGAGGTACTCGCAAAGATAAAGAAGAAGATGGAGATACAGAAAAACCATCGGATTCAACAGTTGTAAACGATGATAAACCACGTAGAAAACCACAGAGAAGAAAACCAAAGACAAAACTTTCCGAATGTTTTCCTCTCTACATGCAAGAGGCGTTCTTTGGTAAAGATCTTATGGATACAACCAAAGATAAGGAATTGGAAAGTAGCAGTGAATCAGATAGTGAACGAAATGTATCTGGAAATGCAGATACTATTCAATTATCTCAAGATGAATTAAAAGCAATGGAACAAGTTAAAGCTAAACAAGAAAAGGAAGAAGAGAAAGTACCTTCAGAAGCACCTATAAAACGTGAAGAAATTGTAGATGACGAAGGTAGTGATACTGAAGCTCTTGGTGATATATTGCCTATTTCGGGTGATTTACTTGACAATGATCTTGTTAATACTATAATGAATGAACCAGATGAAGACTTAGCAAAAGCTAGTGAAGCGTTAGATGAATTGGATGATACACCAGGAACGACTAAAGATGAATTAACAGATATTCTCAGTCCACATTTCAATATAGAATCAATGGTCAGAGATACAGGTAGATTATTATCAATTTTCTATTATTTATAATAATAATAATATTAATTATCAGTTACATTTTTATTAGGTTTACCTAACATGGATAGTAAAGATATTGAAGAAATATTTAAAGGGGTTTTAACTGATGAATCTCAAGAATCTCAAGAATCATCAGTTTTTCCTGTTCAAACTCAACCACCACATCCTGCATCTTCTACAACACCTCTTGTGTCTCCATTACCACATCCTGGTAAACTAATTTAATAATTATTTTTGATAAAAAATTATGATTTAAAATACATAATTTTTGTAAAAAATATAATAGGTATACAAACAACAATGCCTATAGCAAGACCTCAAGTACCTGGTACATTACCTTCTGTTGGTCAATCTAATTTAAATTCTCCAATGAGTTTTCCACCACCATCTCCATATCATTCAGAATACAGCAAGTATGTTCATATTACATATAATAAAATTGAAAAATAAAATATTTTAAATAATTTTTTTTTTTTTCTTTTTTCATTCTATATTTTATAGTAGTCCACAATTCAGTCCTGCTTTCTCTGAACCACGAAGTCCATGGGTCAATCCTGATGATGAGGGTACTTCATCAACAAGCAATACTACAATTTCTTATAACCAAAGAAGTAATCTTAAAATGGAAGCTGATGAAGCTTTAGGTCCAGGAGCTACTATATCTTCTGTACTTTATGCAAATATTAATCATCCAGAATGGAAAACAGAATATCCAGGTATATATTTATTTTATTTTTTATTTTGAATGTATTTTAGATATAAGTTTAATTTAAATGATTATATTAATTTATATTTATGTATATTATTTAAGCTTGGTCAGAAAGATGTAAACAAATATTGAAAAAATGGCGTGCATTGCCCAATGATAAAAAAGCTCCATATCTAACACTGGCAAGAGATAATAGAGCTGCAATTCGAATGAAAAAGACTCAGCAGGTAGGAATAGTTTTTAGAATACTTCTAAAAAAAATATAAGTGCTAGAAAAGCGTGAATCTTTATGTGAATCGTATCCATTGTCATCTTTAAAGATGTCTTGTGCTAACACACAGGTCAAACTAACAGCTTGTCCTTTGTGTCCAATACCTGTACTTACAATTATTGAAATTTCATTCACATGATCTGTTTAAAGAAGAAACTTGATAATATAATATAAAAATATAGATAATTAACTGCAATATAAAAAATTTATAATTACATTAACTTCTAATTGTTCTTTTAATATTATATTACATTAAAATATATTCTTTTATATTGGACATAATATGCAATTGCTTTATATTTATGTTAATCGCCATGATGAATGTTATTACATTATTTAATTACATTGAAACATATTCTTTACTTACATTCTAAATATAAATCACCATTTTTCTAACAATATTTAATCATATCTTCAGTCAGATCATGTTTCATTAGAAATGTAGATGCTAATTTGATATTTTAGGAATACCGATTTAAATCTAGCTTTTTCCCAATAGTGGTCCTTCATTTTCCTTAGAATCCTCTGAAGAATTGAATTTTACACTATTGCCTTTGTATGATGTATTTTCGAAATATGTAAGCCATGAATACTATAATGTAAGTGTGTGAACGAGGCACCCCTTGAACCGACAGATATCCAAGGATATACCAAGCACGACCCCAGTCACTGCAACAAGTGCACCTACCATCATCACCAAACCTGTCACAACTATGACATCAGCTCAAGTTTCTCCAGTAGTAGCTATGGCTTCCAACCAAAGGCAGATTGGACTTTTGACCTCAGTGGGCAGTGAAAAGACACAGGAAAAGAATGGAATGACTGTGTCGACCGCAGGAGTGACAGTATCAACAGTTAGCAGTAATCATCATGCGGAGGTGTGTGCGGTGCAGGGACCGCCGAAGCAGCTAACATCTACTTCCCCGAGTCCTTCTCCAACATCCACGACCCCTTCTTCTTCACCCAGGCCCAGTTCTGTGAATTCTATTAATTCCATTAACAGCCTGGCGCACCAAGAGATATCCGGTAGCCAGGCTAGAGTAGCTCAGTCGTCAGCCACGCCTTGCACATCAGCAACTGCTTCTTACTGCAACATGGGCGCCGGTGAAGGGCAGCATCAAACGTCACCATCCCAGCAACGTCCTACACCTGCTCACATTACGATCAGTACCAGTACTATCGCTAACAGTCTGAGCATTTCTCAGGCATCCCCCACTACCAACGTTATGGTGGGAGTAGGTCCTGTTCGCCAATTATCCTCGGTAGACCACCAGATTAGAGTGCTCACCCCATCTGAAATCATGCGCACCCTTCCTTCCCTCAGCCAGGAGCACTACGATCCGCCACCCACTGCAATTATTCACACTGTACCTGTACAGTCCCCGGCTATGGTGAGCCACCTATTCTGTGCCTCTAGTGTCTTGCTTTGTGCCACGTGTCTGATCGGCATTTAGTGTCCTTTCCATTTTTAGAACAAAGATAATAGAATTATTGTTGTATATGCATCAATCTCAACGATATTTTAGTTATTTTTATCAAAGATATAGAATATTCCAGTCGTTAATGCATTATTGATATGATAAATAGTTTCATGTAATGAATCATATCTCATGTTAAAATATATATTATTTTTATTTAATAATATTTAGTTTAATTGATCAGACACTTTTTATTATATTATATAAATTTTATATTAGATAATTTGTTGGACTGTATTATTGCAAATATTTTATTTTGCATATCTCATTATATTGTAATGGCATGTTAAAGACAACTGGTAGCACATATTTTTCTTTTTTCCTGTTCCTTCATTCCAAAAATATTTCATATAAATATTATATTTCATATAAAAATAAATATATTTAACTTCCTATTTATCCATATGATATTGCTTTTTTTAAATTGTGTTATAAATTCTTTGGTAGATATTTGTTGAATGTAATATGTTATACCCTACAATATTATAATTAATTTTACTAACGTTTGTTGCTTTTTACATTTTCAGATGCTTATGTTTTTAGTAGTACAAACACAACAGTATTTTAGATTTGGTGTTATTATTTTTATACATATTATGTTATACATATATTTAATTATTATTATTTAATCATATTTAATAACAATTTAAATTTTTAATTGCTAACAATATATTTAAAATATAATTTTAAAGTATTTTAAATTATTTATGTTTTCAGTTGCATATGATTTTTATTATAAATATAATAAATTTTTTTTATTTTATTTAATATGCACAAGAAAAATAATCTTGTATCTTTTTGATACAAGACAAAATATATTTTTTTCTACTCAATGATACAGTGCATGGAAATATTATAAATTAATCTGAAATAAATGTTTATGGGTGTTTTGTGTGGTAAAAAAAAATTTCTTTATATAAACTTTTGATTAAATAATATTTATTCTAGATGGTGGCTGGTTATTATAACTGTGTTGCATATATAAATATTAAGATTTTGCTAATTATATTAATTTAGTAATATCATTTGAATGTTGAATTTAAAGTACACTTGGCTGATTGTCAATTTGCCTTATTGTATATTTTATATTGCTTCGAGAAAAAATGGATCACTATATTCTTAAATTACTTCGTTGATTAAATAATTAAATAATATTAAAAAATATTAAAAATTTCGAAATAAAATATTTTATTATTATTAAATAATTCGTATTAAGTATTTTATTGACACAGATTGTAAGAATATAATGATCTTCTTTTATAACTAATTTTTAGATCTAATAAAATTGTTTTTAACAGGAACAAGAGAGACTTTCCAATAGAGATCGTTCCAGTAGAGAAGCTGAACAAGAACGTCAATGGAAACAATTGCAAGCATTGCGTCAACAGCAAGCACAGATGCAACAACAAGTTATTCATGAACAACGTGTACATGGTATGTAATTCTAAACTAAAATATATATATATATTTATAACATTTAAATTTTGGATTTATATTATAAATGTTTTTTGGTAGCTATTACTAGAGTTCATAGACAAATAAATGACGATAATACAACTCAAGTAAATGCCGACAATACTACAGGATTAACAACACAACTACAAGTTTCCACATCACAGGTAAAATTTTAGTTAATACTATTATAATTTTTACATATTTTTTATATATTTTTACAATGATGGAAATATATTTTTATAAATATTATTTATTTTATAGGATGGAAATCATATGGGACCATTAGCTTCACCGTCTCCAGGATCACGCAATACATTTGCCGCTCCTTCCATAAAAGTTACACGAGGTTTAGCACCTCAAAGTCCTCATCAGAGTATACCACGTTTACCCACTCAACCTTGTACAACAATGACACGTCCAGTTGGAAATGTTGTTAGACCAGGAATGCCAAATAATTTTACACAACCACCTTCTCCGTTTTCTCCGCAAGCGCCACAGTCTCCTCATGATTTTCCACAGTCTCCAGCTTCATCACAACCTCAAGATCATTTTCAACGTTTTGATAGTACTGAAGCTTATTCTCAAGGTTCTCAAACTCCTAGGTCACAAATTAGTGGTACATCATCGTACTCCACTTCTCCAAGAAGCGATGTCTTTTCTCAACCACCAGGTACACCACGGCCTATGTTTAATGCTCCTACTACTCGTCCTTCTACTCATGTATATGCACCATCTCGTACACCTGATCCATACAGTAGCCAGCCTCCCACACCTTCTCCTGCTCCAAATTATTCCTCACCAAGGCCAGAATCTCGACAAGATTCACAACAACCTGAAGTGTTCAATCAACAATCAGAAGTGATTAATAATAGACAGTTACGTGATCTATTGCAAAGACAACAATTTAATAAAAAAATGGAACCTGTGAGCACTACATGGAATCAAGGTATATTATATAGTAGAGATTATTTTATTTTATTAAATCATATATTTCAAATAAGTTTGTATCAATTTCTAGATAATCAAAATAATACGGAAAGCAATCAACAATTTGATACAGGTCATGTACAACTTCCACAACAAGCGGCAAGTAGTACTGGTGAAGGTACTTTCAGGCATCCTTTACCTCCTGGTATTGTTAGAGCTAGGATGCCTATTCAACCAAATGTTTTAATAAGAAATCAAATTGGTAACATTCTATATTGTTTATTTTTTCTTATTGTTGGATCATGCCATGTCCAAATTGATCATTTTTTTCCTCGATGTTTTAAATTTTATTCAAATTGAGATATAATATAATATAATATAAAGATATAATATGATATATAATATATAATGTTCACATAAAATTAGAGAAATATGAGTCATCACTGATTTTGTTTAAAAATTATATTTTGAATTCTGCGATTTTTGCCAATTTTACAAAAATTTGAATGTTTATATTGAAAATATTTATCAGATATATTTCATCCTTTTTTTTTTTTTTTCATTTTGGAAGAAATAGAAAAATTTTTAAATATATCTTTTTTGAATCAATTATTTTTTCAATATTAAAAATTAGCAATTTTAGTTTTCAATTTTTAGATTGCGTTTTTAAAAAATTAAAATGTTTTTTATGAATTAGTTGAATCTTATTTTCATGTTATTTCAATTAATAAACGAAAATTAATGGACAATTAATTTCATAACAGATTGAAAAATTATTTTAGGTATTATTTTAGGTAAATAGATCATTACTCTTAGGTAAATAGATCACGATGGTCGATTGATCAGTCACTAGTAGTCACTACTATCTTATGTCTGTTTTTTTAGTGAAGTGATAATTATGAAATATGATTATGAAATCAAATAGTTTTATTATCATCTCAGTAATATCCATCAAATTACCATCTTATTAATAATTTATAAAAATTTGTAAAAAATTTTCAATCTATCTTATATAAATTTAAAAATATGTTATATTCAAAATTTTTTGTGCCATTTTAAATTGTTTTTTTTTCCAAAATAAGATTTAATTGCAGATTTAAATTCATATACAAAATATATTTAAGATATTTATTAATATAATATTTTTATATTATTATAATGAGCTGTTACATATTATATATATATAATGTAAAGATAGAACAAATTTTATAAATTTAATGTATCATATTTATGATTTTGATGATTTCTTTTTTTTTTTACAAAATTATATGTTAGAATCACAAATTCTATGAAAAACTCTTAAATGTACATAAATGTACATTATTTTATATATATATTAGATAAAGATTGTTAAATAATCAAATATTTTCTCAGAAATTATTTGAATGGATAAAAATATCATTTTCAAATATTACTTTCGATGCAAATGAGAAAGAACAAATAGAATATACTATCAATTTGTTTTCTTTGTTGTAGCATTATTTATTATTGCCATTAGTAGAAGTTTCATAATTTTATGCAATATCACAAAATAATTTTATAAAAAATTTGTTTATTTAATAATTGTTTTTGATATTGTTTTTGATATAAAGTTATAGTTTAGTTTTTTCTTATATATAACTTTTAATCCTGTTATTCAAAATTATTTTATCCATGTCATTCTTTTTGATATTTCCATATCTTTCTCTTGATAGAAGATTAGCTAGATTAATTTTTAATGATATATAAAAACATATATATGTATATATATATTATTAAATGATGAAAAATATGTATATAAATAACATCGATAATGAATAGAAAAAATATATAAATTTGATTATTATTAAAAATTAAAATTATGTACTGGAACTGTATCATTGATTATTATATAAAAGTAGATCAATATAATTTTTCTATAAGCTTAAATGATATTATTGAAATAATAATAAAACCATTTGATTTCATAGATTTCTCTAAAATAACATAAAGGATAATAATGACACAGTCAAATAGTTATAGGATAACATGCAATTTATCTAAAATGAAATCTATTGCTGTTCATTATTTTGTTAATTAAAATAACATAACAAAACGAGACTTAACTGTTTTATAAAAAATATTTTGAGAAATATGATACGAATATTTTAAAAAAAATTCGATTTCAAATTAAAAAATAAAAATTTGCTTATAATTTTTAATATTAAGAAAATAATATTTTAATCCGAAAAAAATATATTTAAAAAATTTTTTTCATGATTAAAAAAATGAAAAAAATATGATATTTTTAATATAAAGTTTTTAATATAAAAATAGATTATAAAACTTACGTTTTAAATAAATACGAAATGAAAAAAATAATGACTTATATCTTTTCTCATGAACTATATTATGTGAATTATATTATATTTTAATTTAAATAAAATTAAAGACAATAAATCAACAAAAAAAGTAATCAATTTTGTTGGAAATGATCTTCACAATCACAATATTACAAAATACTTGCTGTTTCATTTTATTAATTTTATTTAACATATGCTTAGGAATAAATTCAAGACATCCTGTGGCAGGAAACATAGATGCTAGAATACAGAATATAGATCCACGAACTAGAATGCTTTTGCAAAGACCACAAGTAACTGCAACCATACCTCAACATTTTCAAGGAAACCAGACTTTACAAACACGTATGCCAGCTGTAAGAAATTCTATTACAGAACCTTATGATGTCTTACAACAACAAAGATTTCCAGGTATATGAAATTTGAAATTATATGATATTGTTCTATATACTTTAACAAATATTTTATTTATAGATCCCAATCAAGGACAAAATATAACTCAACGTATAGTACGAACACCTCAAGATAACTTAAATCAGGGAATTAGAATGTTAAATCAAGGAGTTAGTATAAGAGCTCCTTTGATACCAACAACGGTTAATGAAGCTACTGTTAGCCCTTCTGAATCATCAGAAATTCCTGATAATGTTACTGCAGAACTTGAAAAATTAGAGCAAGAAGGAGCACCAATGGTTGAGGTCGAGGGCGTAAGTGCAATATTGGGAGACTTAGGAGATGATGATGATGAACTGCTTGGTAAGTAAAACATATAATAACTTGGAATTTGTTTTATTTTTAATTATATAAAATTTATAGTAATAATAATCAGGTTTTTTCAGGCTTTTTGTTTATTTCGAAGTTTATTTAATCAATTTCGTTAAACAAAAGTTAATCAATTTCTAATAAATTGCAATAATAAATATTAATACTTTTTAAAAAACTTTTTTTTCAATAAAAAATTATCTTATTTTTTTAAATAAAATTATGTATTTTTGATATTTATTTTAACTTGAATTATATTTAATATCAAAATAAGTGATATGATTTATACTCTATAATTAATTCATATATATTAATAATCATTTCATAAATCTGAATTAATTTTATTATTATTAATATATTATATATTATTAATATGTAAAAAGTTTGATATGGTTTATGTTTAATTTATAATGCATGTACCATTAATGAATTACAATAGTAAAAAATTTTTCAATAAAAATTTTTTATTTGATATTTAATGCCTAGAAACAAAAGTCTAATATTATATTCATAATCAATTTTTTCTTTTATATTTTATTAAGAAAATTAACTTGGGAAGTTATTTTGCTAATACATAAATCAAATAACATAACAATTTATGTATTATATTGATGTAATTGTTTGAATATAACTTATTGATGTTTTCACTTTGATGTAAATAATGAATATACTAGATTAGATTCAAACTCTTGTACATTATAATTATTATTATTATATTGTACACAGTTATAAATCAAATATATAATTTAACATATAATTTAATACTTTTAAATATATACTGTATATATTATAATTTATTTACACTATAATTTAATACTTTTAAAATTTTATTTTTATAAGTTAATATTTTTATGTAATTATTCCAGATTTCTAAATTCAAAATCATAATGTAATAGATAAACTCTTGAGATTAATTATAATGTTATGAAGTCAAAAATGCATAATGTTTCAAGATCATTAAAATGACTTTAATTTGAATCGAAAAAGAAGTTTTTAAAAAATTTTATTTTTGTAATTTGTTGCAAAGTGAATTTTGTTTAAAACTAGAACTATTTCTTCACTAGATTAACGGAAAAATCATTATAATAAATATCCCTTACATATAAAGTTGAATATAAATTTTAATTCTTCTTTTGTTACAGCTGAAATGGGAGCAGATTTTAATATTTTGGAATATGCAGATCCCGAATTAGACAACATTACTGGTGGTGAGAAAACAAATATACTTGATTTAGATTTAGAACAAGTTGAAGTAGAGACAAAGGACGAAAAACAAAAGAAGGAAGTTAAGGATGAAGAGCGAAAATCAACAGAATTGAGTGTAACGAATGCGGTACACACTGACATAAGTGACACGTGTACGACAACTACAGTACAAACACCAACAGAGACATCTAATGCTCCAACACAAGCACAAACAGTAACACCTATTACTGCAACATCACAAACATCACAACAGTCATCTACAATTATGCCTCAATCACATGCTCAAGCAGTTGTTGTACAACAACAAATGCATCAGCATGTGCAGCAAGCTGCGGCAATGGGTAGACCAATGCCTCCAGGAACTCGCTTACTTTCGCCTGATGGAGCAGTTGGTGTTGTTACATCAACTAACACTGTTACAGTCAGTTATCCATCTACATTTCCTGGACATCCTCAGAGAATACCACAAACACATATCCAAGGTATGTATATTAAAATATGCTCATAATTGCATGATTCTACAATATTCTAAATAACTTATCTTAAATACTGTTTTTAACTTAAATTTATTATTACAGTATCACAGCAACAACGTCTTGGTATGAGAGTAACAGGTGTACCAAATGTTGCTGGTAGAGTGGTTGCTGTAAATCATATGATTGGCCCTCGAATGCCTCTTGCACCACCACCACCACCACCACCACCTCCATATCCTGGACCACCACCCCCTTATCCCGGACCTATACAGGTTTGTATACGTTATACATATTCTTGATGTTCTGATGTTTTTGCATCGCTTTAATCTTGAGTATTTTTTATGCAATTATATCTAATAACACTTTCTTCTAACCACAAAAATACTAAATATCTCGCAATCAATAATGATCGCTTTTCGAAAAACATAACACAAATTACAAAATCAATCTTTAATTTTATAATAAAAATTAAATATCATAATCTTAATTTATTATATATTAGATTAATTTACTATTTACAATTATTTTTATGATTTTTACGATATATATATTCTTTATGATACATTTATTAATGTACTATATAATTCAATACAAATTAATATACGGTTACGCGGATATTGTATTTTTAATATCAGAAAATTATTTTTAATTTTGTAATTTTATAGTTAATTTTATATTTTGAATTTTATCATAAGTATATAATATAAATTATCAAGTTTTGTTAAGTATAATAACAAATAAGAATAGGAAATCTCGAATTTGTCATGAATGTAGGATGTAGGCAAGTAATTTAATATAAAAGTATATAAAAGTATTGGCTGGTAAAATGGTGTTTTCGCCTGGGTGTTTGCAATGCATTGGTGTTGGTGCATGTCTAGATGGGGCTGTGTCCAGGTGGGCGGGGTATGACGCGGCCCCCAATCCATATAGGGCACCCAGTACCGGTGGCGGGTCCACCAATGGCCCCTGTGGTACATACTGGTACGCCCGCAATGACACCTCACCCTCACCGAAGACCCTTGCTTCTGCAGGTGAGCAAGACTTGGGGACTTTTCAGCATTCAGCATAATATCACCTGCAATGATATTAAAATTCAAAATTTTATTATATAAATTATTTTTAGTATTTTTGCACCATTTTTTTCATTTTGTTGCTGATAAAAATAATATTATTTTTTAAAGAATAAACATCAGATCATATTAATATCTAAAATAAATTTCTATCATATATAATATTGAAGATTAAAATAGAAATTTTTTTATTATTAATGCTATTTTTCTATTTTATTTTTTGATGTAGATATTAATATTTTAAAAATATATATCTTTTATAATCTATATATTTATTAAAAATATTTCTTTCTACATTACTAAAATTATAATATAAAATTATAATATAATATATATATTGTAATATAATATTATTTTTATTATCTAATTTTTATTATTAAATAATTTATTAATAATATTTTGTTCTTTATATATTGTATTAATAATAATATAAATTTATATCACACTAGAAATAAAATAAATTTAAAAAATAAAGAATACATAATTTTTGTTTCTAAAATAAAATTTATAATAGATTTTTTGCACAATTATTATATAATATATACTGTTAATAAAAAATGTTGCATTTTTATGTGTGCATGTATGTTTTAAATAGAAAATACTAGGCTTCAAAGATTGTGTATTAATTTGCTTCATTATAGTTACAAATTTATGTTCATATTTTATATAAACATCATTTTATCTAAATATTTGTTAATAATTGCTAAGAATAAAATATTTGCATGTTTGTATTATTTTTTTTATTTGTTGGGATAATTAGTATGTCTTGTTTCAATATATAATTAATAATATATAAAATATATAAAATATTATGATATAGAAATTTAGTATATATATAATTACTTATCACTTTTTAATCCTTTCATTAAAACACAAATTTTTCCATAATATTTCATAAATTGGTTGGAGATTCGATAAGCTGTCAGTAGTGGTGTTTGCAGGAACAACCATTATTATTGGAAGAATTATTGGAACAAGAAAAACGAGAACAAGAAAAACAGCAGCAGCAACAACAACAACAACAGCAGCAGCAGCAGCAGCAACAGCAGCAGCAACAACAACAACAAAGTGACACTACAACTCCTGGAGGACCCCTTCTAAGTGACAGTGAGTTTGAACAATTTAATGCAGATGTTTTGGGTTCTGCACCCCTTGCTTCTCCTCCACAAGGAATTACATCAGTACCTGGAGGAGTTCCTGTAATTAGGCCATCTTGTACATCAAGCCCACCATCCGCTCCAGGTACCAATTGGCAGCAAGCAGTACCGGATGCGACGAAACTAACAGCTCAGGTGCCTAGACAACCAATTGCAACTCAAACACCACCAGAACGTTAGTATCGTGAACACTTTATATGAAATATATTGTACACATTAGTATGATTAATGATTTAATAATATAAAATAAAATTAAAATTTTTTTTATAGCAAGGGTTGCCACATTTAATATCTCCCAGATTCCTGCCCCGCCTACCCCTCCGGAGAATATTGTGAATGAACAGGATCGTCAAATACAACTGCAGTACGAGCAATGGCTAAATCATCAGCATCAAGTGTTGACACAGCAGTTGAAGTATTACGAAACTGAGGTACAAAAGCTGCGTAAAATACGAAAAGTAAGGATAGAATGTTTTTATGTTGCGGCGTTTTCGTTTTTCTGACATTTTAAAACATACAGACATGTTACAGTTAAATTATTCTGATTTTACAGTCTCTCAATAGCAAACAACGACAGTTACGAAAATCCGGCAACGAATTGGCAGAAAATGATGCGGCTGAATTACAACGTATTTCCAGTGAGCAAGCAATATTGCAAAAACAGCTAGATGCAAGTCGTAAACAAACTCGTCAACATGGCATGCTAATACAAGAATATCAGAGTAAACAGCAACAAAGACAACCTCAGCAACAAAACAGCGAACCATGTTCACCGCTGATGTCGCCTTCTCAACATTCACCGATGCATAGTCCTGCTGCACTTGTTTCACAAAGTCCAGGCCCTGGAAACGTTCCAACAAATATAATACAACATTCACCGGCAACTCCTATCATTCAACATAGTCCTAATACACCTTTATTACAACACAGTCCTGGTAATCCGCAATCAGGAAATCCAGGAACAATATCACCTCATAACATGCAACAGTCACCTAGAATTGGCACTCCACACTCTCAAAACGAAGAAAGTCCTTTTAGTCCTGGTGCCATGCCTTCACCAGGAATATGTGGTCCTTCAGCGGCTCGAATGACGTCTCCACAGCATCGTGCGATTATTAGTGGAAGACTTGCAACTAGTCCAGGTGCTTTTACTCCAGATACACGAAATACACAACAAATTATCGGAGATCAAGGAGTTAGAGTCCATAGTCTCACTCAACGTTTTGTCCGTCCACCTGCTGTAGTAGAACCTGGACAAAGGCCCAAAATGCAGTTGCAAGGAGGGATCGTATACGGACAACGTTCCCCGCTTGGAAGTCCACAACCTAATCAACAATCATTAATGAATCAACAGCATCAACAGATGCTTCAGAGACAACAGATCTCACATCAAATTCAACAACAGCACGATACTACAATTCTTCAAGATGGACAAAATGCAATGACTCAGCGTACGTTACAAATGGCACAACAAAGACAACAGTTGTTACAACAACAGCAACAGCAACAAATAGTTCAACAACAGAGACAACAATTTTTGCAAATGCAACAACAACAACAACAGCAGCAGCAGCAACAACAACATATGCAAAAACCTCCAAGTTCTCCAATGGTAGCTCAACCTGCCAATTCTCCAAGTCCGCAACTTCATCAACAAATGCAACAGAATTATGGACAACCTCCAAGTTCTCCTATGCCTCGTAGTCCTATGGTTCAACAAACCATGGGATCACCTATGTTGCAACAACAGTTAAATCAAACTTCGCAACCTCCCAGTCCTATGAATACTAGAATTCATCCTCATCCACCGAATTCACCAATGATATCACAATATCAACCACCAAGTCCGATGTCACGTAACCATCCTTCGACATCTCCTATGCTTCAACATCAATTAAACAACACACATCATCCTCCAACATCGCAACCACCTAGCTCTCCTATGCCACGTAGCCCAATGGTTGGAGGTTCACCTATGCAAATGCAAAGAAGACAATCTACTGGAAATAGTCCAGCAATGCCAGATCGACCACAAAGTGTAGAAAATCCAGGAACACCAAGAACACCACATACACCTCATACGCCACATACATCGCATGGTTCTTATACAAGTCAAACTTCAAATAATCATGCAGTACCAAATGATCAACAACAACAATTGCAACAATCACATCAACATCAACAACAATCTATTACGCAGGAACAACCAACTACAACAGATCACACAAATAGAGGTGGAGGAAATCCTCATAATCCACTAAATCCGTTGCCCTTCGGGCGATTTGGATATATTAAGCTTGGATTAAGAGGCGGTTCTCCTATGTGGTCTACAAAAGCAGAGACTAGCAAAGGAAAAACTTCTGAATCGCATCTTTTAAACATGGATGAAAAACCAAACACATCTGTAGTTGTTCATAGAAAAACTGGTATACCGCAGTCAAAAATTAATTCTTTAGTATGTGCAGATTATAATGATTTCGATGATGATTCGCATACGCCACCTCAAACTCCACCAACAAGTTTAGAAATCAAACAAACCACTTCATTATCTGATAATGGGCCTTTAACATTGGGTAGTCCAAGTAACAAAATGGAACCCATACCTGACACTACTGATTATGACGATGATAAAACTATTGTGAATACAGAAGTGACTCTAAGTTCGACAGCTCAACGAGATAGTGATGATATTACTGTTATAGATCAGTTTGGAGATTCCGAATTGGTCGATGTGATATCAGGAACACTGGAAGGTGACATGCAAGAGGAATATGTACTTTTCGAACCTGGAATGGTTGTAGACTTATCAGCAGATAGTAATGATTCGCTTTGTCATGCATTGGTTAATGAGAGTAGTCAAGGACACGACTTAGTGCAAATATTACAAATAGAAAATCCTGAATCTCAGACAGATGAACCAATGTTAAGCGATGAAGATTTGGTACCTTCCCATACAAGAAATAAAAAGGGTTTAAGATTAGACATAGTAAGGACATTACAATCAGGAAAAAGACTTGTAGCTGTAACAGATACTCCGGAATCTCCCGATCAAGAAGAACTTCGCGTAAATCCATCGCCAGGATCTTATATGGATCAATCACCTGAGCAAGATCTCATGGTGTCTTTTGTTAGCGCATCTGAAGTAGTAATTATTGATCCTAGTACAAAATCACCTGAAGATAATTTATCCAAAGAATCATGCACAGAAGAAGTAGAAAAAACAGATACAATTAATGTTTCCGAATCATCAAAAGAAAATACTATCACGGAAAATGCTACTGAAGATCAATCAAAATCACAAAAAGAATTAAAGTCAAATAGAAGTCCTACATCATTTTTGTTCTCAGATAAAGTTCTTTACAATCAAATTTCACCATCAAATATTCATCATGCTAACATTAATGTATCATCTACATGTAGATCTACAGTTTCTTTGTCACCCTGTGTAAATACAACTAACAATACAAATGCTATTACTACTTCTACCAATGTATTGATAGTGAGTGATACAACTATTAAGTCAACTCCAATTTTTACAACTTTAAGCATAACGAAAGAAACGGTATCTTCTTCTTTTAATAATCAAAAACAATTACCATCAACAATGGCAAGTATAGTGGCTGATGCCAAAATTGCTGCTAAACTCAGTCAAACAGCTTTGGAAAACATTATAGTTAGTTCACAGCAAAATATTACAAAGATAGAATCATTATCCAAAATTACTTCATCAAATACAGAAATTTCTAGACCTCAAGTTACAGAAAAAACCATAACATCAGTATCTAATTTACAGAATGAATTCACTAGTTTCGTACAAAGTACTGCTACAAGTACAATGGAAATATTAAATAATCCTACAAAATTAGTATTAAGTGTGCAACCAACATCTGTTACGTTATCAACACCCAAAATGTCTATACTTGATCTTCCTAAAAAAGAAAGTGAAAATAATTCTGTTACGATAACAAAAGAAAATCAACTAGAAATTTTAGATAAAAATGTGAAAATTAAAAACGAAAAAGATGAACCTGATCATTCGGCAAAAAATTCAGAGGAATCAAATGTAAATACTTTAAATGTTAGTGTAACTGCAAGTATAGCTGTGAATCAAGAATTGACTTCATCTGATGATAAGAAAAATGATCCTTTGAATACTACTGATGAATTAGAAAGTATGCTTGAAGCAATTCACAACCCTGCTGAAAACACTATAAATAGAGAAAATTCTCACTCAGAGAACAAGACAGACACTGCTTCTTCATTGAAAAGGATATTTCCAGTTACAGATGATTTATCATTGGTAAATATTTTAGAAAATGATTCGGAATCAATTGAAAATGAAAATAAAGAAGAAAATGTAACTTCTGAACCTCAAAGAATGAATATTAAATCAAAAGAAATTGAAACTAACATTGTAGAAAATACTAATTTAAGTACTTCTCAAAAAGAAAAAAAACACAATGAATTGTGTACAGAAATTGAAACTAATAAATCTTACATACAGCATTGCCTCAACGAAGAAAAGAGTATAATGGAAGAATCATCTGATGATATATTAGATATGTTACATAATATCATATCCTCTAAGCCAGAAATGGCTAACAGCGAAATACTTCAAGAAGATAGATCCAGAAAATCAAGTATGATGTATGAATTACCAACACCTTTAGATACTTTGCCTCTAAATATTCTTCAAGATTCTTTAATGGATCTAGATCAAGAACATTCAGATAATGAACATCTCTTATCAAATGAAAAAGAACCAAAAATACGATCAGCCAATTCACCTCCTGTAGAATCTGTCCCTAAGAAAAGCTCGCCAATCCCACATCAAAGTACTCCTTTAGTGGTGAGTACTATAGCACAGTTGCAGAAATGCACGACTACAGTGCCTCATCTCTCTCCTCTATCAAAACCGACAGAATTAACATCCAATGTTGCAAATGTATCACATCAGTTGAGAACATTACTCTCTTCTTTACAAACAAATCATTCAAACTGTACAACTATAAATCAAACCGCCATCGTCACTATGGTGTCCTCAGCGATCTCAGGATCAAAAGTAGGGAACATATTGTCTACAACCAGTACATCTTCACCAAACTCTGTAAATAATATTCATAATAGTACAAACGTACGACTACAGACATCTATCACTACATCTCATTCTACAATTACAAGCAAACCTGAATTAGAAAATACGACAACCAGTTATATCCCACATACAAAAGAAAGTACAAATTCTACAGTAAGCGTTGTTTCTACTTTAACTAAGGTTACACCTTCAGAATCATTTTTACGAGTCACTTCTAGCGGAGTAGTACAGTCGCAAGCTAGTAGTAATCTGTCTCTACAAACATCATCTGTGATCACTCCCAGGCCACCAACAAATTCAGGTATCTCAATTACATCAAATGCAATGCTAAATGCAATGTTGTCTGGTACAAATTCGGCAAAATCTTCAATTGCTGGTCTCCGAACGAATACTGCTCCTACACAAGCTGGTAATTTATTGAGCTCAGTAGTGGCGACTTCTGTACAACGTACACAAAGTTTACAAGCTATTCTACAAGTAAGTTCAAGCTGTTCTTCGGCACCTTCTCGCGTGGTTGTAAATTCCACATCGACAACAGCCACAACATCCATGCAATGTGTCAGAACCATTGTACCTCCAATAGTGACTGCAAGCACCAACAGCATTAGTGTTACTACTAGCATACTTCAATCTACTTTGTCTCAAACACCAACTCTTTTACATTCTCAGCTTACTTCTGGTCAAGGTCAATATAAATCAACCAGTCATTTACCGTTAGACAATAAAAGTGTTGATCTTGAGAGACTGGCGCAGAGCACACCATCTAAAAAGGAGTCAGAAGAATCTAACTGCAAATCTCAATCAATACTAGAAAAACCATCAACAACTAGATCTGAGTTGGAAATGAATAAAAACTCTACTCATAGAATGGAGGAATCGCAAAATGTATTATTGAAACAATTGCTCCAAAATACTGCATGTGCAACAACTACGTTGTGCTCTGGTTCTTCACAAGGTCCTAGTTTGCCATTAGTACCATCTTTAGAAGCACAGTTAGCAAGACCAGTTCCTCCCACTCCTTTCTCTGTTTTACCACCTTTATTGAATGAAGTACCAGCACCTAAGACTACTAGTAATAAGCAAGTTTTAAACAGAGAGACATCATTCTTATCTCAATCAGTAATACCTTTGAAAGTGCAAAGTCCACCAACCAAAGAAGAACCACCGAAACCACCACCGCCATTAACAACTTCTGCACCAGTTTTATCTCAGCAACTTATGGCTGATTCGTTTTCAAAACAACAAATAACTACACAGTCTACAAAAACCACTCCTGTTTTAACTCAAACAAACCAACAGTCAACGATAACAATGACCAAGCAAGTTCCGCTTACGACGAAAACTTTAGAAACTACAACTTCTATAAAGCAAGAATCAACTACTATTAGCCAGTCACCTGCGAAGTCTGTGGGTGATGCCGTTATTAGTAATACCGTTCCAATCCAAAAACAATGTGTATCAACTCCCATAACTGTGTCACGAGTAGTATCACAAACGAAACCAGTAATTACAACTGTGACAAGTAAAAGTATTCAATCCACGACACAAGTATCTAGTACTGTCCAAGTGACACAACAATCATTAACAACTATTACAACCGTGCAGCCACCATCATCTCAACAAACGCAAGCACAGACTCAACCTCAAATACCAGTTACCCCAAAATCCATTATTTCGACTCAGCAACAACCCCCTCATGTAAACACAATACCGCCATCAGTGCCTCATACAGTGTCTCACACAGTGGGTCACCAAGCCCAGGCGTCACAGGGTGCAAATGCACAACACACAGTGCCTTTAGTGGAAGTCAAAAAGGAAGTACTTGATGAAGTTCTATCTAGTGGTACACCTACCCAATTAACCGATACCAAAGACTTTGTTACTGCCAAAGAGGAGCTTATTGATGGATCGATTGATGATAAAACTGGTATGTAATATGTAAATATATAAATAATATATAAATACATAAATAAAATAATTTAAATATAAATATAAATTAAAAATTTAAAACTTGTACAATATTCATATTATATGTAAATATAGATGTTAATTATTATTATAATATATACTTATTTTTATAAGTTTCACGAATTTAATTTTTTATTTCTGATAATTTTCTATATAAAATATATCTAAAAAAAATTTTAAACATATTAATTAAATATTTAATTAATGTTAAAATAATAAATATATCATTATTATTTGTATAAAAATAAAAATATAGTTTGCTAATTTTATTTTTGTAGATCTCAAGAAGATGAAAAGGCGACAGTATCAACAGAAACGGAAGCAAAGCCAGGGAAAGGACGCGACGGCAGCAACTCAAAAAAAACGTGCTAGGAAAGTATCCCGTTTAGACGAGGATTATGACACGTTCATTGACAATTTAATGGCACAATTGCGACAGCTTCAGCCAATGGCAGTATTAGAACCACTCCTAGGTAGAAATTATGGCGTTTGTCCTATCTTTGGCTCGGGAGACCTGTCGAAAATCAGCAGTCAGAAAGATTATAATACCAGGACAGGTGATTTAATCGGTTCATATGGATCTGCTACATTACCAGGTGTATCTGATCATTATAATACTCAACCGTTTGGTGAATTGGAACCCTTACCACCTCAACAACCCGCTTCTACTCAAAGAGGATTTTATGATCAAGAATTTCCACCTCTTAAATTGGATGATTGTAAGTATTTCTATTTAAAAAAATGGACTTGGAAAATGCTTTAATTTATTAAGTAGATATTGAAATAAACTCAAAACTGTTAATAACAATAATATTTTCTTTATGACTATATAAATTTGACATATAAAATTAATTGTAAACATTATAGACTTTAATGAAGTAAATAGATAATATAAAGAAAAGGTTTTTTATAAATTCATTTCAAATTATTGTAGTTTGTTCATTGTATTGTAGTTCAAATTATTATAGTTAGTCAATTTTAATATAAAAATTATTAATATTTAATATTTACTATAATAGTTAGTTAATATATAGTAGTTAGTTTTAATATTTAATATAATATACTTAAAACAAACAAAAAAATAAATGAATGAATCCATTTTTAATCTGAGTCCATTTTTTCTTCAGTTTCTATTATAATTTATCTTATTTCTTGTAGATAGAAATTTAATAGTAATATAAATATTAAATTTTTAGCCGACGATAAAAAAGAGAATTCCTTATCAATGAATCGCGATGTGGATTCCCCTGATACAATAGTCAGTTCATCTTCACCAGAATGCGTTATTCCCGAATTTATACATCGATTTCCTGGTTTAAGATTGATTGAAGAAGAATCGGATGAGGAATCAGATTGGCTGAAAAGAGTATCACCTGTAATACCTTTAATATCACCGATACCAATTAGATTAAAACCAACTTATATCGGTAAAGATATCGCCAAACAGGATAAAGAAAATTTAGGAATACCACGGTATGAAAAAAAATTTTTTTTTCATATATATATACATTTTATGGAAATTGAAAATATTTAATAATATTAATAATAATTTAAGTAGACTTGGAAAATCACCTCCAATACCTTTAAGAGATGGCAACGTAACAGTTACATTAACATTGAATAGTCAGGCTGCAGATGACATAATGGGAGTACTTAAAGATTTGGCTAATATTTTAAATATAGCTCCTCCTACTGGTTACCAGATAGTAGAACGTACTACTACTCCCCCTAGTCAAAAATTAGGTCTTTATAGAATCAAGGGAAAAGATGGTAAAGAGGGAGGTGTGTATCTTTATCCCATAAAAATAACTAAGAAAGGTTTTTATTTATTTATTTACTTTTTTATAACAAATGAGTGAAAGATATTATAATATACATCTAAATTTTCAGCTCCTATTGATATACAAAGTATTTTAAATGGCGCCGCGAAATTCTGTCGTCATTGTGATGTTGTGATATTGAATAGCTTGATAAGAAAGAAAGTATCTGATTTACCATTTTTAAGCAAAGAAGAGGCTGAACCCGGCGATGAGTTATGTTTTTGTTCAGCAGCCTGTTATATGCAATTTGCTCTCATGCATAGAACACCTTTGAATACACAAGATAAGGTAATCATATTATATATTATGTAATATAAAATATTTTATATTTAATATATTCGTTGGATATCTTGGAAAATTGATTCTAGAGACCGAAATAAATACAAAAATATATAATAAATATATAATAAAAATACGAAAATATGTTAATTATTTATTATATTATAAATTATTATTATATATATTATAAGTTAGTGTTAGTTAAAATGAAATAGAATGAAGTAACAATATGAAGATAGTTATTTTCTACTCTATTTTATTTTTTTTTATTTTATTTAATTCAAATTTAAATTGCTTAAATAAATAAATTTTAAGCAAAGTTTTGTATAATTTTATATAAATAATTTAACATATTTTTTTTTATTAGGCTGCAACAATAGTAGACCATCTATGTCATAACAAGATAGATACTAAGGTATTGGATGACGATTTCAAAAAAGGAAAAAAATATGTAATCAAACAACCGGTTGATCATATTGAAAGTATGGAAGTCGATCAAACAGAAAAGGAAACAGAAATTAAGATAAAAACGGAAAAAGAAGAACATGATATTTTTGAGGCAAAAGAAGAAATTACAGAAGAAAAACGAGCAAAAAAACATTCAGTCGCAGAAGAGTCTCTAACTGAGTCGACCGAACCACAACCACCTGCGAAAGTATGGAGAGGTTTACGGTATAAGACGTGGTCTGTTGGCTTAATGCAACCTACAACAAAATACAAAAAACCAACAGATAAAGAAATCACGGAGGTATGAATAAAAATACTTATAAATTATATTTAAAATTATACTAAATATATATAATATTTAAATAGATTTAATATAATATTAATATTTAAAGATTTATAATATAAAATAAAAAATATATTTATAAAATCTTTTTATAGATGCTTTTCCGTATGGGAGTAACTGTAGTACCTGCCAAGGCGGAAGATAGTCGACGATGTATGTTTTGTCACAGTCAAGGTGATGGTACAGCCGATGGTCCTGCTAGATTACTTAATTTTGACGTCGACAAATGGGTGCATTTAAATTGTGCCCTTTGGTCGGAAAATGTATATGAAACTGTAAATGGTGCCTTGATGAATCTCGATACTGCTTTGCAACATAGTCTTGTATTAAATTGTATTGTTTGTGAGAAACCAGGAGCTACTGTAAAATGTTTTAAAATGCGCTGTACCAATGTGTACCACCTTGGCTGCGCTGTTAAAGATGGCTGTGTTTTTTATAAAAATAAGGTAAAGATCAACATAAAAATATATATTAAATACCAAGTTCAAAGAATATTTAATGCATTTATTATAAATGTATTATTTTATTTTAGAGTACCTATTGCTCTCAACATGTACAAAAAAACGAAAAAGATAACGAATTAACTACACTTTCTGTCTATAGAAGAGTGTATGTCAATCGTGACGAGAATAGACAAGTTGCAGCTGTGATGCATCATTCGGAACATAACCATCTGCTTAGAGTCGGAAGTCTGATATTTTTAAGTGTTGGACAGCTGCTTCCACATCAGCTCGCCAATTTTCACACACCAAATTATATATATCCAGTTGGATACAAAATTGTTAGATTTTATTGGAGTATGAGACGGCCAAACAAACGCTGCCGATATGTGTGTTCTATCCATGACGTTTCTGGTCGACCCGAATTTCGTGTTCTAGTACAAGAACCTTTACAAGAAGATGTTGAATTACGTGACGCCACTCCTCGCGCTGTCTGGAGCAGAATCCTTGAACCTCTTGCCGAGTTACGAAGATCGACGCACAGTGTCCAGCTATTTCCACGTTATGTTTCTGGCGAAGATTTATTCGGTCTTACTGAACCAGCGGTCGTTCGTGTTCTCGAAAGTCTTCCAGGCATTGAAACTTTAACCGATTACAGATTTAAATACGGCCGAAATCCTTTATTAGAATTACCGTTAGCGATCAATCCTACTGGCAGCGCGAGAACGGAAGCTCGTTTACGAAATCAACTTCCTTGGAAAAGGCCACACACACAGCGCACAGGTTCTTCAGCTCGAGCAGCCTTCGTTCCAACTGCAACTGTTGCTGGAGAAGTGGCATGCCCTTATTCAAAACAATTTGTTCATTCTAAAAGTTCTCAGTACAAAAAAATGAAGCAAGAGTGGCGGAACAACGTATATTTAGCACGATCTAAGATCCAAGGTTTGGGATTGTATGCTGCACGTGATTTGGAGAAACATACAATGGTCATTGAATACATTGGAGAAATTATTCGTACTGAATTGGCCGAGACGAGAGAAAAGCAGTATGAAGCAAGGGTATGTTTTTATTTGTTTTATTATTATATTATTTTATTGTATGTTATCTTATTTACAAATTTATTTTAAGTTGAAAAATTATATTTATAAATAATTTAAAGTAGCAATTTATAGTTAGTTAAAAGTTATCTTTAATAATTAAATTGTTTTTTTCAATATTATATATTCTATTTTTCTATTGTATGTATATTCAATTTTGTATGTGTTTACGGTATTATAATAGTAATTTAATCTTAATAATAGAAATAAATTTTAAAAATATATTTATTACAGAATCGTGGTATTTATATGTTTCGTTTGGATGAAGAAAGAGTGGTCGATGCAACATTGTGTGGAGGTCTCGCAAGATATATCAATCACTCTTGTAACCCGAATTGTGTCGCTGAAATTGTTGAGGTCGAACGTGATCTTAGAATCATAATCTTTGCAAAACGAAGAATCTCACGTGGCGAGGAGGTACATCTTTTTTTTATTTAACATATTATTTATATATAATTGATATTAAATAATTTATATTATTGTTCTTTGTAGCTGGCATATGATTACAAATTCGATATTGAAGATGACCAGCACAAGATAGCATGCGCATGTGGCGCGCCTAACTGCCGCAAGTGGATGAACTAAAGCTCGATCCACCGTTGTTATTGTTACTACGTTATTGGGTAGGTTTTACATGAAGAAAAAATTATATATATATACATATAAAAATATATATATATATAATAGACACATTATTTAATTTGTAAAGTGCCATTGCAGTTTGACTAATTGATTCATAGTGAAGTTGGTGCTATGCCATCACAACATTCCTCCAAAGTTGTACAATATTAGTTTTACTTTACAAAACATAGAAAAACATTGATCGCTTGTATATTACGGACATTCTTTAAAAACACGACATACATATTGCGAAAAAAAAAATTTTATGAGTCGTGTGTATGTATACAGGAAATTTGTATCTTTGTATGTTGAATAGAGTCAACGTTTAGTTGACCGATATTGTAATATAAATCGTTTATTAATTATTATTGCATATACATTGCACTGTATCTGTACATAAGTAGAGATCCATGTTATTTTGAATCACCAGATGAATTATGTAAAGTAACAGTATCTAATTTAGAATTATATACAATTATAACTATTTCATTATATGATAATAAATCCGTACAAAATCTACTGATCTATTTCGTTTTTGTAAATACCTTTTTTTGTGAATTTCGATTTATTAGTATTTAATAGGTAAATTGTATTCATTATTCAATTTCGAATCTTTTATCGTGATAAATATCAACTTTAAATTCTCAAATTATTTATGCTTTTAAATTCAGCAAAAATTTCAAAGAAAAAATATTCTTCCATTGTCAAATAATTTTTTTTGTATAATTTATACATAAATTACAAATTTATGTATACAAATAATGTATATATTATATTTTTATTAAAACTATAAAGATTTCAAAATACTTAACATTATAATATAATGCAATCATATAATGTAAAATAGATAAATTTATTCTTTACATTACATATATTCATATATGTATCTATAAATCAAATTTTTAAGATACAATTTTGTACTGTAATATTTCTGATATCAACTTTAATGTTTTATTTATCACGTAACAAAAGAAATATTTAAGAAATTGTACATTGCATTTAGTTTGTTTAATTTGTAACAGAAAGAGGTATAAGGAGAATATAATTTAAGGTGAAAAAAAGAACACAAAACGAGAACAGATCATGTTTACAATTTTATTTTCATAATTGTAAAATAATATTTACAAAGCAATATATATTTCATGTACACAAAGTACATAGTCGTTTTTCAAGTTTCGATTAGTGTATAAGAAAGAAATACAACAAAATTATATGTACAATGAGTATTTATAACTGTAAGAATGTATCACGATTACAGAACAAATATGTCTGATGAAATCTTTGATGAACACTTATTACTTATGTAATCAAATAAGAAAAAAGGAAGCAAAAAAGAGATGAAAAGAAAAGTAAAAAACTGGCAAAAATTTCAATAAGCTTTTTGTATTTATAAATGAAATACGCAAGCATTTGTATAAATGATTTTGAAATAAATCAGATGGAAAAAGAGCAATATGATAAACGCAGTATGCAAAAATATGCAATAATATACAAAAAAGCGAATAAAGATGTAATTGATGAAAATATATAAGAACGTAAATGCGAAAAAAAAATACATTGTAAGAAAAATGTATTTTTTAAATGCGATTCTTTGGCATTTATGCACGATACAATTATAAGGCGGTCTAAACGTTACAATACACAGTGTGATCTATGTACAATTTAAAAAACTATCATCTTAAGCGTAAAAGTAAGTATGAAGACAAGGTATGACGCTTACAAAAAATTTGTGTATACTTTTATCGACGATTCAAATAGCAATATTGCGTTTGTAAAATTTGATATATATAAAAACCGGCTTCCCGCAGATTTTGTAAATTCATACTCAATTGGTATATACTGCGCGGTTAAACATATATTCTTATTGTATATTGTATATTCTTTCTGATGCGATGATTCATCTAGCGAGGATTTTTTAAATATTTTATGTAACAAAAAAAGAAATAATGAGAAAAAAAAGAAAAAGCTTTAATACGTTGAGCGATATTTTTTGTTTTTAATATATAATACAATTATAATGGCGATCTATGCAACTTGTCCTCATGTATTAAATTTTATAGCTAATAGTGTATTTATGTAAAAATATTTTATTCAATAATTCCTCAACGTAATGCTTAAGTTTCCTTAATAGATATAACAAATGATTTTTAAGAATAGTTTATCATTAGATACTTTTTCCATATCTTTTCTTTTCAAATTTTAATCTTTTTCAGAGATCAATTAGAAAATCTTCGTTAGGTAAGACTTAATCGGTGACATTAGTACCAGTTTGTTATTAAATCTTGAGGCATGTCTTAATTTTAAAAATTAAGTTGTAATAAACTTGTTTGCTGATAATCTGACAATATGACTTTGTTTCTTTAAAGAACTTAATTCAAATTAAATATTTTATTCAACTTAATTAAAATAAAAGTTTTCTATTAAAATTTTAATCTTTAATAAGTTTTTTAAAATTAAATCTTTAATAATAATGGAAAATAATATTGCAAAATTTTTTAACATTCTTACAACATTTTTCGATATTATATTAATTCACATCTGATATCTTAACAATTCTTTTAGTGTTTTTTCTCTTAGTAAAAGAAAATATTTATTAAGGTAATAGATAGGAACAAGTATGTTCTATCTTTGATAAGTTTTTATTTAAAAAAAAGAATAAATACGTTACTTCTGTGCATGTTGAAACAGTTTTGATGATGGTCTGCTTTCTTCATTCATGATGATACTGGCTCAATCCTGTTGCATGCAATAAATTAATAAAATCATTAAATGAATATCAATTAATATATACAATAAAAGTAAAATTCAAGCAAATATATTTAAATTAATGATAAGAGTGAAGAAAAAATAATTATTATTAAGAATTCATTTTTGCACATAAATATCTACAACTAATCTAAAATCTGCACTTAATATAATCTATAAAGATTCATTTTTAGATTTGTTTTACAAAATTTAAATTAAAATCATCTATTATAATTAGTTTTTGTTAAATTAATAAAAAAATCATAATACATAAAGTTCTTTTTTTATTATTAATTATTGGCAGAAATTTTTAAATTCAGAATGTTTTCTTAAAAAATTTTGAGATTAATTCATTTTTTTTATCTTAATATACTTAATATTAAATTTTGAATTATTGAAAATATCACATATATAGAAATATTATTTTAAATATTATTTTTAATAAAATTATTTTATCAATATATATTTTATAATGTTCACATTAAGAAATTTATTGATATGCTTAATGATATAATTTTAAATACATAAAAAAAATCAAAGAAAACAAAGTAAAAACTAATTGTATAGGATTTATAGATCATACAATGACTATTATTGAGAACAATATTATTAATTTTATTTTGTATAATATTGTTCATAATAATGCCATAATTATACATTATGATAATATTAATAATACATGCAGTTATTTTTTTACAAATGTTATAAAAAATATAATATAAACGTAATATAATATCAATTTTTAAAAATACAATTAATATTGTGTATATTGGAAATACTACAACATGCATATAATAAAAATAGGAATTATACAATATTAATAAGATGCATTCTAAAATGTGAGTACATATATTATATTAATGAAGTACCTGCTAGTAAATTCAGGGATTTATATATAAAATTTGCAAACATAATTTGGAGACTGTTATATAATTTGAAGACTGTTTATCTTTATTGCCATTAGCTTTATATAGTTTATAATAATTATTATATTATCCACATATAATACAGTTTTATTTACAAGGGATCTAGTGTACACTATGATTAGATGTAGTGAACAACTTTTTGAGAACAATATAAATGAATGATGTTTAATAAATAGTAAACGGATAATCAAAGCGACTATCTACAATCAAAATACAAAAGTAACGAAATAGAGTTTACTCATTTATACTTAAGAATTAATGTATTCATAAATACTGAGCAGCAATATGTTTTACAGGAACCATATCTAAAAATGCTAATTCGACTAGTCAATGAACAGATTTATTTTGATATCCTCTAAAAAAAATTTTACTGGAATGTTTGCAATTTATAATACAAATATTATACTAAAATGCTAAACTTCGTTCAATATCATAATTCAAAATCATATATTTTGATTTTTTTTTTTCCTAATTGAAAAATATGAAATTAATAGATTCTAATACTGCTTTTCCAAGTGTATAGAATATCGCTTGATTAAATTCAGACTATTAGCATAAAATAATTACGTAACACTTGTATGTGCTTTTTAATCGATAACGAAGTTTTCCCTTATATTATTATATTTAATAATTATTATTACAACATATTTACAACGTATAAACAGTTCAAAACAACATTTTAATTCTTCAAATATATTGGTATACCAAAAGTCAAAGATTTGCTAACATAATATACAAATTTTTATTTTGTATATTTTAATAAAAATTTATTTCTTAAAAAATAATTACGTTCAAAAAACATCCAATCTGTTACGTAATACATTCTATGCGAGAACAATAGTATACATATATATGCATATAATATATACATACATATATATATACGTTACTGGATAGTTTGCACTTAAAAAGGCTAGAATAATTTCGATAATTTGCTACTTGTTATGCATCTAAACGTAAAGTCGGAATAGATTAGAATAAGATCAGGCCCTACGTTCTTTATCTGCATTATTTTCAATTAATATCGAGAAATGAAAAATTCGATTTCTCTCATGATTTTTTTTCTTTTTTTTTTTTTTTTTTTCATTTGTATCATCGTTGTTAACTATTGGAATGACGTAGTTTCCTTCATATCAGCCAATTTACTAAAATTCGTCAAAAACAACAATGCAATCACAGAAAAAATATATCAATCCGCACAAATCAATCGTACAAAACACATAGAAAAATTTGGATATGCGGATGAAATGGAATAATACGGAGACACGAATTATTCGTGATAAATATAATAAAATATAAAAATATATCATATATTTAGTGTAAAATGGCTGATACACAATTTTATCATAACTAAACATAAGTTTTTGAGTTGAAATTGCGCGCCTAATTATTTCTTTTTATCCAGTCTTAAATTTTATAATACATTATCATATTTTACTCTCTTCCAACGTATAATCATCTTCGTTATAACCAACAAAGTGAAAACTGATATGGCAAAAAAGCGCCATTTTTATAATTTTTCTTTAATTTTTATTTATTTTTATTTTTTTTTGTTCTCAATTTATTTCAATTAGAAAATAAATATATCTATTCAAACTTTAAATAAATAATCAACAATATGCAAAATATCTTAGAATTTTGCGAAATATCAATTTTTTTTAATATTCTAATATATTATTGATATTAATAATCTATAAAAATTCTGTTTTCACATATTTTTTTGTCTAATAATAAGAAGATCGATACGATAAATAAAAAACATGGAAGTGATTGATCATGGAAATATATCGATAACAGTCTGTTATTACATTCTATTCTAGAGTAAGCACCACACAAAATTAAAAAAAAAAAATATAAAAGAGAAAAAAGGAAATGCATTCAAATAATATATTTTGATGAAATTTTCTCAATACTGCAAAAAAAGCGGATATATTACTTCGCATCACCAATTACCACTAAATACCCGATATAATTAAATAGTTAAACATTTGTTATAAAATTGTTAGCAGCGAACTGAAAGCGAAAAGCATGAGAAGATGCTCATGTAAGATATTTTTCTTTTTTTTTATACGAAGACAGACACAGTTTAGTATAGCAACAAAGTGTCGTATTAATTTGTTTATTTCGGTGAGATGATTTTACAATTTCATTTTAAAGTCATTTTTATACAATATACATTATTAATACAAAAAAATTTGATCGAATTTTACAATACATTTAAAAATTGTTATATGCTCATTGTTTTTTATACAATAGATACTTAATTTGAAATTAATGGTCATAATACATTTATTTTTTTCTTTACGATATCGTAAATGATATCATTCAACAACATTCGAACACCATATGTTTATTTCTATCCTTTATATTCGTTGAAATATTGTTCTATACATAACTGGTCTTATCTTCAGTCAAGGCACGAATTTTGAATCGGGCCTTGCCAAATTTTTGTCAACGCGTTAACAATCTACTCGGGTATAATTAGTGAACCATTTACACTATATTATTGAGTTAGGTGCGAACCCTGACCCAATCACCAATTTGACGGTATCGAATGAGCGCTTAAAACAGCAGCTTTATATGCTCAATTATGTGCAAATTAATTGATAAATATGGCACCTGAGCAATGATAAATTAATTCGAATATTTTATTTAAAAAAGTAAAATAATATTAAACAGAATTAAATAATAAAAAATAATAAAAAAGTGGTTTAATAAAAAAAATTAAAATCGCTGCTGTAATTAGAGCACTTTACGAATGCTAGTATTATCGGTATTTTTTTTAATGGCCGCTGATAAATTTACGATTAAATATAGTAAAAGAGAATGGTGAGTACATGATACGATAAAGTACAGTACTTAACAAGTGATGCGTCGGATACATCGTTATTTTTTCATTAATATTCTCTTCTAAATTTCAGCTGTTCCTATTGCCTGCATATGCAGGTCAGATTAGACCACACATGCTGAAAAGACACCCATCACACGTCAACCAATGTCCCCGCCGTAGTCCTGACCATTTAGCAGATTACGGTTGTAAATGGCAGCCCTGTAACTGTACCTATTTATGGCCGGTCGATCGGGGACAGGCGGTGGCACCAATGCAACATCCGAATTCAACAAAGTTCCGCTTCCCTCATCCACCTCGCCAATACTGCTCTCAACTAACGATGGTTCCACTTCCGTAAAAGCCAACCTGGATCGTAACAGGTATGCGTATGTTTTATACCTCTTAAGCTGAAATAATAAAGTGACAAAATTTACTTATTAATTTTGAATTATATGAAATAAATTATAAAAATTAAAGAAATTTCATTATAATAAAACTTAATTTATTCGAATTCTATTTATAAGAATAAAATTTTAAATATTACATTATTAATTCAATAATTTAATAATTATAAAAAGAAGTTTCAAAAATTTATTTTTATTCCAATATTTTTTATTTTCATGTACAATAGATCTTACAATTTTATAAAGTTTGAAATATTTAAATTATTATTGAAATTAAATGAATAAATTATTATTATAATTAATTGATGAAATTATATAAATTATTATTTTTCTTATTGAGTTTTGATAATCTAAATATTCTATTCAATATAATTAAGTTTTAAAACAGAGAATTCTAAACATTTGTTATCGAACTACTCCAAATAGAAATAATATTATTTATTGCATTAAAGAATTATATTATAGATATATAATTATATATACTAGAATAATTAAACAATGTGGACAGTATGAAAAGAAATCAACTATATTTTAATTTAAGAATGATATAAATAGATTTGTTTTTCAATCAATAGAATAGATGTTTACTGGAAATAAAAAGACAATATGGGAAAAAAATTTAAGAACTGCACTTTGATATTAAACTTATATAAATGGTTACGAATGGAAAACCATAAAATATACCATGGTGAAAGTATCACGTTCTTCTACTCTTTGCAAATTTTGTTTTTCTCATTGAATGTTAAGTAACTTGCTCCGATTCGATAAAACATGAGATCCATAGAGTATAGGAAATGCAAAACAATTTTATTGCATAATAAGAATTTACTTCTACATCTCACTTACTGAAACATCAAATTAATTAAACTATAAACCATAATCACAGATTTCTTTTAAATAATATTATAAATTCCAATTTTTTCTTTTTTTTTATACACATATACATAAAATAATATTTATTATTTATTATTATACATTACCTCATGATGTAAATAGGCATCTTTTTCCTTATAATTCTGTACAGTAAGAGCTTTAGCTCCTCTCTCAGGCGGATGTCGTCTGTGCTCTTCCAATTCAGCTTCCAATTTGCTCACTCTCTCCTCATGGTCCCGTAATTGTTCTCTCTGATAACACGTCAAAAAAATCCAACAAACTGTCATTTTTGCGCAATCTTCTTAAGAACAAAAAAAAAAAATCAACGAAACAAAATCTATCTTTCTACTTTGTTCATTTAAATTGGTATATTTTAATACGTTTGTACACTACACTCCAACGGTTCTAATTCTGGTGTCCGTATCTCGAGTACGAGAACTTAGAGAACGGAGTTCGCTTCGGGAATAGTGGAGGAAGGCTTGCAAATAAAGAAACAATGAAGACAGATTATATTCGTTTGCGTGACCGAACAGAAGAAACCACTTTTCTTAATCTCTTTTATCTTGTGAACATTACTTACAGGAGATAATTTCGTGTGGCTGCACGGAAGCAGAGGTCGTTGAAACTTTCGCTGTGAACCAACCGCGCCTGCTAATGGTTGGCAAGAAAAACTGGCACACACGAAATTGATCGTGTCAATCCACGATTGCAATTCTTTGGAATCACTGAAAATTCACCTTATAATTTTAATCATTTATAATGAACAAATCATGCAATTAATAAAAAATAAATAAATGATATATTAAAAAAGTAGTAAAATTATAAGATATACACGCGATATACTTAAATTCAGAATCAATCTAACTTATTATCTTTAAGTTCATCAAATATAATTTTAATACATTCTAAAAAAAAAAAAAAAAATTATGTCAAAATATTTAAATAGAAAAAAATTGAATTGCATTGAAATTCTAACATTTTAATTTCTTCTTATATTTATATATTTTATAAACAATATTTTATGTTAATTAATTATTTATTTAATTATGTTGGAAATGGTATGAAATTTTCTTTAATCATAATATAAAAATCATAATAAAAAATGCAAGTATATATATATATATAATTTAAACTATTTAAATTCTTGCTATATTTCTTTTTTTATTCAATATAATATATATTATAATCAATAATTAATAAAGAAACTCAATGATTAACAAAAGATATTTTTATTATAATTACCTTGTTTGGAAGAGATACTCTGCTTGATCAGCAGTCTGTAACCTAAACACGTGTTCCTTCTTCGTATAGTCAGATGCTTTAGTAGCTAACGCATGATGAATGCGTATCGCGTTATGCAAACTATCATTACGGAAGCCATGCTCATCTTTGTGCAAATATAATACAAGTTCTCTCAATGTACAATAATACATCTTCCAACCACGTTTCCCGAATGGTGCTGAAAAGATTTAAAAATATTGATATTTCATTATAATATAATTTACTATACATATTATTAATTAAATATATTATGATTATTAATATTAATTTTGAAAATAAAATTTTATAATTTATTTAAAAGAATTATAAAATAAAATTTATAATTAATTAATAATCGAGGAAAAAGTACTAATCAAATAAAATTGAATTGTCAATATATTAGATAACTAAAATTAATTTTGAATTGATTAAGTGCTTTATATGGAATTCATTTTTAATTATTTAATTATTATTTCCATCAATTAATTAATATTTATTTTTACTTATTTGTTTATAATAAATTTTATTTTATTTATTTATAATAAATTCATTTATATATACTTCTTTCAAAATAATCTAGTCCTTTTTTATAATCTCCACATAATATTATCAACTATCGGTAAAATTATCATAAAGCAGGAAAGTATTTGAATTTAAAATTACTTATTAGAAACAAATAAATCTAAAAATATTGAATTAATTGTAGCTTAATTGTGATAATTGTAACAATTGTAAATAATTGTAATCAAATCTATATTTAATCAAATATCAACGAGATCATAAAATATATACTTTTCTTTCCATTGGAATCGAAACAACATTTCCGCATAACATATCCCTTCTTGAACTCCGTAGCACCTGTAACATTTGGCACATCAAGAAATGGATTTCCTGTACCCGATATTGCTGGACCGTCACCCTGTTGGATTGCTTGATTCGCAGTTTCATCCCCTTCTTCATCTCTAAACAACCAAAAAATTTCATGTCCATAAAGAATATAAACGAATATAATTCAATTATTTACAATACTTTCATCATAATTATGATTCACACATTTAATTATAAATATACAATTTTTTGTCTTTCCATTCTCAAGTTCTAAAGTATTATCAATTCTATTAGTTAAAATTGTGAAAATATAATCTTTATTTGCACATTGTTTAAATTTAGAATTTTATTTAAATATTTAAAAATAAAAATAAAAATTAGAATTATATAAATTGCAGAAATTCATAAAAAAATGCTGAAAAAATTTAAAAAACTCAAACTCACAAGGCCCATTCCAAGGGGAACGATTTAATGGCATTATATAGCTGCTTTAGCACCTCTCTGGGGAAGTTATCGCCATCGTTCAGTTCCGAGAGGTTTTCGATAAATTCGTTACATGACATCTTTCTACCAATATTCTGACCATGGAGATCTGTATTGAGCAGCATTATAGCACAGGTTAAAGTATGAACAGCATCTGAAATAAATACAATAAATAACGAGTGCAATATTAGATCATTAGTAGAAATATGTAACGTATGATAATAATGAATTCATGATAAAATTAGTATGTTTAATAAAATATATTTACGTATTGATCACTTTTAAAGTTGTTTTCTTCAAAATCATGCATCGATGTTAATATTCAATCTCAACAATTTTAAAAATGATTTTGTAGAATAATTTTCATAATAATCTTTATTTGCGTTATTTTTAATACCATTAATATCAAAATGTCTTTATTTTTGTAAACAGAAAAAAATCATTATATTTTATGAATAAAAGAATCATATCAATTCTATCTTTTTTTTATTAGCTAAAAATAATATTTCTTAAAAAAAAAAGGCATTTTAATGATATTAAGAATAACAAAATAACGATTTTGAAGATCATTGTATAAAATTATTTTTAAAATTGTAAAATTGCAGTAACCGAAATGCTTGGCATTGCATATATATACATATATATAACTTCTCAAAGGAAGGTAACCATAGTAATGCTAATGCATTTCATTGTCATTCATAATATATATGATTATTTAACAAGTTTGCTAATTTTATTATCAGATCTCATATATATATTCATAAGGAATATATTTACCCTGAGAATTGAAAGCGCCCGGATTACAATCGAGAAATCTCTTGGAGAAATGTACAAGAACCCTCTCCCTTTCCTGGGTCTCCCCGGTCAAAGAGAACTGGGCAAGGAACTTTCTAAGAGCCACGTCCAGCGTGTCTCGGTCGAAGTTGAAGTATCTCAAATATTCTTCGGCTACCGCTCTACTAAAATCGTTGCTGAAACCCAAATGGGATATCGATCATGTTAGACGTGTCTCAACCAGTGAGATGCGAACAATTTCAAACACGATGAAGTAAACTTTGGAATCTAAGAATCTCTTCTATTGCATCATAATAGCTTTATGAAATTTGAGAAGGATGCAAGTTATACGAAATTGATACTGGGATATTATGGAGAGATTCTTTATTTTACTTTAGAATATATTATAGTAAAAAAAATTTGAATTAATATGATAAAAGCATGATTTTAAGTTAAAATAGTTTTGACATCATAATACAATTAATATAATATGACTTGGAAATAATGAAATGGTGTTTCATTACTATACTATTTATATTATACATTATATATACAATATACATCATATTTCTAAAAAATCGATAAAGATCAAAACAAGTTGATGTATAAAAATATCGATTTATTTATTAAGTTTTTAAATTATTAAAAACTTATTTATTTAAATTACATAAGGAAATAGAATAAAGTAATAGTGTAGACAAAATATCTTATTTCTAAATTTCTATTTCTATTTCAAAGTAATCTTATTCTATTTTTAATATGAATTTATTGCTTATAACTTATATAAATAAATCTTAATTAAAATTTAATTAAAATATATTAACTTTTGTATTTGTTTTGATCTCTAAAAATCGATTTTTCAAAAATATTTCACAAATATATAGGAATATATTTTGTATATATATATCTACGTAAAAATCTTTCAATATTTATTATATTTGCTGAAAAATTAATAAAAATTAAAAAAATTATTATTATATATAAATGTAATATATCATAGAATAAAGAGATTAATGTATTATAATTTTATTTAAAGTTGTGTAAAATTAAAATTCGCGATACTGAAGTTTTATTAGAAAATATTCTAAAACTTTTGAACAAAAGAAAAAACATAAATGTAAGTTGATCAATTAAAAACGAAGTCTTTAATACGTTTGACTAAGCATATAAACGACGGTATATTAGTTTGCATTATTTTCTAGTATCGTATAATGTTTTTAATTAATTGTAAGATATGTTTTATTTATTTCTTCTCATAAACAATAAATTTAATTAGTTTGATTACAAAAGTTTTACATTATATTTTATATTAACTAATTGAAAATTGAAAATATTTTACAACTTTTTCTATCATTTATTTTATTTCTCGATCTTAATTTTCCGGAGAAATTTCACTTTTGTTCAATCAAACTATAAGTCTTATGGATTAAGAGATCGTCATGGTTATTTAAAATTGCAATTATTTTATAACTTCCTCTATCTCTTTTCTTTCAATCTTCAGAGAAAGTTTACTTTTGTTCGGTTAAGTTATAGATTCTATAAATTATAGAGTTACCGCAGTATTTGCAATTACTTTTATGCAGAGAAAGTATTACATAACTTTTCAGTTTTGCAATGCTGATTTTTAATAAATGAAAAGATACATGAAACATTGAAAAGATACATTGAAAAAAATATCTTATTATAAAAGAAGAAACTAATAGACGTTCTAGTTATATAAATTATTTTTTCAAAATTAGAAAAAATATAAAATAATTAAATAATTTTATCTTTATCGGAATATAAAAAATATAAATATATAATAAATAGTAATATATAAAATACCAAAAAATAATAATTAATCAAAAGTTAATAAAAGATTTTTTTGTGCTAAAATATTAATTTCTAAATTAAATTAAACTAAATTATAAAAAATTAAGAATAGATAAGTAAAATAATAAGTACAATTTTTTTTTAATTAATAATCTTTGTTTTTTAACAATTTATTTTAAAAAATAAATTATAATATTTAAATTTAAATTTAATATTAGTTATAAATAAATAATATAAATAATTATATTATTAAAAAAAATAATGAACATAAAAGAATAATAAGAATCATTTTATAAATCTTACAAAATAATACAAAAAGAAAAATTACAAAATATTTTCAAATTATTCAAAAATTTTCAAAATCAAATTATTCATCAAAAATTGAATGAATATTTCTACTGTACAATATTATAATATTTAATATTAATATAAATAATTTAAATACGAATATGAAATCATTTAAACTAGTAAAAATATGTATAATTAAACAAATATTATTATACGTTAAGATATTTAGAAACGTCAGATTTTTTGAAGCCATCTAAGGAATATATTCTTACTGACAAAGATAATCATAATTAAACACTGTTATGTATTAAGGTATCTAAAGACGTCAGACTTTTTGAAGCCGTTTAAGGAATATAATCTTTTGGTCAGTTAAATGATTGGTGGTAAATCTATTGCATCGAAACTAACTTAATCTATCCTAACCATTTAAACTGGTAAAGATCACAATTAAGCAAATACTATTATATTTTTTTTTTACTAAGATTTGCTATTTAGAGATTTTCAGATTTTTTTTAAGTTATCTAAGGAATATAGTTGGCTAGTTGAACGGCTGATAAATCGAATTGAATATAACTTGACTTAATCTGATTATCTAAACTTCTAAAAATAATATTAATTAATTAAATATTACGTACTTTTTGCTAAGATGTCTAGAGACGTCAGACTTTTTGAAGCCGTCTAAGGAGTATAGTCTTTTGGCTAATCGAACGGCTGATGGCAGGTCCACTGCTTTTGGACTGTAATGGAAGCTGTGTAGACTTTCGATATCGCTTTCCTCATCTGCAGATTGTGGTGGCGACGCGTGCTTATCTTCGTAATTTCCGATATTTAAAGCTTCATTCTCGTCTTCACTCTCTTTCAGCTCCTAGAATTTAAGATACGTATAATACGTATAAAATATAAAAGAAGAAGAATAATTTATTTTTTCTAAAAAATATATTATAACATTGATTTAGCTATCAAATTTTGATATGATTAAATTCAATTTGAAATTCCATTTCCCAAAAGCAATTTATCTACGAAAATTTCAATGAAAATTTCCTTGGAAATCGTTCAAGATTTCCATACGTGGATAACGAATGAAATGAAATTTCATCAATTTATTAAAAATTAGAAATGAATGTTAGATTCACGAAACTCAAAATAATTTATGAGATTTTAAAATTCTCGAAACTTGGAAACTTGCTAATTTTTTTTTCTTCTTTTTCTAAGAAATATCCAGAAACTAAGATTTTAATTTTTTTTTTTTTCAGAAAATTAAATTATTGATTTGAAAAATTGAAATTTTGAAACTTTGAAAGAATTTCGAGATTTTTCATATCCTATTTTTATTAATTCCTAAAGATAAGGATATTCCTAAAGATAACTAATTAGTTTTGAAAAAATAACTATGCATTGGAAAAAAGTTACAATATTCTATTTACTTATAACTAAAATGAATATCATTAGCTTGAAAAATTTAATGATTCGATTAACATATTTATTGTTATATACAATTCACGAAAATATTTGAATATTTTTTAATGACAATTATATATATTAATGAACAATTTTTATTCTTAATGAAAGTTCGTAAGTATATAGAACACAATGCAGATGAAATTAAAATTGGAATACATTTTCGTTTTTTTAAATATAATTTTATATGCTACAATAAAATATTTAGAATTTAGTTTTATCATTCTTTATAAAAAAATTTCAAGAAAATTGTATTCAAAACATGAAAATATGATGAGATTTTGGGGATTGATTTCATTTCGTCGAAGAGATTTTTCATCAACAAAAAAATTGTCTAAGTTATTATGCTCTATATACATGTAATCTTTCATTAAAATTAAAAATTTCTGGTCATTGTCATTTTTCGTAAACAAATTTATTATATTAATTATATTAATATATTATTAATAAATGTAAGAAGAAATTTTCATCATTGAAGATGAAATTACAAATTAATAATTAATTTCTATTGAACGTGCTAGAAAAACGGTAGTCACAATATAAATGAAAATAGGAATAGATAACTTTCTAACTATTTTGGTAATTTTTTTATTTTTTATGTTTCTTTAAACATACATATATAAAATAATTGAATCAAAATAAAAAAATTAATTTCGTTTATAGATATATCAATATCTCAACTTTAAGATAAATACGAAAAACATGTTTAATATCTTATATTATTCAATTTTTTTTTTGATCATCAATTATTTTATTGATATATCTTAAGAAGTATCTTAAAAAAAAATCACGAAATTAAAATATTTATACTCTTTATAATTATAATATATCTGTCACTTATAACGAATTTTGGCATTATTTTTCTAGCCAATATTCAAAATATTTTCAAACCAATGATATTTATTTTAATTATAAGAAAAATTTATAACATAGCATATTATAACTTCCAATAATCATTCTTTTTAGAATATTTCGAAAAATTGCAATCATTACAAATTGATGTTTTTAACAAGTATTGGTTATATAAAAAAAAACATTGAAAAATATTCTTTTTGAACATAATTTATTCGCAAGCTTTAAATTGCAATTACTATATCAATCATGATTCAAAATCTTGATTTTTAATTGATTTTCTTTCTTATACAAGTAATTTTTCTCGTAAAAAGAATATTTATTTTATAACGAATTAAATTAGAATTTCTTCAAGAAATCGAACGTTTTTAATTTTCCAGTATTCTATTCTTATATTAATTTTTAAGAAAAATCCGAAAATTCAAATAAAATATTTTATTTCTCGCAAAGAGAAAAATAAAATCTTTCATAAAAAATTAAGCACTTGACAAATTTTTCCCAAAAGATCAAATTTTCTGAATTTCGAGGAGCTCTGAAATTTCTAATACTCCACCATCCGTAACTAATTCCTAAGAAAAATCTAAAGATTCGAATGAAAGTTAAAGTCTCGTACCTGGTACCCAACGAATTCAGGCGTAACGTTCCCAGCGGTGTTATTGCCGGGCGGGCGTTGCACGATGTTCTGCGCGGTGGACGTGGCTACGAGTTCCGGATTACCGAGATTTCCCCGTCTCCTGTTCTGCCTTGGACTCGTATTCCTCGCCACCGCGACGTCCTTGTCCGGTCCCTTCACCTGTATCACTATCCTGTGCTCGGTATTCTCCTGTGCCGATGCGTAAACGTTCGACGTTTGTTGCACGGTGGCCGCAGCAGCTGCCTTCAGCCTCCTCTGAGGTGGTTCGCTGGCGAGTATCGTCGAGTCACTGTCACTCGGATCACTGACCATCATGATATCGCGTGCACTCAGTATGTCCATAGTCTCTTCGTCGTTGTAGTCGGGACTGGACATGTTGCTGATCGCCTCGGACTGGCTGAGGTCACCGTTGGTGGGATGAAGGCCGGAGGCCGAGGATGCGGTTCCGTCGCCGGAGGGCCCCAGGGCTGACGGTGTGGTGCCCGTGGGTACCGGCGGTGGGAACCTACGGGATCCAGAATTGGAGGACATGACGGAGGACGAGACCGAGGTAGGGGAAGTTGGCGATAAGGATCTTTGGGGACTAGTTCCCTCGGTCGAGGAGCTACTCGACGAGGATTGCGAGGAGCTGCCATTCTGGCAGCAGGAGGTGCGCTCCGAGGCTGATGGCGAGCTGACCGGCGCGTTGTACGTCCAGACGATCCTCTCGCTGGACAAACCTTGGCCGCTGTCAGGCCTCGTGTCCAACAGGGTGTTTAGGCTGGACGTGACGTCATCGTCAATGTCAATGTCCACCGCGCTCATCGACGGGTCCTTTTGGAATTGCAAGTGGTCCTCGGAGCGCGAGGTGCGGACGAAACCGCTCGAATAACCAAAACTCGCGGTATTTTGTTTGCTATTATCGCTCTGGCCCGGACACTGGCCGCTTTCACGCTTGCTGATCCCGACCGGTGAGGTGCTGGCCGAATTCGAACCGGTACACTTGTAGGCACGGTGATGGCCCAGCATCTCGTTAGGACTGGTGGGTACCGAGTTATGATGGTGGTGATTGTGGTGATTATGGTGATGGTGGGTGTGATGATTGTTGTACCTCAGGGAGTCGACCTTCTTCTGGTGCTTCGGGAGCAGGCCGCTGCTTTGCTGGGTGCGCGACAGGTTCAACATTAGGTCACCGGTCATCATGTACGCTTCGAACCTGGGCCCATTTGGTCGAACGAACTTCGGTTAGTTGATTTGACTTGTTTCTTTACGCGTATTCAAATATAAAAAATACTAGAAATTTCATTTGTTTCTTTAGAATGAAGTTACTTTTTCTTTAGAAGAAACTTAAAAAATTGAAATCAAAATAGTATTGCATAATAAATGCATTTTTTGATTTTCAGTGGATTAATGATTGCAAAAGTATAATATTTTTTGAAAGATTATTAGAATTATTTTCATTTTTGATCGTTTATAAAATATTCGCTATTTATTATCGATATATATTATATTCTAAGTAAGGATATTGTAAAAGAATAGAATTTTTAATACTTCATTCAATATTTTTATCAGGCAGTGTGTGTACGATTTATATTCCTAAAAATAAAATATTGTATTTATTTTATCATAATAAAAATGCATTTTTATTATGAAAAAAAAAGCAAAAATCATATATTTATATAATTATTATACATATAAGAGAATTGTATTTTAATAAATATTGGAAAATATTAAAATGTTTAGATAGATAAATAATATACAGATTCGAATTACTTAATTTTAGAAAATATGATTTCATTTTAAATTCTATATTTTACTCAATAAAAGTCTTATATTTAAATTGTACAGTCTCAATTGTACAGAATAAAATCATAAATTTGTGATCCATGACATGAAATCCTAAACGAATGATTTTTTTGAAATCATTTTTTTGTTTATATTTATTTTGAAAAATATTGTTTTTTTAGAAAATATATCGTTACTATGCTTTTTCATCAAGATCTTTTAATCAAGATATATACTTTTTTAATTTATATTGATTTATTTATATTTATAAATAAGACTAAACTTTATTGTTATAATTTTTTAATTGCATAATAGAATAATAATTAAATATTTTTGTAAATATAATTTTTATATTTATGACAATTTTGCTTTGCTTTTGATAATATATCATGTTTTAAATGTTTTTTTTCTTTAAATGTTTGCTTCTGGCATACATTGAATATAACGATAAATATTTTATCTTCCGTTATATACAATATTTTTTTTTACACAAAAAAAATGGAAACGTTTGAAAAAAAGTTTAAATATATATACAAATATATGACAATAAAGAAATTTAATTCTTCGGAGAATATTATCTAGAATTTTTAGGATTAATCATTAATCATAAAATAATATTATAATTATATATGTGATATTATAATCAATCATATAACTAATCACATAATAATAATATTAAATATTTTAAATAAGTTTAATATTATTATGTTCATATTTCTCAAAAAATAAAAATAAATTAAAATAACAATATTCTCATATATATTATAAAAACAAAATTTTTATTTGATAAAGAATCTAGTATAAAATCTTTTTCTAAAATTAAAGTAATTTTTTAAAAATTATAATAAAAAATGAGATACTCTTTTTTGTATCTAGGTAATCTCAGATAAATAATGAAATCACACAAATAATTTTAATAATTTTCATATAAAAAAGTATATACATAATATTGTATAGATATTTTAAGAAAGTTATTATTTAGAATTATTTGCTTTTTCTTAAGTTAAAATCAAATAAGTGTATTGTAAAATAATACAATAGTATAAAAATTAAGAAAAATAAATTAAAACAATATTAAAATATTAATAAATAAGTTTTTAATGACATATAAATATCAAATTAAATAACAAAATCACAATTTATCTTAATTATTTTATATTAATTATATATATAAATTTCATTTTGCATAATCACATAATGAATCTCTAAATATTGAATCCATAATAGCAAATTTTGATTTTTAGCTTTTGTTATTATAACAATCAAAAACAAAATATATTTCAAATATCCATTTGTTTTGTATCTATATTCTAAAATTATTATTATGCCAATAATAATATATACATTGATTAATTTTTTGAAAATTAAAAAATAAATCAGAAAAAATTCTATTTAAGTATATATTGAACAAAAAGATATTAAATAATGTCTATAGTGAAAAATCATTGTAATTTCTATTTTGTTTGTTTCAATATATCAAATTAAATAATCAAAACCTTGATGTCTCTTTTCTGATGTCTGATATTTTATCTCTTCTATATTTCTGTAATCTCTTTTCTCTTAACAACAAAAAGAAGATTTATTAAAGGAAAATCAATAATATCAGTTCTTATAAAAAAAAAAAAAAAAAAAATTTCATTGTCACTTACCTAGGCGTGTTCTTCTGTCTGGAAAACTTGTCACCGGAAAGCGGCTCCCATTGGGCACGTTCCTCTTCTTTGAAACTATCCATTGGTGGAAGTAGTGCCTCTAACTCGGAGGAGCCAGAGGCATCACTATAGGATCCATTGCTTCTGGTCGCATATTGCGTCGCCCCAGTTGGTTCCTGTGGCGAACCTCCCGGAAGTTCTGGCGTTCCAGGCTTCCTTAGTTCTGTGCCCTCTCCGTTGCCGGACGACACTGTTCTAGGGTTATTCGCGGGCGTTGTTGCCTCGAGAGATATCTTCGACGAATCCGTCTCGTCACATACCGGTTGTCCAGGTGACAATAGCCGACGCACATGAGCTTTTATCGCAGGATCTAAAGAAATGATATAAATATCTTATTTAAACTGTGATTTTTCGTATTTAAAGGTTATATTTTCAGATAATAAGTATTTTTCTTTCTTTTTGGATTAAAATAAAAGTAAAGATAAGAGTACTCTGAGAGAATAGGTTATTTCTTTTTCCTTTGAGTTAGAATGATAAGTGGAAGATAGATAGATATCTTGATTGAAATGAATTAAATGTAAAATAATGAAATATTAAATAATCTCTGAAAAGATTATATTTAGAAAATGAAAAAAACTAAAATTCTTGGTAATTATTTACAAACAGATTATCATCCGATTTTGATGATTTTTTAATATATTATTAAGATCATTACCTTGAATAATATTATAAAGATTTTATTTAGCGATCGTTGTTCGTTAAAAAGATATTAATAAAAACTTTTCTTCGAAAAAATTTAATTAGATCAGATTGGTTTTATTATCACAATTGATGGCTGGTCATCTTATAGAAATAAAAAAACTAGTCCAAATCCAATGCAAATCATTAAATCGTAATTAAATGAATTTTTATTTAATTTTAATTTAAAGTGAAATTAAATTTAAAATTAACATTAAATTAATTAATGTCAAATAAAATTTATTTAATTTCTAATTTCATGATTTATATTGGATTTGTGTTAGGTTAATAATTTTTTAATAAACAACTGTTAGCGACTTCACAGCATTATTCAATATGATAATCTTGATATAATATATTAAAAAATCATTGAGATCAAGAAATGGTATTTTTTTTTTGCAGATATTTTAATATTTATTTTAATTTTTAATTTAATCATATGTATGATTAAAATTAAAAATAAATTATTTGATAAATTAAAAAAAAATATTTGATAATATTGCATATTTTAATTATTTTCAAATTTTATTAAGTAATATAAATAGATATTGCTATTGTGAATTATATAATAATTTTTTATTATAATATTGTAATTAAAATATCATTAAAAAAGATAAAATAAAAAAATTTTAAATTTTTTTTAATTAGTTATAACGTTGATGTTTTGATAAATAGATAAACTTTGATAGATTTGAAACGATAAAATGAAAAGATAAAAGATAAAAATTTTAAATTGTTAAAGTTAATTAAAATAATGATCAAAATAAGGTTTTAATATTCAATAAATTGTATATATCTTAAATTTTATATATTTTATCCATAATATATAAATTGTTTTTGCTTGTTTATCTATATATTAATACATTTCTTCTAATATTTTACATATTTAAAATTATTTATCAACATTATATTTAACCAAAATTTTATTTGCTTATGAAACAAGAATTATAATTATAATTGATTGTGATTTTTTTATTATAATTATAAATCTAAAAAGTAAATGCTTTGAATAAATTAATAATTTTTGAATATTTATATATTATTAATATTTATTTTAATCTTAAAATTCTCATATGTTAATTATTAATGTTTTAAATTAAAAATTTTTTTGTTTTAATATTAAAAATTTAAAAATTAAAAATATAATTAAAATTAAAACAAAAAATTCGAATATCAAAAATATTTATTTCAAATTTAAAAAAAGGTTACAAAAAAAAAAAAATAATAAAACTCAAATAAATATAAATCTGTTTTTTTCTCTATTTTTTCTGTTTCTATATTTTTTTCTTTTTTTTCTCTTCATAAGAATCATTATCTTTAATAATAAGAAAATGTGCAATCTCACACATAGATTCTGACGAAACTTCAAACCTCGGAGTCATGTTGATTTCGAAGCCCTTGCAAATCACTCTTTAGACACGTTTTTCTTAAAGAACTTCTAAAGCTTTAGAAATTTCTACCTTGACTTTAGAAAATCCATCTAAATCTACCAACCACATTCTACCAATCTTACGTTCTATATAATTTTTTTAAAAATTGTTTTCGGTTCCGATTTGCTGTTCATGAGTAAAATTAATAAATATAAAAATTTTTTAATTCTGAACAATAGAAGCTGGAATTTTTAAAATAAATAAAAATACTGATTTTTATAATATTTATAGCTCAAAAATTAGTGATATTTAGATAAAACATTCTGGAAATACTTTATTCATCATGAATTTCCAAATAATTTTAAAAGAAGTCACATTATAAAATAAAAATATTTGTAATATTACTCTTCACTCTTTTCATTCGCTTAATTGTCATAGAATTATTTTTACCAATAATACTTGGAATCGAAACTTTAGTTTTTAAGATACGTATATACGTCTTTGGAAACTTAAAGTATCGTAAAATAAAACATAAACATTCTTTTTCTATTTCACTTTATATAACCAATGTTTTTCTTTCTTTACGATTAAAGCAAGCGAAATCGAGAAAGAACATACTCAACAACAATTCTCAGAATATTTAGCTCCTTGAATGATTATACGTTCCATTTCTTGTTATTCGGGCACAATTGTATTTATATAAAAAATACCTATTATATTATATTTATATACATTATGAAGTAAAAATTTTCAGCAAGATTCATACTTGTTCATATTGAATATTTTATATAGTTATAATTTTTATAACCTTTATGATCTTAATCTTATAAATTTTTTTAATTTTTATTGGAACATATTTGAATTTTGTATGAAAATAAAATGTTATGTATTTTATCTTATTAACAATATACATTGTTATGTAATTATGAAAAATAAAGAGATGAAATTATTTGATTATTGTAAAGTGGGTCGTATCTCGGAAAAGCTCAGAAAAACACCGTTGTACATGTATATAAGAATAGGAAAAAATCACATTTCGTTTATAATTATTTTGTTTTCTATTCAAAATCTTGATAAATTCTTATAATCGCTATTAAAAAGATTTATACGAAATAATAATTCTCACTTATGCTCGCATAATATTTATATTCTCTTCTATAAATACATCTTTTAATCTTGTATCTGACTAAAACTGCATTAAATTCCTCATTACGAAAGAAACTTCTTGTCCTTTATTATCATTACAAATTTAAAAATATTTTTAATACGAATATATTAAATTATGAAAACATTTTTTAATTGAAAGTTCCTATCAGCGATTTTCATTATCAAAAATATAAAAAAATAAGTAATAATAATTTTTTTAAGAAACATGGAACAAAAAGTTTCTGTTTTAGTGAAGCAGTTCAAGACTTATTAGATAGTTTTATTTATTGGTGAATTCACTAACAAGCTAAATACTCAGAATTCTAAGCGTATAAAAATAAATTTAAGAGTAAAACTTTTGAGAACAATTTATTGTTCCTTTTTTATTGTTTGGGATCCTAATCTTAAATATACATTCCGTATATTTGAATAATATAGGATGAATTAATAAGAACTACTAGAACTATATAGAAAAATTTATATTTATTGATTATATCAAAATGAATTTGTCTTTTTCAAGATCAATGTATTTCAGATCCAATATCGTTATAAAAAATAAGATATAAAAAAATCAGATTCCATCCATTCAATGTATTCCCTAAAATATATAATTCATTTGAAACATGATATGATCAATAGAAATTTTAAAGTTATTGATTAATTATATATATTCATTGAAATTAGATCCAACTATCCGAATATTTGTTAAATTTTACTATTCAAATATCAGTAATATTCATATTTATTTTTAATATTTGGATCTGTTTCATTGGGAATAATATATGTATATTTGGTTACCTAAAAATTCTATGAAATAAATAAATATTTTCTTTTCTCTTTTTTTCTTTTTTTTTTTTTAAAGAGATAATAAAAGATACTTCATTGTTGCTCTAATGAAAAGCATATCTTATTGATATCTCTTTAGCAGACTAATTGTAAATTATAATAGAATCTTTAATGCAACTCGAATCTATGATGAATAAGTACTCTTGATCCATTCAATTTAGATTGAATATCCAATTAGTTAATCGATATCTAACTACTCGAATGTTTAGTCAATTTAGATCCAAATATTTAAATACTAATTTTCCATTATATAAACATCAGTTATAAATATTAATACTAATACAATTATTACAGTTTTCAAATTGCAATAATAATTTAAATATTATTATATATAATATTAAATAGAATATATCAAATTTAATTAAGACTCGAATATATGTGAATATATCTAAGTATTCGTTTGATTTAAATTATTGAGCAACGAATTAACGATATATTAATATTAATATTAATTTCATATGCAATCAATTAATAAATATCTTAATAATTTTAGTAAAAAACAATGAGAAATTATATTGATCATGCAAAAATTAAAAAAATATATGTGTCATCATAATATGATTTCTATATATCTATTTAGAGAAAAATTAATTATCTTAAGACGCATTTTTGTCAGTGAACAATTCACGAACATTGTTTACAAACATTTGTTAGCCAATTCGTAAAAGTGTTCATATTATCAGTAACTATAATTTAAATTGCTTCAAACTGTTCAACAGTTTTATCTCTATCTTCTATAAATTTTGAATAGATATTGCATACCAGACATTAAAATTGAATCATTTCAAATGTGATTCAAAATTTGAAACTCTGAAAAATCTTGATCGTTTTGGATGTCTTGAAAATCTTAAAAATTGTGATAGTGCAATGAGTGCATGATTCAATATCTTATTACTTTTCAATTACTTTGATTGCTTGATGTAAAATATCTATTATAAGAAATTCAGAATAATTGAAATCCAGAAAATTATCATAATTACATTTAGTAATTATTTAGAAAACAATTATCACGTTCAATTACAATGATTTTTGAATATGTTGTAGAAATGAACATTTTGAACAATTTTTTTCTATATATATAACCATTATTTATCCATTTTTCGAGATATTCTTTTCGAAAAAAAATTACTTCTATTACATTGAATTTCGTCAATATACATATATATATATATCCATGACAACATATGCGTCAATATATTATTGTCGCTCATCTACTGTTTCTATAAACACATCACAACGATTAAACATTATTTTAAGTTAAGAATTTAAAAAAAAATGTATCAAGTTTGATTTATTATATAATATAAAAATAAATGTAATAACTAAATTTGAAGCGATTCGAAGTGTCTGAAATTCCACTATTACTTATGTCTCCTTCGAAACCATTCAATTCTTATTTAAACCATCTCTTTTTTTACACAATAATTTACGAACAATTCACATTCATTAATTAAAACGGATATCCTTTTTTCCTTCTGTTTCTTCACCTTCAAATTTACTTTAATTACTCTCACTTGCGCAATATTCATCGCGCACATCATCTTCCGTACGCGATTTTGTCAATAAGGTTAAAAAAAAATCACCGTGGCAACACGGAACGGACAAGAAAATAGGGTTTCTCTTCACGGAAATTTATCGCCAGTGCGTGGAGAACTTCAAAGCGGCCGAGCACCGGTCCCAAAGCCGGGTCGCCAAAGAAAACTCGCTATCCGGGTGGAAATGCGGCGGAGGAACTTCGATTCCCGCGGGGTTGAGGACGCGATTTATGAGCGACAGAACTCGCCCTTAAATAATATAGCTCTACGCCTCTACGTCTCGTCGCTGTTGTTCGATGCAGCGGTGGCTGCACTGTTTCACGTTTACTCTGCCCCACAAACGAGAGCAACCATTCAACGGGTTTATGATCCGTCGTCAAGAAATGCAATATCTAGTTTATGCTTAGTGTCTGACTACTTTCAGTAGCACAAAGAGTATCTTTCCCTCTGCGAGTGGAATTTAATGAATGTTTCTCGGGTTACGGTGTTTGTTAACTTGTGTTCAGCGGAGGAGAATGTTGTCGAGTCGTTTTTGGAATAGATGTGGATTAAATGGGAAATAGAGAGAAGAGGAAAAACACGGATCGAAGAATTCTTTATTAAGATATTTGTAATTTGACAATATGTGAGAAAAAGATTAAAAAATTGAACTTTCTTATATAATTTTTTTTTTATATTGAAATTAATTTTTCAAAGGCAAAAAGTTTTTTTAGTTATTTAAAAACGTGTCTTGTTAAAATTTATATAAAAAATTACATGGAAAAATATTTGAAAATACATAATGACAAGGAAATATCAAATGATGATTTAAAATGAATATTTTTAAAATGGTTTGCATAACATAATTTTGTATAATAAATGAAATTTGTACAATAAAATGATTTATTTAGGAAATTTGAAAACGTTTTTTATTAATTTTTTTTTCAAAGAATCATAAATATAATTTTCTATTCCTAAAACTTTATTTTTTTACTTTAAAAAGTTTTTATTTTTCTTATCGCTTATATATAGGCTAGAAATTAATAAAAACAAATTGACTGTATCAAAATTCGATGAAAATTGTTTCAACTTCGGAATACATGAAACTCGAAATACATAAAAATACATCATCTTTTATTATTAAGAAGTAGCTAAATACATTTATAATACAAATATTTATTTCTTTCCTATTAGAAGTCCACAATTAGAAGTCAAAATTGAATATCAGTTTAAAAAAAAAATTATGCACATAACTCAGTAAATAAAAAATTAATGTTATTTTATTATTTCAGTGTTTTTAAATGTGTGTTCCATTGGCTAACGATATCTATTTAACAAAATTAATATTTAATAAAAAAAATCGGAGAAAAAAAAATCCGATTTTAATTAATTTATTTAATTCTATTACTAATAATATTATTGGTAAAAAGAAATTGACAAGTTAATTAATTATTCAGATGTTAAAAATATATAATATATAATATAAAAAACCAGATCAAACCAGAATTATATTTTTCATCTTTTATAAGATTTCATATTTATTTTAAATTTATATATAAATAAAATAATGGGTAAATTTTGAATTACCTTAAGTAATAACAAAGAATTATGTTATACAATTTAACTATCCATCTTTCTTTTTCTAGATAAAATATTTTATTATTATTCATACGAAATAAATTACAATTTCTAGAGTTCTACTAATAATTTTTAAGTCCAATTCAAGTATGCAAAAGATTCTATTATCCATTTATAAAGGAAAGTAATAGGTAGAAAATAAATGTAATAAATTTTTTCGTATTTTTAGATAGTAGTGTATATTTGAGAATAATCTAGCAATCTTTAATCTATAATTATAAATATGAATAATTATATTTTGTCAAAGTTTCATTATTTTATTTTTATATATTCTATTATTAATGAAGATTCTCTATAACATGTTTTTAAATATATTAATAAATATTTTATTTAAATTTTTATTTTACTTTAATACAAAGTACTAATAAAATATAATAATTTAAAAAAAAAAATATTTACTAATTTAAAAACATTTATTAACATTTATTAACTTTAGATACGATTAAAAAGAATATTATAAACTATTATTCCTTAAATATACCTGAATTACAAACTATTGTTCTTTAAAATATTAATAGTTCAAGTCATCAAATATATTAATTTTTAATCTAAATTTTTATCTATTTTTTTCTGAATAAATTCTTCTAATTAAAATTGTTTCCAATTCTTTATAAAAATATACGTAAATGTACATACATTTTCACATCTCATACAACAAACATTCTCAATCTATTAATAGTACAACAATAATTATACTATATATATTCTAGTAAATCAATAATTCTTAAATTAAAATTATTTTAATAAAATATTCTAATTTTAATAAAATACACATTGCTCATAAAATTTTCCATAAATTTTATCTACAAAATTTACAACTTTACAAATCCCAATTATTTCCTTCATTTTTCACCGAGTTTTCCGTGCATCGTCTTCCTGCAGACCGTGAGTAATCAATGATTCACTCTGATAGAAAATCGTTTGTTATCCGAACGCGTCGTTTGATCGTGGGCTCGTGCGCTTAATTAACTGCCCTCGACACTCTCCCTTTTTTTTTTCCCCTCCCTTTTTTTCTTTTTCACCATGTTGTTTCATATTCTTGCGTGGAATACGCGTAAACAGCGAACAGCTGGCAGATACCAAATGATAAAAACGATCGACGCTGTAAGGAGCTGTGAGTAAATGCACGATCGCGTTTCCTATCGGTTATTATCGCGTAATTCTATTATTATGATCAGGTTCAAGAGCGACTATATGCGCGTGCAACGAGTTCTATCATTAGATCGTCAGAGTTCAGTCACCAGCTGACGTACAACCAGACTACAGTTCATGGACATGGTGACCATTTAAAACAGTTTTCGATTGATTTACGATAGCACTTGAAAAGCTTTTTGATAATATTTATCTTATATAGAAGATACTTTTTATTTTTGGAATAAAAATAACGAATAAATGAAACAAAAAATTACTAAGTAAAATAAAGTAAATTTATCTAAAATGGAAATACATGTAAATAAATTCTAAAAACTTATTTTTAAATAATTTATTTATCAAACATTTGATTATTTCAAGAAACAAATGAAAGATAATTTTAAAAACATTAAAATTATTCATATATATTTATCTTTCATTTTTCCATTGATTTTTCTTTGATACAATAATTATACAGAATTTGTAAAATATTCATACATATATATTTGCTTGTAAGTGTTTCGAATATCAAATATTAGCATTAAATTATAATATAAGTCTTATCTGTATAATTCGATATTTGAAATTGTAATAATCCTAATAGAATCTATGTCAACCAAGATTTATATTAGAACAATCTATCGTGTTAAGCAAGTTCCAGTTCGCTCTGATGACGCAAATGTATCCTAAATCAATTATATCTCCTCGAATATATATCCTCCGTATAAAATAAAACATTAAAATTTAAGTTAATAAATGAAATCGAATATTAATAAAAATAAAAAAAAGAATATGCACAATAAGAATTTGATATACCAGAATTTTTATTACTTTAATAAATGATTTATACAATGATATAAAATAAAAAATAAAATTATATAATTTACATTTATCATTTACGATATTTAATTAAAATGAAAATAAATAGATAATAAAAATTTATTGCTAAATCTTTATTATTTGAAAATTTAAGAATTATTATTTTATTATTATTAAATATACAAGAGATATTTAAAACTTTTTCGTATTAATATCAATAACTTATAATTTATGATTTGTATTTCATTAAATTAATATATAGAAATTTTTCATTATTTTTATAAGATTTATTTTCCTTGTTATCGCAAGAAATATCGCAAGAAATACATTTTTTTTACATTTAATATAATATAGATCAAATAGACTAAAAGTATATAAAAAAAGATACTAATTTTTTTTAAAATTTGAACGATTTTTGAGACAAAAGTTTAAGTTTAAGAAACCTTTTGAGATTCCAAAATTTTATTTAAAAGTTTGAAAAATTAATTGGAAAAACTAAATTAACTATATTAAAGGTAATAAAAATTTTTTTGAAAATTTTAAATATTATGATATAAATGAAATTTCTAAATTAATATATAGTATCAAATCCATTATTTATAAAAAATAACTAGATTAAAATAGTTAGATTAGATTATATTAAAAAATTCTATCATTTTATTTAAGTAATTAACCTATTAATATATGTAACATTAATTTCTAATTAGAAATCTATTATTAACATCTGTAATATAAGATTTCTAATTAATAATAAAATTATAAATCAATATAAAAAGAAAAAAAGTTAAAAATTTCGAATATTTTCTACGAGAAATAAAATTTAAATATTTAAAAAATAGATTAGATTAGGTTAAATTAGAAAATCTATCATTCTATTCAAGCAAATTAATAAAATAATATTAATTTCCAATCAATTACAAATTGGTATAAAAAAGAACAAAATTACAAAGTGGTATAAAAAAGAAAAAACTAATTCCAAATTTTTAATAGATAAACCAAAAAAAAAAATATTTTAATTATACCAGAAAATTATAGTAATCAAAACAGTAACGTCGAAAATTTTGAGTACTGATGCAAGGGTTCAATCAAATGCATTTCCAGTAAGACTACACAATCGTTTACTCAGATAGGATATTAGTCCCAAAGCTTTAGATGGCAATTTTTCTTTGTGCTTTGCGGCATCGTTCAATTTCCTCGGGGAGGATTAAACTGTCACGAGATAACTCGCGCGATTATCGTGTGCTGCGAACGCATGCTTTATGGCAAAGACGGCTCATGGCCTAAAGAGAGAAAGAGAAGAAAAGGGAGAAAAGAGCTAAGTCGAATCTAGTATTTTGTCATTAGATTACTGGGATATGCTGGTTCATTAATCAACATTACGGCACAGATGTAATTAGCTTGCCTTTTAAAAGCACGGAATAGTTCATCGATTAGAGATATATTAGATTTCTTTCGAGTGTTGCAAATTCTTGAATTTATGAATTTAAGAAAACTAATGAGAAAAGAGATAAAATATTAAATTTTAGGATAACTATATTCAATAGGGCAAAATATATTTCTTTTTAAAAAATTTTGATGAAAATTATGATAGTGGTTTTTAATATTTATTTTGATTATTAAAATTATAAAAATATTTCAATATTTTTATTATTAAATATATTTTTTATTTGATAAAATTTGTAATTATAGTTTTTAAAAATTATTACATCAAATTTATACTATAATATTAAAATATTATAATTAATTAATTATTTATATTGATTAAGTTATAATTGTATAATTTAATATATATATATATAATATAAATTTTAATAACAGTTATATTAATGTTAATTGAAATATTTTTATATATAAAATATTATTATATTTTACATCTAATATAATAATATTTAATAATGTGATATAATAGTATTTAATTTAAACATTTTAACATAATATTTATTTCACAAAGAATAATATTTATAAGATGATATTATAAATTGTTAAAGTTTATGTAAAATTTGTTAAATATATAATAATAACTGATATAACATATTTATTAAATACATACATATTTTATACAAAATAATTTTAATGACGGAATCATTCGAGTCTATACGGATGAAAAGATTTTACACAAAATGAAACTCTCAGTTTTTTTTTTTTTTTTTTTTTTTGCTTAGAATTACTAGGACGTCCTTCATATGTCATTTAGATTGCGGTTTCTTTACATGTCGTCGACCTCTTTACGTCGTATGGACTGTCGCATCGTTTCTTCATGTATCATCTAGTTGTAACTAGATGCATTTTAATAGTCATCTTTCCAATTTTGCACAATATATTAAGTTTTAAATGAAAATTGATTTTAAATTAGAAAATTCCTCGTACATCTTACTTCAGAATTTTATACTTATACATAATATTTATTAAAAATATAAGAATAATATAGTTTGATGAAGAGATAAAATAAAAAGAATGAATCTATGATGTATAGAGGACGACGTAATGTAAAATTAATTAAAAAAAATCGATTCGTCACATTAATATTAATCAAAATTAAAATTGAACAATTTAATCCAAATCCGAAAGGAAAGAAAAATATCTATTATTTATTATTAAATAACAGAAAAATCAATAAATTAAAATAGTTTTAAAAATTATAAATTATAAATACGTATTTGAAAGCAAACAATTATCAATTCAATATATTCCTTTAACTTAAAAATACCTTGAAATTATAGTACATTATCCATTTATTTTTTAATAATTTCATACGAGGGAATGATTTATCAACTCTTTTTATTTTTATCTGCTCCATCTACATCAAACAATTTTAATTTCAATTTTGTTTCATCGCGCATTACGAAAATTATTAAGCAATTTTTTCTATTACTATAATTCTCAACCCAATTACCCGATAATATTCAACGACTACAATTTTCTATTAAACTCCGGTTGATTTACCGCGCACTAATTATTCGCCTTCACCATCTCGATCATATATGCGTTTTCCGCGGAATAAATCGTTGAATCGCATTTCTACCATCTCTTTCTCTCTCCCGCTCATTTTTACTCCCGGCTAAATTAGCTGATACGGGTTCCTTTGCGTTTAATGCACCTCTTAAATCGATATGCCGCTTTCCCCGGCATCCTGCAATCCCTTTCGTATACACAAGTGAGAAAAGCCAATTAACCGATGTTCGGTCACTGAACGCTGCCAGAGGCCGATTAGCAAACTGACAATCAATAACATGTTAACTATATTACTGAATATTATTACAAGAGTTGGATATTTATTTTTTGAATTATGTTGTATCGATTGTTTGCAAATTTAAGTAAAATTTATTTCGAATAATTTAAAAATTATTTCAAATAAAGCTGTTTATTATTTGATAAATATAGGTGAATATTTAGAAACCATTCTCCAATTTTAATGATTTTTTATGTTGTCAAGATTATGTCATTATACTGAATAATATGTGAAAGTTTTACTGCGCAGTTGTTCATTAAAAAATTATTAATCTAATCTGATTCAATCCAAACTCAAATATATATAAATTATAAATTATGAAATCAATTATCAATTAATTTATGTTTATAATTGTAAGTTTAATTTTATTTCAAATTAAGATTAAATAAAAACTTAAATTAAATAAAAGAAAGAATAGATAAATATTTGGAAAAATAATAAATTAACGAATCAATTATTTAAAGAATAACATTTATTTTTAGATGAAAAATTCGTTTCTAAAATAACATTCAAAATAGATATATAACATATACAATTTTAATAATAATTATACTAAGTAATAATAAGTATAATAATATCAAGAAAAAACAGAAATTTTTATCATTAGCAAATAATAAATAATTTATTTCTTGAAATGATAAATAAAACATTAATTGTAAATATATCAATTTACTTTTCATATGTTCATAAATATGTAAGTACTCGTTTGTATTATTTCAAAAATAAACTATATTTTCAAATAATCTTAAAAAGTAAAATAGTGTAATTTTAAATTTCTCAAAACGCTTAGTTTAAAGCTAAGTTTAATCTTAAATAATGTTATTTGATTAATTATTTGAAAAAAAGATTATTTTATATTTCTTTCTTTATGTTATTTCTTATTTTTTGAAATTTTAATTTTCTAATCTAAATTTTAATTTAAATATTTGTTCTTAGACTTTATTACAACATATAAAAATGTTTTTTTATACAGAATTTGGAATTTCAAATCTTTAAAGATATTGATAATTATATTTAAATATGTATATTTCTTTTTTTAAAATATTGTTTGATATTCATATTTCTTGAATTAATTATAAGATAAAATTTTTGTAATAAAAAATTGCTATTCCTCTATTGTTTATTGTCTTTTATTTTCTATTATTATTTGAAATAATAACTAATAACTAACTTTTTGATAAATAAATCATTTGAAAATAAATTATTTCTTGAATAAATTTTGCAATTTTTTTGCATAAATTTTTATTTTAAATCAATTTATATTTTATCTTGGATAAAATAATTATTTATTCTTTTTTTTTTTTTTATTTTTTTATTTTTATTAAATATAGAAAGTTTCAAACCTGTTTGAAATTAAGATTAATTTCTTAATATTTTGAAAAACAGATATAGGATTTTGCTATGCTAATTTTTAAGATAAAGTATATATGTAATTTTTTAAAAAATTTATTTTATGTTTTTTTTTAAATATTCATAATTTAAATTTAAATTCTTAATGCCATTTGAAATAATATTTTTTAACTATGAAATAAAAATTTATACTTCAGAGAGAAGCTCATAAGTTATACTTCTTCAAATATTATGAAAGAATAAATTAAAATTGTAAAAACTTTTCAATTTCAGAAATAAATATCTATTATAAGTTGCTTCGATACTTAGATTAAATACAAAGTACAAAATTTGTTTAAATAATAATAAAATTATATGTGATTTTAAAATTATACTCTAATTTAAAAAATTCAATAATTAAATAAATTTTAATATTAAAATTTAATTAATTTCTAAACTAATTATATTTCTAAATAATTAGATTTCTAAAATAAACACATTTCTATATTAATCTCTCAATGATTGAATGATTGAAATCGCAATTCACCATCTACAAAAACAACGAAATGAATTCATTTCGAACGAATTCCTTAATTCAACTCTATCCCATCCTCTTGTTTCTCCGTATATATCTAGATTATCTTATCAAAGAAGCTTTTCCTATCGTCCAGTGAATGGACGTAGCAATCGTTCAACAGGGCCATCAGGTTGTTCAACGCGGACTTCATTAGTACGGACAGCACTGGGAGGATAGAGCCTAACCTCTAACATCGAATGAATTCAAGGTGCGCGTGCACTGATAACGATAATCCGGTGTAAATCGGCTAAACACGACGGTTGCTCTGAGGTAACATCGTATCTGGTCCCTTGGCGGGTTTACACAATGATTCCACTCACGCAACCGTGGCCAGCCAGCTGTCCGCCAGTATTCTATGTATTTGCAGTATTTTAAATTGGATAAGAATTTTTATGAAAAGAAAGTGCGGTGAATAGAATTTTAAATGCAATTTAACTGACGAATAGCAATTTATTTTATGAATTATGTTGATTAAAGAAAAATATTTCAAAAATTAAATTCATAAGCTATATATTAAGCTATACATATTATAATAATATATATTATATACTTTAAGAAATTTTAAAATTATTACTTTTATATCGTTATTTTTAAAGTTACTTAAAAAATAAATAAATTATTAATTATGAAAAATAAATTATTGTATTAATTAAACGATTTATTTGTAACATGTTTTATTTATTTTTTTTTTGTAATAACCATGTTTAGAAACTGTTTAATTTCTTATTGCATAATTGTACATTTTTATACACATAAAGTATATACAATTTATGTTTGTAAAATATGCAAATATGCACGAAAAATATTCATTATACATTTATATAATATTAATTAATCATATATAATATTATCTGAATTAATTGATAACATTTAATAATTTTGTTTTAATTGATAATTTATTTGTGGTAAATTATCATAATTAGTGTTCTAAAAATTATAAATAATTTTTTAATATTTATAGAATTTAATTGCTGATATATATAATTATGATCAATTAATATAATTTATATACAATAAATGTTTTACATCACAAAATATAATGGATCTATATTTATATTTGCATCAATTTGCATTAATTTTATAATAAATTAGAATATTTTTAATACTTCTTAATACTTCTTCAATACTTTAATATTTATTCAATTCTATTATCGACTAATGTACTTTATTTCTTTTATTTCTTTTTATAATACAAACATAAGACATCTTTTCTTAATACAACAATGGAAATAGAATTTAATTCGAAATTAACATTCGTGTACTACATATAATGACAAAAATATAAACATGTAATACTAACTATAGAAACAAAATCTGAATCTTTTTGAAACATTCAAAGTATTAGAAAAAAGAAATGATTTATGATAAACTCAGAATACAATTCAGCTTTGTAAATTAAAAAATCTTGTATAATTTAACAATTAAAAAAAAGAGATCGTTAATTTTAATAAAATAAATAAAAATCATTTTTTTATAGTGTTATTCCAATTTTGTTGGAAATAAGATTATTATTTTTCTTAAAATATAAAATAATTTATCTAAAAAAAGTTTACTTCATTATTTGAATTTCCTTATCTGAAATTTCCTCTTTTCTAATTAATATAATTGATACCTAATTGAGATAATAGTATTATCGCTTAATATGTTTACAATTTTAAATATTTCAAATATATCTGGATTGTTTTCTAAAAATTGCATTCTATTTCTATTTTCTTTCGAATTTATTCACCACAATTACGGGATACATTCTTTAAATAAATAATGCAATTGAGTATAATCTATATAGAATCTATTAAAGATAATGGATTGATAGTTTCCAATCTCTTTATTGTAATTAGCAAAAAATTTTTAATTTTAATAAATACTTTTAATTTGTATACATGCAAAGTATGCAAAATAATAATCACATATTAAAATATGTTTTTGCATAAAAATAGTATATTCAAAAAAAAGAAAAAAACAATATATTCATAACCTATTGATGAATTTAGTTTTTTCTAATTTATAAGGTTCTCCAGTTTAAATAATTGATGATCTCCATCTATATAGATATTTTATTTTATTTTAATATTATTATTTACATAAATATTTAACATAATATAAAAATATATAATATGTAAATTATTTTTTGTGAAAGTGTCTATGTCTTAAGATTATACATATATTTATAATATTTAAATATAAATCTAAATAAAATATTTGTTAAAGAATCTGTTAGGAATATAATTTCAAATATAATTTAATTTATATTAAATATTAATTTAATTTAATAAAAGCGAGAATTATAATTCATAAGCAATATTAATATTAGTATAATACAATTTTAAAATCGAAGGATTTAATTTTATGAAAGTGACTGATCATTTTAATATAATAATGAAATAGCACTTGATGAATGCAATGACTCGATAGAAATAGATTAGATTCAACAAAAATAATATAATATTAATATTAATCTAAATAATAATATTGATATGATAATATCGAGAAAATAATAGAAGAAAAAAAAGAATTAAAGGAAAAATATTAAAATAAATATTTTAATTTTTTAAATTCTTCAATTTCTTTAATAACTAAATTCTGAAAAATAAAATTACGTACGAAAATATTATTGAGTAATAACTAGCAAGAATTTAAAAATTTTATTTAAAAATATTTATTAAAAATATTTAATCGAAAGATTGATAAATATTAATTTATACATATATAAAATTTATAAATGTAATCTATGTTTTAAAATTTTTCACTGGTATAAGAAATTATAATCAATCAAACATAATTCTTTATCAAGCAAATATGTAGTTACAACGGGATGATTCCATTCTCCAAATAACATGTTTAATGATAAAATTTCTATGAAAATTATATGATCCATTTTATACATATACTTCATTACTTCTTATTTTTACTTTAAATAAAAAATTATAATGAATCAAAATAATTTTTTATTAATTTTAATTTCAATCCTTAAAGATACTTAAAGACTTTAAATAAAATAATTATAAAAAAATGATTTTATCTCTTAAAAATTTTATCTCTTTTATATATTTACTTATAAAACTCTCATACTAATTTAATGGAATTTATTAAATCAAAAACTATCAAAACTTTTATTAAAATTCATAATCAATCAAAAATAATTCTTTATAATGAAAAATATATCCAATCTATCATTTTAATTATAAAAAGTTTTTCTAAAAGCAAGATTAACTACAGAATTTTTATCTTCCACTACATTCATTTAATGCAATCTATCAGCTTTTAAAATTTTCATTAAAACAAAAAACTATAATCAATCAAAAATTATTCTTCTTTATAATGAAAGTTATGAAAGATTGATTTTGATTTTTGTTAAAAAATAATTTTAACTATAGAATTTCCATTTTATATTTATCTATCTTATCTTTTTGACATTTTCACTAAAATAAAAATTCCTAATTTGATAAAAAAATTTTTTTTTCATAATAAAAAGTACATCTACTTATAAAGAATCGATTCCATTCTCTAGAAATAAGTTCAATTATAAAATTTTTTATTTCACATTCGTCCAATGCAATCTATTATTCTTTAAAATTTTTATTAAAGTAAGAAATTATAAAAATTATAAGAATCAATTAGAAATAATTCTTCTTCATAACAAAAAATACATTAAGGTACAAAAAATCGATTTCACCTGGCATTGTCTTTTTTATATAAATAATTTTTACTTTTTGATGATTATTATAATGTAAAATGAATTAAAAAATATATAAATGTTGTTTCTTTTTTTATCACAATTTGGATAACATATCTCATAATTTTTTATAATGAATCATTTTTATCTAATAAAATAAAGTCACTTTTTATTTTAACTTTTTATTTTATGAATCAAAGAAGAAAATATATTGAACAAAGAAACGAATCAATATAGAAAATATTGTATATTTATAAATATAATTTCATTTTATAAATGATATGATGCATCTTATGTAGAGCAACATTACAAGTATTATTCACCAGTATTACATTATTATAATATTTTTACACTTGATTTAACATAAATTACATTAAATTAAATATTAAAACACAAATTTATTAATGCTATATAGAAGCAATATCTCTAAAATATATAATATATTTAGCCTATTGATTGTCACCATATTTACTCTAATAAAGATCATAAATAATAAAGGTATTTACATCTTATGAAATTTGATGATAAAATTAAACTTAAAAATAATTTTTAAAAGTATATAGATATAAATACATAATAATGTTGAACAAAAATGCAAATATTTTCACAACAATGTTGAAATGTTTATGGGATAAAATATTTCCAATAATGGTAATTGGATATAAGTTGGGATATGTAATAAACAATCACAAAATTCTCATATTAACATTCACCCAAAGTGAATCTACTACCTTTTAAAACTTTCTTATTAAAATAAGAAATCCTAATCAATTAACAGTTATTCTTCTTTATAACGAAAAATACATCCACTTACAAACAGCCGATTCCATCCTCTAGAAATATGTTCAACTACAAAATTCCCGTCTTACATTCACCAGAAACCGGAACTTCCTCAGCAAGCCAAACACGTCAACTTCCTCCGCATTCCTGGCGCACTTTCAACCGCATGGATCCATCTGACAGGAATGCACGAGGCGGACTCGCGCGTGGCACGATACGCTTCATGAATTCCGGAGGATTGGAAAAACGGCTAAGTTCACCACTCACGCAATACCGATTACGCTTATCGACAGAGCGTGTGTGCATCGCAGAACATGGTCCACCGATATTTCTTTCAACTTATCCCCACTTATACAAATACTTTCACCGACGAGATCTCTCTCACCAACCGGTGAACTTTCAGGAACCGGTGTACACAAGATTAAATGAAATGATCATTACACTATATGTATTAATGCACATTTTAACAGGGAATTGTAAATTGAAATTAAATAAAAATTTAAAGAAAAAAGTGAATTTTATAAACGAAGCAAGTAAAATTAAAAAAAAGAGTCAATAAACTATAAATATTTATGCGTATGCATTGGAGCGGAATGAAACGAAAGATAAAATTTTTTTCATGAATTTCAATTGTAAAGTTGCTTTCTATGTAATGTATAAATTGTATTGTAATTGTAAATATGAATTTGATTAACAAATTTTTCTGATAACTTTTCAGTAATTTTTTTTTTATGTAGTAATTTTTGTTTTCAATAAATATGGTTTCTTTTTACGTAGAGATAATTTTGAATATAGAATTTATTTTTTTGTGAATTTTATAAATTTTTATTTGGAAACTTACACTAAGTAATTTTTGTTTTTAGCAAATAATGTTTTTTTCTTAATAGAAATAATTTTGAATAAAAAATTTATTGATTTTATAATAATTTTTGTTAATAAGAAGTAATTTAATTTTTTTTAACAAATAGTATTTCTTTTCAAGCGATAGAATTAATATTCAAAAATAATTTTAAATAAAAAGGTTTAAACTAAATTTAGAGAAGATTGAAGAAAACTATCATTTCTTAATTAATTCATAAAATATTCTAATTTATTCATTTATATCATGATTATTATTATATAAATATTCATCTCGAAATATCATAAATTTAATGCAAGTCTAAAAAACAAGAAAAAGGAAAAATATTACAATTAATAATATAAAATAATAATATGATAAAATAAAAAATATATGTTTTAACATTTTCATTTTTTTGTTCCACTTTATGATAAGAAATAAGTATACAATTTCGTAGGAAATTGATTAGATATGGAATCTAAATTTTCTTATAAATTTTGATAAAAAAAAATAAATTTTATAACGATTATAAATTGTAAAAATAAAAAATTCTAATACGTATCATTTTTTTGTCACTATTATTACATGGAAAAAAAGAATTAATTTCAATGAAAGAAAGAATTAATCTAAAACGTATTATAAAGAAATTCCAGTTTTAAATTATCGAGAATTATAGAGAATATTATTTAATACCTTCTAATTACATTTTTATCGTAAAATAATATGAACTTTACTCTAGAGAAATAAATTTTTCAAACTAATCCAATTAATTATTTTCCTAAAGCTCCAATGTCCTATCAGACGTTGATGCAATTTCAAATTTTTAACACGATAGTAACATTAATGTAACGATAGTACCAATAACTTTTAACAATGTTATCGCTATTAGAATCAATTCTAATCTCTAAAAAATCCTTATCATAAAAATCTTTATTATAAATGTTGCAAAAAATTTTTTTTTGTAATTTAATGATATCTATGATTTTATCGGAATTTTCATTGATAAAATAACAAATATAAAAGATTGAAGAAAATAATGGAGAAATATTTGATGTTTATTAGAAATATATATATATATATAGATTAAAAAGAATAAATATCGTTACACGATTCTAATCTGCAAAATATTATTTAAAATTATATATGTTTAGATGTATTGAGATTCAAAGATTGATAGAGATGTGACTATAAAGTAGAATTATAATTATTGTTTATTCATATTTTATTAATTTTATTAATTTAAACTATCTTAGTTTTTGAATATCGTTAAGATATTATTAATAGATGAAATGAGTTATTTTTTTCTTATTATTTTTGAAAATTATTATTAAAACACATAAAAACATTATTTGCAATAATGTTATATAATAAAAATAGAAAAAATAAAAAAAATCATATTATAGTTTAAGTCACTTTTTTATTATTGAAATATATTTTATTTAAATATATCAAAAAATCAATAAAAATATTGCTAATTTATAGAAAATTGTTAACAATATCTTTAACAATAACTTTTATAAAAAAAAAATAGAAATTATAGTTATTTTGATGTTATCAATATCTTAACATATTATCAATATATTATCAACAATATAACAATATTATCGATTATGGATAATACATCGATATATATATTATAAAATTATATAATTCAAAGTTGTAAATGTTGCACAATTAAATCGTTATACTAATAATAATGAACGTAAATAATTACGTATAATGAGTTAATTTAAGCATTACGTAAAGCGGATTACTTCAATATAGAAAATGTTATATTTAATTGCAAATCTCTACAGTCATTTTAAGCTATCGATTGATTGAATCATGTATGATAAAGCAATATGACTTCGAATAACTTCGAAGTCGAAATCATTATAATTTATATAAAATGATATAGTAAATAAATTATTGAATTTGTTTCAACAGTAAGAACAAAAAAATATAAAATGCTATTTAAAAAAATTATTTTCAAATTTTCTTCACTGTTTCATCAAAATTATTATTTATACTTTTATAATACGCTTTTTATAAAAATATTTAAATTTTTAATATTTCAATCTTTTTTTATAATTAAAAAATATCAATTTTTAAATAGTATAAATGATAAAGAATTTTAATTATAAATCATATGGATTGTTTATAATTGTCATTATTGTCAATTATTGTCATTAATAATTATCTGATTCAACAACATCGCTAATATTTGAAAATTTATCAATACTAATCATTCGAAACAAAAGAAAAAACAGTCCCAAGTCTAAATTCTTTCATTCTTTTTTCAATAAATCAATGATCCAAGTTATAGCTGACTCGACATAAGTTTTCGCGCGAATAAAAGAATTTGTAGACGCACTTACCCCTTCTCAACTTCAGGGTGACGGGATCCGACGAGAGCCGCAGACATTTCAGCACTGGAACACAAAATGACGGAATACCATTAGAAAAGATATCATATCAACCGAAAGAATGAAAAAAAAAAAAAAAAAAAGAGAAGAGAGAAAGTAAGATGAAAAGCTCAGTTAGATCGAGCTGTCGTGTGTTCCTCGCGTGTTTGCAAGCGGAATTTAAGGACGTTCTCCGTTTTGTTGTTTTTGGAAAGGCTGGTTTACTCTCGTGCTTGGATTAACGAGAGAAGGATGAAGCGCTTTCTGGCGAAAAAGATGGTTCTGGGTCGCAATTTCAGAGTAAGGTTAAATCGTTTCGCGCGAAACTCGATTTTAAGCCGAGCAAAATGGAAAATTTAACTTGACGCGTTAATAGGACACTGTGAGGAGATGAATTTGGGATGAGAGAGATGGGAGGAATGTGTGTTTAGCGAGATTAAGATGCTAGACGGGGTGGTTTAATTAAACGTTCTGTTTGTCTGGAATCTTTCTCTAGAAATATATCTGATTACTAAAAATTGTTAAAATGCTTAAGATTTTTATGACGATATTGCAAATATATAATATGCAAAAATATTCATATTTTATACAAATTCAACTAATAAATAATATTGTTTGTTTAATTGTTCTAATTTTATTAAAATCAAAAATTCTGTTTTGTATGTACATGTAATATATAAATTATAATAGGCTATATGAATCAATTCTTTTATTATACTTGGTGGAGTATAAAATCATTCCTTAAAATCTCAGTATTATTATTTGTTTTTAAATATAACTTCGTGATACAAACAAAATAAAAAAAATTAAAAAATACTGTAAATTTTTATATTCTATTATTATAAAAATACTAATTATGCACTAATTATTAATTATTAAAACTATGATTTATATATACATATATTAATTTTTGTTAAAATCAGTATATCTTCTTGTGAGATAACATGTGAAGATTTTTATAACTATAATTGTAATCCTATTTTTGTATTACGTTAAAATTGTTTAAAGAACAAAATAAAAAATAAATAGACAACGTTCGATTTTAATTTATTAAATTATTTTATAAATGATATCATAAATAAAATTTTATGATATTATATTAATTATAATTATTTAAAAATAAATGTTAGAAATTTGATTTTAAAAAGATAATAATATTTGTGCTTTTAATTTATAATGTTTTTCATTTTTAAGCAGATTTTTAATCTTTTTTTTATCTTTTTTATTTTATTTTTATAGTTAAAAAATTTTTTCTTTCTAAAAACTTTGTCATTTAAAATATTTTATATTGAACAAAATATTTAAATAATAATTAATTAATAATAAAAAAAAATAGATGCAATATACTTCATGTTAATTAAATTGTTTACTCTTTCTCTCGTTGCAATCAGGTATCAATGATAAACTTTCTCCAATTTATCGATTATTTATTAAAGTTACACGTTATTTGTTTTATTCTTCATTATAAATTGCAATTGTATTAATTTGATTTTACAACAAATTTTTATACTAATAATTTATTAATTATATTATTACAAATAATTCTTTGCAATTGAAATGGATTTTTAAGTTGACATTATTTATAAAATGATCTGATATAAGAAAATTATTCATATTTTAACTATATATAAAAATAATTTAGATTAGAATTTAATGTTGCAACATATAATTTAGTGTAATTTTCTCTAGATAAACTCTTATATAATAAAGCGATTATATAAAAGTGACTTTTATTTTTTTAAGAATAGAATCACATAATATTTAGATAAATATTTATCATATAAAAAAATACATTTAGTAAGAGAAATGTATCATAAATTAATTGATAGATATTATTAATCATTTTATTGCAATTCCTATAGATTGTCATATTATATACATATATATATTAATAATAATGTAATATTATATTTATTTATATTTAAATAAGTATTTTATGTTCATCGCTACATACATATAATAAAATTAAAAATTTTGAAACAATAAATTTAAATTGGATTTTATTTTTATTCTAATAATAGTTTAAGAAAACAAATTTATAAAAAAAATATTGATTTGCAAATAAATTTGAAGCGTAAAATATATAATTAATTAAAATTATATATATCGAATGTGAAAAAAATAATAAAAATTTAAATTATCTTTTCCACAAGCAATTCTTCAAGACAAAAATAAGTAAAAATCGCAATAAATAACAATCTTATTTTCTTATCAAAAAAGGATAAAACTCATCGAAAATTGTCGTTGTCGAAAAAAAACTCGAAAAAAGTCTCGAACTCCCAAAGAACAAATTTTCTCATTTCCGAGACTTTCCTCAAACTTTCACTCTCCCGTTTACAAGGCGTAGCGTATGTCTCGAAGGAATAGATATCCGAGGCGTCCTCCGTTTCCGGACAACAGTTCGGCCAAGTTTACCAATTATACCCTCGAAACGCAAACGCGGCGAATCGAGGAGACGCTGAACAGTTCACGGTTCACGGGACTGAAATATCGCCTCGTGCCTCTGTACGTGATGTCAGCTTGTCAAATTAAACGGGAACCAGGAGGAAATACGAGGCTGGTGCCCGATATTGCGCTGCCTGGGCCGCTTTACGCTCGGCTAGACGTAAACGTTCTTCCTTGTGCTAACCATCGCGAAACAAGCGTTGCCGTTTCCGGAATTTTATTTCGTTGTTTCCTACACCTCGCCAGATCTTTTATTTTTCTTGTTATGTAAATTTAAGCGTGCCGATTCGATAAGAAATGCTGTTCAATTAATGAAACAAAAATAATACGAATTCTTTTTATAAATAAAATTTTAAATATATTTATAAGAAATTTTTGAAGAATCGATTCTAGAAGAAAATTATAAAATAAAGGTTGATACATCAAAAGATTGAGATTTTTTTAATTGTATAATATATATTTGTTTAATTATATTACAATAAATAATTTGAACTTGCAAGATGGAAATGGTGTGGTTGTTTCTATCTCTGTCTCATTTCATCTAACGTGAATTTAAACTATTTATAATTTAATAATTAAACTTCAATTAATGTTATATGCAAGTTTTTGTATATAAATTTTTATTTTGGCTTCTAAAATTTATCTTTCAAAATATATATCTCAAATGTCAAAAGTGCTTTCGAATATATTAACATTTTGAATATATCATAAGCTGGAAGAAAGTTTTGTAATATGATTTGTTATATGATAAATAAAATATGATAAAAGATAAAAATTTTTAGATTTGTTTTAAATATCATTATGACATTACATTTTGTTCATTTAATTAAAAGTATAAAATTATTATTTTTCTTCTTTTTTAATTATCAATATTATATATAGAGCAATTAATATATAATTCAAATAGCATCATTAACATTTAAAATTATAACGTGGAACTATAGCCATATAAAATTTCCAAACAAAAAGAAAAAAAAAAATTTTATTCTTTACAACAAAAATAAATTTATTGAGAAAATGAAAATTCTTAGTTTACCTATTCTTGAAATATCGCATCTTTTATTGTTCGCAGCTTTTTTTTTTCTTTGAATATTTTCAAATTTCAATTGCGCAATAATTTATTTATCACAATAGTTTTAAAAATATGTCAAAGTTTATTTCACTATAAGATCACTATAAAGCTTCAATGCAATATCTCGTTTTCCTTATTACATTATAAATTATCAACTTTCATTTTTTCACCATTATGATCTCTAGCATTTATAATCTATTCTTATTTCTGTTATTCTTTTCTTATTATCTTTATTTTAAAAGACAAGACCTAACGATTCTTCATTCAGAATAATGACAATACTCTTTTATTGAAAGTCAATTCTTCTGTATTTTCGAATTTCCTCAGGAGGAGAATATATGACATCATTAACTCTATTGCCATTATTACGTTAGAGGTAAATCATGTAACCAAGTTTTCGCTAAAACTAATGTCATCATAATGTATCACGTAATTTTGAGAAAAATATATCAAGAATATGAAAATAAAGATATAGAGCTTTATTCTTTAAAATAAAAATTATAATATTACTATTATTTATTAATAAGTTTTATTTTGTAAAATGAAGATATATAATATTATTTTTTTAAGATTATAACTGAAAGATAATTTTTAAAATTTAATAATCCTTTAATATTGCGTTATTTTAATAATACAGTAATATATAATTTGAGAGCTTCATTCCTGATCTTTTTTAACACGATTTATTAAATAATATTCAAACATTAAACAAATATTTTTTTTTAGCTTTCAAATTCTATTTTAATCAGAAATTATTGTACAAACATTATTTGATCAATTTTACTTTAAAAAAAATCAAGAATTTGCAAAAAGCGTAATTCTTTTTTTATCTGAAAAAACTTTTATTGAATTTTTTTTACGCGATTTTGCTCAAATTAATCCATGCATATCATATATATGATTTATTGTGATTATCTGCGAGGATTAGTATATGTGATTTGAGTGTGCGTCTTTATCATGTGTCATGTATGAACATGACATGTAATAAAATTTTTCTAGACGATATTTTATCATTTTTTTTATCAATATCATCTGGTTGATATCTATTTTAAAATATTTAATAATTATATTTAAGATTATTTTATGATAAATGATAATTATCTTTATAAAAATACATGTTTTTAAATAAATTCTCAATATATATATATATATACTGTCTCTTCTTTTAGCAAGTAATTTATTGTTACAATTCTCTATGAGTAAATATATTAAAAAAAAATTATTTATAATAAATTATCAATGTTTTATAAGATCTTATATTGTTAAATGTTAAAATAAAATAAATTAATGTTTTAATTTTATAAATATTGATATCGATATTTCTTGCTACTAAACTACAGATATATAAAAATGCTATTGCTCTTTCTTGTATCCTTTATCAAATGATGATTATTAATTTTTGATTTTGATTTAATATATTATCTCTATAAACAATATACTTTTAGTTTTATTTGAATATCATATGTTTATATAAAATTATGAAAAAAAAAGATATATGAACTTATATATTTCTTAACTATTTATGTCACAAGGATTGTAAAAAATATAAATTAAAAATGTTCAAAACTGATCCGAAAGATTTATGATAGGGAAGAAAGAAAATATAAAAAAAAATGAAAGAGCTTATTCAAAATTATCTAATTATTATATAAAAATAAATTATAACAAATTTACAATGGATGATAATTAGAAAAATTATAATTATGATAATAAATGATAATTAATACAGCAATATTACAATCGATAATAGATGCCAGAATGTTATCAAGTAGGTATGTTTAGCTTAATGTTAACTACGCAATTAAAAGACACAGTATTATTTTCGAAACACTAGTTGCATTCTTTTTCAAGATGTTGTGCCAAGTCATGAATATCTAAGCTGTCTCATTGATCAAGATATGAAAGAAATATTGTTTGCTCGATGCAATTGTTGTGAAAATAATTATTACTTTTAATCAATTTTTTATTATCAATAAAATTATCATATGTATATGAATTATTATATTTGATTATGATTTCATTATTTTTATTTATTGTCATTATTATTATTTATTATAATAAACTTTGCCTAATGCTGAATCTGAAATTGACTAATTTGTAAAGCAAGATTTATATCAAGAATTCTATCTCAATGAGATATCTCATGTGAGATGAATACATAAAAAAGTAAAATGAGATTATTTATATTATTTTTAAATACATTTTTCTTTAAATAAGAATATTCTTAAAACGAAAGCATTCTTAAGAAGTGATAGAAATAACGATTCTCAATTTTTTAAGATGAAATTCCGATCAGGAATTATTGAAGATATTATTCTATCATCTATTATTAATTTATAATCGTTCGTTTATTATAATTTATTTTTATATACATAATATAAAGATAATTTCTACAAAATCTCTACAAAAGATAATTTCTATTAAAAATAATAAAAATTTTAAATCATTATTTCATTTTCATTATCTTATTTCATTATTGATCTATCAAGGTTAGATCAAGTGACAAGAGATCATAGAACAAAATCATTGAATATATATATCATTGATTAGATAATTGTATATAAGATCGTCTGTATTATATATTCTTATAAAGAAACGTGAATGCTCTTGTTATACAATCACCTTATTATTAAACATCGTTTGATTTGACATTGAAACATTGAGACATTGTTACATATTGTACGTTGATTGATTTATTGGACAGATAATTTCCTTACATAAATAGATAATTCATTTATTTTTATCTAAATTTTCTTTTTCATTTAATACGAAGAATTAGATTTTGTAACGTTGATAATATATTTTGTTAAAAAATTATGATACATAAAAAAATATAAACTATGATAAATAAACGATATTCATATTCATTGAAGAAAAAAAGAAAAAAAAAACAATAACTAACAAGATAAAATGAAAATTGTAAAATCGAAGAACATAATCAATTTTGTTTCGATTACGCTCACAATAATAAATTTTAAATAAATTAATCGAGAATCTATATAATATTTCATCATTAATAATTTAAAAAAAAATTGAAAAAAAAAAGAAATACAATAAATATCTTTTTTTTTTTAAATTTTGTTTCATCACGTTGTAACTGTATCCCAAAATGAAGGATAGATCGGCTAAGAGCTAACTATATTGTCGATAAAATTAATCAAAGGCTATTTCGTTTGATGCACCGAACTCGCAGATTACCTGTAATTCTGTAATACAGTCAATCAAGTGTCCTATTTCGCGTATGCTATGCGAATTCAACATCGTGTCATCGTAAAATTCCCGCTAATGGGTTGGTTCGTCGACGTTTCACTCGGATTGTATGAAATTCTCGATATGATCCTGATGATGAAAAATTGAGAACTTCGTAGCAAGAAGGGTGAATACATTTTTAATGAAACTAAGATAATTACAAAAAACTTATTATTTTGAAATTATTTTAAAATTTGACTTAATATAAAAAAAAGAAGATTAATTGAAAAAATATAGTTATAGAGCCAATAAATTTTTATATTAATGGTAATAATATTGTATCAAACGATAAACCTAGAGGTAAGAAAATTCAAAAATTAATCAAGGAAATTGAAAAAGTAATATACTTTTGTCATTTTTAAAAAAAAACTTTGAAATTAAAAAATTTTTTTTACTAAAATTAAATGAAAATATGTTATTTATATTATATATAATAAAAGAATATATTTTAGTTTGTATGTAAATATTGTTTTCGAAAATTAAAATCAAAATGTGTGAAAGGGGAAGGAGTTTTGTTATCCACTGTGAATTATTATAGATTAAATATGATATATTTCATTCATTATTCATTTATTAGTATAAATTTTGTAAATTATTAATGTTGTATAATTTCTTACTGAAATTTAAGTATATGATTTTGTCTGCTATTGTTTTATTAATTAAAAACATCTTAGATTCAAAAAATGATAATTCTGCATTTTTATAGCATAAAATAATAATGATATGCAAAAAAGTTCAAAATCATAGTTTATATTAAATATGAAATTTTTTTAGGTATATTACACATAAAAACTGGATTTGTTTTCTTTTTGTTGCAAAATCGTCTAGAAAATATAAAATTTGGAAATTTTAAATTCTGTACAAGTAAATATTCTTTTCTCTTTACTAATTATGTTTGTTCAAAATGATTTAGCAATATTTTTAACTTTAGATTTTTATTCTTTTTCTAATAATTACCGATAAAAAAAAATACAAAAAAAATCAAATATTTCTTTTGAAAATTATCTGTGAATAAAAATCGGTTATTAATATTTAGAAAATTTTTCTTGTAAGAATAGATTGAATTTTTTTTTTAAATTTTTCCTTTTTTTTTATCAAAAAATATTGTAAATGATCAATTAAAATTTCACTTTATTTTTCCTCTTTTTTCATAACAATAAAAAAAGCAAATTTTTCTATTCCATTTTAATCTATATTAAAAATTTTATTTATATTATAATTATTTAGAAAAATTCTATTTTTGTCAATATAAAATGTTTTATATTTAATCGAATAATATATTGAAAAAACAAAAATGAAAAATTAAAATAAACATAATTATTAATATTTTTTTTGTTTTTTTTTATGTCTATTTTTTTATTTTCTATGTGTTTAAAAATTCATAATAGTTTTAATAGTAGTAAAATTTATCATATTTCTCAAAAATATATACAATTTTTCAAGTTGAATATAATGTCACTTATACTTTTCTTTCTTTCTTAATTAATTTCTTAACTATATCTTAATAATATGATTTATTAAAAAATATATAATATAATAAAATGTATTCTTAGATAATATGATTTATATATAGTTAAAAAAAGAATAAAATAAAATAAAAAATAACAAGTATATAAATATATAAAATTATAAGAAGAATTATTTAAACAAAAATTATATAGAAAAAAGAGTAATTATCGAAAGCATAAAATAAATCATAAGCTATAAAAATACATAAGACAAAATCCAGGAAAAAAGAGAAAATATGAAGGAATATATGAGAACAATAAATCAATGACAAAAATATAAAATTCATTTTCTATAAATCATTATTTTATAAAACAGTTATAAAACTGTCATTTTCTGTAAATTATCCTTTATAAAGGAGTCATAAATCAGTCACTTCCTATAAATAATTTTTTTATAAAGCAGTCATAATCTTGTATACAAAAACAACCGAATATAATTCAAGGACAACGATATATCAACGAAATATAAAATTTAATCCAACTCCAATTCTTATATTCTCTACGTCTAATCGATGTTTATTATTCGAATATTGAGAAGTTCTACGAATAAATATTTTTTGCATGACGAATAGAACACATTTGACAAATCAAAAGGTTAAGCTACACGCAGTGAATTTAACCTCTCGTTTGATTCGAATCTCAAAGGAATAAACTATTCGCTTACATATACGATTTTCCTTGGTGTTATCTAGTTCAATTTCAATGGCCATCTTACTTTTAGATGTTCCACAAATTTTCTTCGAAAATCACGGCGAATTAAAGCAAATAACTCGGATCCATACCGATCGGACAAAACGCGACCAGAATGAAACGAAGATCGAGATGATTCTGGTCAAAGAATTCAGATGAAATTCTTCGAGGAATCTTAAAATATTTGCATACGTTAATAATATTATTTGTATAAGATATTTGATGTATATATATGATATTCATTGGCGGTGCTGAATTTAAATTGATATTCATAAGCCTTAGAAAATATTTTCTTAGAGAGGAATGAAGGAATATTATTATTCTTTTAAATTTAAAATAGTTTTATGAAATTGTGTGTATAATGAATTAACATAAATATTCTATTACATACGTTATTTTATGTATTTATGTAATTTTTAGATTTTATAATTTTTTCATAATAGAAGATTTAATTATTTTGTTGATTGAATAAATTAATATATCTATTTCATTTGAATTAATAATTATCTGAAGATACTAGTTTTGCAATACAAAAAAAAAAAATGAATATATGTGCTACAAGAAAAAATAAATTTTAATTTTGATTTTTTTTTACAAAATTTACTTTTAAGTGCATTTATTTTTTCTATTTATTTAAATATATTTTTAAATTAAATTAATTAGAAAAATCTTTATTTTATTTATTGTATTATACATTAGATATTATTTCATTTTAATAAAAATTCATATTTAATATATATTTAGTTGTAAATTTGAAAATTTACAAAAAAATATTTCGATATTATATAATTAAGTAAATTTATTTTTAAGAATACATTTTTTTATAAGAAATATATTGACGAAAATAAAAAAATTTTATACAATTCCATTATGTGATTTGTATAAATAGTTTTCAAATTTAAAAATTAATAGTTTTCAATATTTCGAAATTCAGAATTATTTAATTTAAAATATCTTTTTCAATATTAAAAATGAAAAAAATATCTATATCGTATATTATTTTAATTACATTAACAAAATTATATTACTTATTCCTTTAATAATTATATCATTATGAAAAATTTATTAAAATATATATTTAAACTTCATAATGCAAAATTTCAATCATAAAAATACTTAAAATTAACTATCATTCTTATTCTTTACAAACGTTTGATCTCTTTCTCAATCCACCAAATTCTAAAGATCACGCGATTCTCGCTGAAAATCACTGTATAAATTTCGTCCCTCATTTTTGCATGTATGAAAATTCAATCGCATGATAATCTATCAATAAATCCCGATAAACCAGTCAATCCTCGCGAATTATTGCCATTTTAACGTGAAACGCGTCGCGAAACGCGAATCGTAAATCTTTCCCTTTTGCTATGCAGCATTTTCCGATTGCTTTACGACCAGCAAAACCGAACTCTTGGGAATTTTTCACACTCAAACGCGGGTTTCATTGACCTTCGAGACAAGAACAATCGAGGGATAAACCATGAGCTGACTTTCACTCGATCGATCATTCTTCTTCTTCTCTTTCTTGATCGTAATTCTTTGCTCGATCCTGGATGTAGCAATTACGAGAAAATTAATCTCATTGATCTTCAAAGATTTCATTTTTATATCGAGAAATTGTATTTTAATGAAAATTCTAAAGGATTAGTATAGTTGTATTATATTCTAAAGATTTTGAGTATATCGATTGTTTGTAACGAAGTTTTTAGATTATATTAGTTAACATTTATTTAAATTTGAATTCATTTGAATAGTTAATTTAAATTTGCATTTCAATTGAATTTAAACATTGAATTTATGGGCAATAATGAAAAGATATTTGTTATTAATGATTTCAAGTATGTGGTGGACATTTGAGTTTATATTTATTTAAATTTAAATTCATTATTTATGTTTGGAGTTTGATTTAAATATAAATATATATTTGATGTAATTTGAATTGAGTTTACAATTCAATTGAATTATCGCGAATTTATGAATTAAAAAAAAAGTTAAAAAAAAGTGTATTGTCAAAAATTTTGAGTATATAGTTCTTTAATGAATTTTTATTATTTTTTTATTAAATTTTTATTTATATTTGAAATTTAATTTAACTCTGACTTTATATTTAAATTAAATTTAACATTTATCTGATATAATTGAAATTGATCAATTTATAATTTTGAATTATAAAATACCTTGAAGATTAAAAATAAATAAAAATAAAACTCTAAAAAATAATTATAAAATATATCGATTATAAAATTACATAAATAATAATATTAATAAAATATTTCGCTATTTAAATATACATTGATTTCATTCTATAAAATTACTTATAATTCATAGAAAAATCAATTTAGAAAAATATAGGAACAAATAGACAATTTATAGGAAAATATATTTCAAACTGTTAAATAAATATTTTTCATCGTTCGAAAATAGAAGCGGAAATTAAAATTTAAAAGAAAGCATTATTAAAAAATTCGAAACGTACAAAAATAATCTTAATTGATCGTCGATCGAATTATCAAATACACAAGAACGTATACTTTCGTTCGACATATAACATGTCGCGGATAAAAAGGCGATACATTTTAACAGGGGCAAAAGTGGAGGGATTACAAAAAAAAAAAAAAAAGAAAAAAAAAGAGCAAAAGAGGAGAGTGCACTTCGTCGAATGTGCATTATATCGCGAGGGAGAGGCTGAAGCAGGTCGGTCTTTCTTACCTTCTTTAGTACTAAATCGGTTGACATCGACTTCGTTCACCCTGAGTATGACGTCGCCGGCCTCGACCTGCAAAACCAACCGTTTCTATGAAAACGCATTCTGCTGAAGGATCAATTGGTCAGGAATGACGAATTGCCGTGTACCGAATGAACCTATCCGCTCTATGACTTTCGGCAATTCGAATTCTCGTCAATAGATTAGCGGAATCGCCATTATGCAAATGTCTCGCTACTATGATATGCATTCCTTTTAAAATACGAAGGATTTTTGTATTGAACGTGTAGAATTACATATTGCTATTTTATTGAATCGTTCGTTTCGTTATTAAATATTTTTCATTTTGAAAATAAATAATATTGTCAAGGAAAATTTTGTCCGATAACTCAAATGAGAAATTCTGTTATGAAAATTTTGGTTATCAAAACTCAATATCCATCAATTTGTTTTTCAATCAAAAAATAAAAAAAAGTTTCTGTTGTGAATTAAAAATGATTTAAATCCAATTTGTTTTATAATTCGAACAAGAGAAATTTTATTGCAGATCAAAAGTAATTAGCTATACACAAGAAAATTTTTCTTTTCACCTTTCAAAAGTTAAATATTTTTGGTTTTTATTAATATTTTAATGCTTTTATATTATTAAAAATAAAAATAATTTTGTAGCTTTTCTTGATGTTTTCCTTAGCAAAAAAGTCTATTTTATTGCATGTATGATTAGGTTTCTTCTATACTTTTAATTTTTGAGATAAATTAAAAAACATCTGCAAAAATGGATTTTTTTTTGTTCTTTTAAATTTGATTATTTAAATATATTTAAGTGTTTATTAATCTATTATAATCTATTATATAATAATTATTTATGTTATTTTGTTTGAAATCATTTCATGTCAAAAATAACTATTAACTATTTTAGAAGTACAAAATTTCAATTTTACTTCCAAATTTGAAAAATCGTAATTTTTTTTAAAATGATTTTTTCAAAAATCTGTATTTTAAGAAGAAACAGCTTTTTAGATTCGCATAATAAAATTGATAAGAAATACTTATTGAAAGTTACAAAATTAATCGAATTATAATACGTATTGAACAGTGTTAAATTCGATAAAAATAATCATTTTACTATATGATAATAACATTTTTGAAATTAAAACTAAATATTTAATATAATTTTTTTACATCATTACAAAAATTTTTAAGTAAAATTACTAAGAATATAATTAATTTATAATATCTCAATAATTATAAATATTAAAAATAATATTAAAATTTATAATATCTCATCATTCGTCGAGAAAGTATGAGAATAAATCAATGTGGTTAACATAGTAACAAAACAGAGTTTTCAACGATATTTCGCTGGTTATTCAACAATAGCAGCGATTTATTGGAACAAGTAAATCAAACAATCGTAGTAGTCCCATTATTGCAAAAACTTGGCTTGCTATGCTATTCCCACGCTTTACGTAACACTACGTAATCTTCGTATCATCAGCTGAATGGAACAGTTGAGGAAACGAATGTACTTTACATAACTTATACGTTCGTAATTTGCAATATCTGATCGAATATTATAATAACGAAATCAATATAATTTTGAAATATAAAAAAATATTGTTCTCTAATTTACTTTACAGAAATATAAATAAAAATGATACTGTTAATATTAAATGATATTGTTGTAATAAGATAATAATTGGAATTAATTTATTATTTCATGAATTCTTATTTATATTGAAATTTAGAATAATTTTTAAAATTTAGGTATTTTAATCGAAGAAATTTCTATTGCTTTGATTTTTCATTATTACAGATAATTTTTTTACTTAAGCAAATATTATATGGAAAATAGTTGTTTCTTTTTAAAATAAAGATTATATTTAATTTTTTATAAGGAATCATCTTCTTTTTAATTATATTATAATAATCTATAAGAATTTTTGTACATATTATAAAAAGACGAATTTTAAAAACATAATAATTCTATTAAATAATAAAATAAGAAGACACTAATTTTATTTATTGATTTAATAATTTATTTTATTTTTAACAAATAATTATTTCTTAAATATTTTTTAATATATAATTAATATTAATAATAATTTTGAAATAATAATTCATTTATCTTTTGTTACACAAAAACTTTATTATCTTCTTTGAAATTATTATGATATTATGTAAGCATAGTGATAAAAATATTCAAAAAAAATGTTTAATTTATTAGAAATCGAAACTTTTGTTTCAAATTCTTGCATTTTAAAATAGATTAATTTGATTCAATGATATAAAAAAAAAATTTATAAATAAACTTTCTTTTACATTCATTTAATTTAAAATAGATAGCGACAGTAAAATGAACATGCACCATTACATTTGAGAAGAAAACATTGTACTAAAAATATCGTCCTCTTCAAACCATTCATCTTTTCTCTCTAACATTTCTTTCTAATTGCAATCAGAAAAGTGGTACGACTTGTTCCAGTTGCAATGTATATTATTATAGTTCTATTGTTCGGATGCGTAATGATTACATTGTCATATTCTATAATGACTTTTATTCGATGTTGTCATTGCGATACAATTGAAAATTCGAAAGATTAATTTTAAAGTCATTTTAAATAGAAATATCAGAATTTAATATAATGAAGACGAATAATTTCACATATTAAATATTTGTGTGAAAGAACGTAACAACATTTTATAAATAACAAAATCTAAAATTAAATAATATAATAATTTATCTGCATATTAATAGTTAATATAAAATATTACTATGTATGTTATTATACTTTATTACTTTACAATCATATATAAAATAAGTATCACACTTAATATACATTTAATTTATAAGATTATTGTATTATGTAATTACACATATCATAAATAATTAATAACTAATTTCAATTTTAAATAATTTTGAATATTTCATAAATAAAATCATACATTAATGAACTCATTGATCAATGATAATGATCCTTGTTTATAAGAAGAAATGACAAACGTTTCAACACTAATTATAATAAAAATTCAATAATTCAAAAATATACGTGTTACTTAAATTTATTAAAGAATAAAAAATTCTGAATATTTCTTATTACCATTAATATAAAACATTTTAGTGCTAATGCAAAATATAAATATAAATCACGATTGAAAGTAATTCAAAACAAGAAAACCATAACTCTTTATTATATACTCAATACTACTTTCTTTATTTATTAAAATATTTAATTCTGCGAAAGGGAGGTTAGATACATGGAGAATTACGAAATGTATTTTAACTATTGAACATCTGAAATACGACTTTCCATATAATTTAACGTCATTGCTTCGCGGTTCGAACTTTTCTGAAAAATCGTTCTCCTATTTCTTCCGTTACCGTTTCTTCGATTTCCTGCCTCCGGGCAAATGGCCGTTCCCAGTGAGATAGAAGAAAACGAAATTGTTTACAAGAAGTTATCCGTCATGAATAGAAAGACAGATAAGACGCAACTAGATGGAAGCTCTGTTAGCACGGACAAATGTTTCCTTCCTTCTTCTTCGACAAATAAAGGAGCAGCTGACGCGTAGAATCGAAGAAATCGAAGTTAGCAGAGGCAATCAATTTATGACATAAGATCACATTTTAAGCGAGAATTAAATCTTTTAATCCACGAATTTTTCTTCGATTTATTAGTTAGAATTATTAAAAAAATTTTATAATATGAATAATAGTTAAAAATAGAATAGAATAAAACTACTTATGATAAACATAATATGGAAGTTAGTTTTTTTTATTTAAAACTTCTAGATATCTATATGATTTTTTTTTTAAATTTTATAAATAATATTATAACTTTTTAATTATGTGTCAAATTTGATGCATTTAAAAACAAAAAAATTAGTATAATATTCCATTAAAGAAAAAGGAACTATATCTCTTCCATCTTCTGAGATTTATTCTCATAACTTTTTTTATTAATTTTTGATTCTGTATTGTATACTATTTTTGATTGTATACCATTCAATTTACAAAAATGAATAAATAAATCATCGATATTTAGTAATAGTTTCTGAGAAAACAATTGATAATATTTCATTCACTTTATCTTGAATAGAATAATTCTTCTATATTGATTATAAGTTCTATACAATATTTCGAATGGTATCGATGCCTAAAATGAAATTTAGTGAATTTCATAGTGAATAATATGAACATGAAATATGAAGTATAAAATTTTATAAAAAAATATAAAAAAAATGATGTTAAAATCACTTTTCATACATTACAAAGTTAGTAATGAAGAAACAAATTTTTCTTCTCTGGAAATATTTTATTATCTTCAAGTCAATTATATTTTACGAAATATAAAAGCGACTTCGTCAAAACAAAAGCGTATCATATTTCACTTATCCGACAAAGCGATCGTTTGGATTTTACTTGTACACAAATATATACATTTTTATAATATACCATTTGAAGTGAAATTCAATGAAATATACACAAATGTATATATATTTGAATTATCGACTGAAGATATTTTTCAGAAATTCTGCGAACCTGATAATTCTTTTAGAAGAAAAAATTATAGCAAGATGTAAAGCATTCGCGTTTAACGGTACAATAACAACGAACAATATTAATCACAGCTTACGAAAGATGTAAACGAAAAATGTAATCTCGGTTTATCGTGGAAGATGCACCATCTAACTTGGATTTCTACATAGCTTGAACGTCGCATCCACTTATACATCGTACTTTGCGTAAACAATAACGTAGAACTGCACCACCGATACGTGTGTATCCCCAGCGCAAATGCGACCGTCTCGCGCTATTGTTTCGATGTACAGTCGCTTAGCCCCGTCATACCTCCCCGTGAAACATTGTCCTCCGCTGGACGGAAAATGTAAATCTTTCGAATATACCGTGTGTTCCATGCGGGCTACGTCGGAGGTGGTTTTTATTGCCGTTCGACCGGGTGAAAAATTTCATGGAAGGGCGGCAAGTTGGAATACATTTCTTCCCCCGTGTCGAATGATTTTTTTCCATTTCCTCCCCCTCCCCGGTCGTCTGACTGAAAAAGTTTTCTCTTTTGAAACTTGAAAATTTGCTTTTCTTTCTCCTTTCTTCAAAGTGAAAAAGTTCTAATTTGAAAAAAATAAATATGGAAGCTTCTTTTTTCTTTAATAATAAGAGAGATTGAGAAAATCTATAAAAAAAAATGATTCAAGATTCAAAAATATTATAATTAACAATTAGAAAATAGAATATAAAGGGAAATTAGAATTCTACAAAAAATTAAGTAATTTAAAATTTTTTTTAAAAAATTTGAAAATTCTAAATACATAAAATGAAACTAGAAGATTATTATGCTTATTATTATAAAGAGATAAAAGATGAAATTTAATTTAAAAATATTATATTTAATAGTTATAATAAAATGTAAGAATTTACCAAAAATTAAGTAATTTTGTAATAAAAATAATATTTTTAATTTTATAATATAAAATATATTATGTTGAAATCAAGGATGTAACAATGTTATTTAAAGAAATTCGTGTGTCGTTTTTAATAATTAAAAAATAACGAGACGTGTGTCGATAAGAATAAGAAACACCCTATATATAAGTGGAGACTAGGTCAGTTTGCGCAACAATGTTCACGACTATATTATCGACGGCGCAGACTAATTTAATTGCAATTGCCTGTGACATTTGCCGTATTTCAACGTTCATGGTATATTTACCGCTTACACGCGTTACGCGTGTTCCTAAGCCCGGATTATCATGGAAGTCGATATTACTATTTCAGAGATGGATAATCAGAAATGGATAAACAGGCCCCGTACAGGTTGATAAATTTCATTGAAAAAACGATTTTACACTTTACTTCTTAAACAGGAAACGAGGAATTAGCAACACGATTATTATAATTAACAAATTAAGAAAATCTATTATCACTAGACTGCGAACATTTAAATTAAAATTTTCACAAACAGAATTATATATGGAATAAAGATCTGTTTCGCGATTTGAACATGTACTTTTTTTTATTATGTACATTCTATATGATTTTTGTGAATTTAAATTTTTCATAAACATTCGTTCTAATTATCATAAAAGCAAATATATCAAGCTCCGTAGGTTTTTTTAAGCATTTATATTTATTTTAATTTTTACAATAGCGTTCGTTGCATTCTCTCCTCATTTAATTATGGAGTTATCCCAATTTCCGCGTCTGAAATCCCAGTTTTTGAATTACGCTTAGAAACTGCTTTTAGAAAATTAAGAAACGCATTATAAAACAATGTGGGCTATTTTAAATATTTATATTCGTATTGTTGTGTAATATATTTTATGCTCTTTCATATTTTCTTATTTAAAATATGTTATTTATATAATATATAATATAGATACAAAATATTAATATCCATCTAATAAACGAAGAATTAACAATTAATTGTTTAACATTTATTGAAAGATCATTTCATAATTTTACTCTTAATTAACATAAGTAATCTTGAAATTAAGACTCATAATTATATTTTGATACAAAATCTTTATTTTTTTATTTCTGTATCTTAAAATTCTATTAAAAATTAGTATTTGTTATTATTATATATATACAAATTTCATAACATCACAAATTATTATTATTAAATTTAACAAAGAAGAAAAATTACTTGCAGAATGTTTGTTAATTTTAGCAAATCTTAATTATCGTCTTTGTTATATGTTATACGTTAATATTAATGTTATTTTGAGACTGAAACACGTATTAAGAATGTACACGAAAATGAATTGAATTATTGAATTCAAAATCATATATGATGTCAAACACATACGTACTGATATATTCGAAAAAATGTTTTATTGTAAAATTTATATGAAATAAATTATTTTGTTTTTATGCTTTCTACAATTATGATACGTATCATAATAATTTTCCTATAGCTAGGGAGGTTTGAGATATTTTATCGTATCATTTACAGAAAAATATTCTTTAAACACATTTTTTGTCTAAATTTGAAAAATTTATTTGTTTTTGTAAAATAAAATGTAAAAAGACCATTAAAATATTAGTGTTTTTTATGTTCTTTTTTTTTCAAAAATATATCAATTCTTTCCATTCTCTTCTACATAATTCTATTAAATTAATTTATTATAACTAGTTTAGTATAATAGTATATTGATGTTATTTATTACATAGTTTAAGATTTATTATAGAATTATGTAACAGTTATTAATGTATATTCTAGATATTTATATAATTAATATAAATTTTTATTTATAAATTTATGAAAAAGAAGAGATATCTAATACTTGGTTTTTTTTTCGTAATAAAATTAAATTGTGTATTTACAATGAAAAATGAATAATAATTAAGAAAGAATAAAAAAATAAGCTAAACTGTTTGAATAATGAGATAGATTATAGGTAAGATTATATATAAATATATTTAATATTCCTAATGAGAAACAATGCCTTTTCCATTTTCGATAAACATCAGAAGCGTTCGAATTTTTTTCGTATATTGTATATATTCTTATTGTTAGTGTTTTATAATAGTTTTATAATAAATAATATAATTGAAAATAACTGAATTTTTTATAATATAAATTTTAAAAATAAAATCTTAGTACACGTAAAAAAAAGAAAATAAAATTAATTAAACGAAAAAAATCATTTAATTTAACTTTTTTCCATTTAAGATTTCTCAGTAATCTAAAATGTTTCAAAAATATTGAAGAATTCCAGGATTTTTAAATCAATTGTCAAAAGATATATTTAAAAGATCAAAAAAATTATATTTCTCTTATATCCAATGACACTACTATATTACAAACTTACAAACTTTTAAATGAAATAAAATTTAATTATTAAATAGAATAGAAATATTCATGAATTAAAAGAATTTTCAAGAAAAAAAAAAATATTCGTTCTGTTCAAACCATTAATTTGCTATAACGTTAATTTCAAACATACGACCAGTTTTCATTACGAAAATCGACGGGCGTCAGAAAGGTATTCTCTTCTTCAGGGAGCGTCGTCCAATTACTGGGCCCGCATTCAGAAATGGATGTTACATCTCTCCGAGACGCTTTGTACCCTGACCGGGTCTGGCGTGTTTACACCGAATTTCAGAACCATCGGATCTCTCTCTGACCTGTTTAGTCGAAATCTATTACGGAATGCATCGACGCTTACACGAGTGCACCCTCGAAATTGATTTACGAGCGAAGGCTTGTTGTCGGCCGACTCGACCTTCGTGTCCTCACACCACTGATCGATGTGCGAAATCGCGTTGTAATAGCGTCAGAATATATATATATATATATTTTTTTTTCACGTGTACTTTTGCCTTCATGATATTAATGACATTTTCTTTTATATTTTAATTGTGTATTTTGCTTCATTTGTTTTTCGTATTTTTAATATTTTATATATTTTATTTATTTTATTAATTATATATTAATTTTATTGTCGTTTATTTATGTTATATTATTACACTATGTGCAATTTTTTATTATTCACTATACATTCATTTCATACATTTTGTTTTTATTGTATACTTTGTTATTTAAGATCAATCGAATATAAATTATTTTATTATTTGACGCTACGTACAATTTTTAATATGTATTTTATAAATATATATTTGTAAATCATATGCGATTTTATTATACAAAATGATATCATCTTGATTTATATTAATAATATTATCTAAAAATCAGCTAAAAATGTTTTCAAATAAAGATTCAATGATTTTGATAAAAAGAAAGGATTGTTAGATTTTCTGTACATAGAAAATAGAAATATATGAAGATTAAATATTATTTTTTAATTGATTTATATATATATATAACTTCTTAATTTATATTAGTGGCTTCCATTTCGTACAACGAAGTTTATGTACAAAAATTTCGAAATTAATTCGATTTTTGTCAAATTTCACTAATATTTAAATATTTCGTTCAAAAAATCTAACAATATCAAAATATATTTTTTCCGAAAACATTTTTATTTAATCCTTATTCGCTACAAATAATACTGATGCTAAGATAATATTGATGTAAGCCAAGATGATAATATCAGGTGACTTGCTACTTTATTGTGTATTATTTGCAATCGGATACTTCATTATAATTCTTGTTCTCAAATATAATCTAGAATTTCGAGGTTATAAAAGGTTAATGGTTAAAAAAGTTATCGAGTGAAAGATGAAGAATATCTTAGAATAAAATATAACATAAAATTCTTTTTGTTTGTATTATATTATATTCCTTTTATTTTTATTTATGAAAATATATATACTATATATTAAATAAAGCATTGTTTCTCCATTTCTATTTCCATTATCATATACTGTATACATATACAATAATTTCATAAAATATTTATTTCAATGTATTCATAAAATATCTTTTGAAAATTGATTCTGAAAAATAAACACAAAAAATTCGTATATAAAAATGTTAATTCAAGCATATTTATCAAATTATAAACAATTTAAATTCGCATTGTAATAGATGAAACAAGATGGAAACAATGGGAATGCGAATGACTTTATCTCTATTTCACTTCATCTATTGCGAATTTAAATTATTTACTTAACTTAATAAATAAGTTTTAATCAAGATTGTATTCTTGTATACCAACTTTTATATTTTTTTCTCTAAAATCATTCTAAAAAATAAGTAAAAATATCGCACGGATATATTAAATCCACGAATATTAAATTTTGAGTCATTTAACAATATATTCATACAACTAGAAAAAAGTATAGAATTTGATAATAAAAATATTTAAAAATTTAAAAATAAAAAAGTATAAAAATTCTTTTTATAACTATGATATCTGTAATTAAAAGTCAAATAAAATTTTTTATATAAAAATATAATTTTATAGAATATCATGATAGATTTTTTTCCTCTCTTGGAAATTTTTTTTTATTAAATTACTTTGAGTTATTTTTGATATTCTTTTATTATTAAAAATATCTTTTGTGTGTGCAAAGTAAATATCAAAGAATAATTATTAATATAGTTTATCTTAATTTTATGTTAAAATTTTTCTAAAACCATTTAATTAATTTAATTTTTTTATTTATTAAAAAACTTAGGACAAATATTCGTGAAACATGTAAACATTTTCATCTCTCAATTCATATCAACTTCATTATATTGTCTGAAAAATAAAATAATACTTTTATTAATTCCTTTTTTAAATTATATTTTTCCTCCAATAAACGAAAATTCAACAAAAAAATAGTCAAAAAAAAGAAGAAAAACCAGAATTTCCTGCATCCCAATGGAATCTGAAACAAGTCTTCAGACGTCTTCCAACCTAAGAGAGGCTTATTACCTAAAGTACTCGAGTTATTGCTCCATTGTTCCAAAAAAGCTCACATCATCAGCTTAATTCATCTCGACCTCATTAAGTGACGTTCTAATACCCGTTCCTTCTGATAAATCCAAGCCTTGATAACATCGTCGGCATAAGGCGTAGAAAGTTCACCCACGTCCCGTGAAAGTTCTCAAGTTGAGTCTAGTGTTGCGAAACAATTTCGTGAGAGAAGTTCGCCCTCAGCCAACTATCTACTATCGAGTACTGATTTCTTGCAGTTTTATGCATGTCGATTTTACGCGTGGGCGATTGCACACTCTATAATTGCGGGTCTCGCCGTATTTATGGGTTTATATTATATGAGAATGCTACACGAGAAATTTGTAATGAAGAGATATTTTAGCTCTTGATACGTCCCATTTATTTTCTTTTAATTGTTTAATTGTGCAGAAGTTGTGTATATATTTTGTATTAGTATTTTTATAATAGTCAAAAATAACAAAATCTAATATGTTAAAATTAAGATGTCTTTAAATGAAATTTGTTAAAAACATATATTTATAATTTTTAATTTAAAAAATAAAGTAAGGAGGAGATGTATATACATATATGTATATGTTTAATTAAGATTATGAATTTTCGAAGGGGTGGGATGAATTTTAAATTGTTGTTAGTGTAAAATTGGGAAAACATAATTTTAGTTTAATTATAGAAATTGATTCATAAAATTCATGATGAAGCTATTTTTTTAGCTATAATATATCGTTTGGATTGTTTTGATTGTAAACACTCAACTATGTTTCTTATATAAGTCGTTATATAAGTCATAAGACAAGTCATTCAATTTTTTTATTTTAAATTTTTGAATTTATTAATTTGTAAATTATTTATACAAAGAAATATTTCAAACGACAAATGTTTAGGAAGAGCATAAAATATAATAATTAATTTTTTATTTCGCTTTTTTTATTGAATATGAAGATTTTTTTTAATTTTTTCAATAACAATATATAATATTTGAATGAATGTTGAATATTCAGTAAAAAACTATTATATATTTTTTAATTCATTTTTATATATTTTTAAATAGTAATATTTTGTAGGTAAATTTAGGCATAATCAAATATATATAATTATAATATAATTAAAATATGTTTTAAATTATCAAAAACATGAAGAAAATTTTGTTAACAGTTTTATTTTCTTACTTTAATATTGTGTGCAAATGAAGAAAGTTACTAAAAGTATTAAATGTTTAATTTAAGAAAAAATAAAAGAAAAGATTAGAAATTATAGTTCTTTATCGTCTAATAATTTAAATAATTTCATAATATTATTTGTTTTATTCGTTATTTTATTTATATTTATTCAATACAAACTAATATAAATTTTGAATATATATTTTGAATTTTCCAATAATAATCTTTTACTATGAACAATATAAAAGAAATCATCTTGCATTAAGACTAAAGAAAACCGGGTTTACTACCAATATGGAATCATTTCCAATATAGTATTCAGTCGCTTTCATAAACTTCTTTATATTTTGCATGCTTTATTAAAAATTTTTCATAAAATTTCTGTAGAATGAAATATTTTAGACAATATGATATTATGCAATATAGATGTATTTACTTTATTTGATTAATATTATGAAAATAAGACATGCTATTTTAATCAGAAATTGAGAATTAAGGTATAATACAAGAATAATCAAATTTTAAAATATAATTATCTTATTTCAGTTTTTCTTCCTGAATATTAAGAACGTTTCATATAAAAAAAAAATTAATTATATGTTGAAATTACTTCATATGTAAAAATTAAAAATTATTATTTTTCATTGATACTTCATTTAAAAGATTATTAGAAATCAATTAAATTTATCAGAATTTACAATAAGGAAATCAATAGATAAATCAAATTTTATTTTTTATCAATGTTAGGTGTCAGATTAATATTATTAGTTACATCAACGCATCATAATATTCATAATAATTAACATAACATTTTTCATAATATAATTTATTACATGACATGGTATAAACATCTCGTCAACTCATAAAAACATTAAAGTCCATTAGACTTTATATTCTTACATATTTTTAGCTAATTGGACAGCGGCCAAAGGAAAGTCAGATACTCGAAATGTCCCAGCTTTTACTCCTAAAATATTCATTCGTTATAACAACTTCCCATTTCAATATGAGAATTCGCATATATTCCATAAAAGAATATCAATTCATAATAACGCATGCAAATTTTGCCACACGTGTTCAAACAAGTTCAAACTGGTCAAATCAAAATATATAAAATACATCAAAGGACATAATGTACAAAGAAGAAAAATCACTCGACAATAACAGGAACAAAACTGTGCAAAAACATATCCTTATCGACTTCGTGGTAATATTTTAAAAAAATTTTTGATCAAAATAAATTAACCCTTTGAGTTTCAAATAGTTCGAATATAAATGTTTTCCTTGCTTTCTCTTCTATAAATTATATATTTCTTTTAATTGTAATATTGTTATACCCTAAAAATCGTGTATTTATAAAAGATGAAATATCCTTTTTCTTACTTATTAATGCTTCATTAATTATATTTTTATACCGATGAAATTTACCTAACCAAATGTTTAAAGCAAAAGTTTGACGTTTTCGTGTAATTTTTTTCTCATCAAGAGAAACATAAAAAAATATTTAATTAATAGATCTCTATTGAACAATTTAAAACTTAATTGACCAGACTCTGATTATGATAATTTTCATTTCTTTAAATTTCAACTATGGAACTAAATGATTCATTAAAATGACGTGTCTCTATCACTTACTTATTCTATTTCCAACTTCGTCAAATTTAATTATGATAAGGATACCATCCCACACTACTCAAAGGGTTAAATCAAATATAAAAAAGGAATAATGGAGAAAAAAGTCGTCTCAATGGTCCATCTATTAATTACGTATATTATACCATAGATAGAGACCATTCAATAAAGCGTGTTCACCTGATACAAAGGCATATACTCGACGTAATCGAACCTGTCCCCGCGCTTCGATAAGTATCGATCAAAGGGCCGGCAGCAGCACCACAGGCAATACGTGAAATTGGGCATTTGGCGGAAGGCACGTCCCAATGATATGCGACGCAGCCAAGGAAGAACAACAACAACAACACCGCAACTACGTGGCCCGCGAAATCCCGACTGATCGAGAATCTCGGTCACGGATCAGAATTCAGACGGCGTCCCGATGCCAGCCGAATGTAGTATTTTTGTATGCCGTGACATTGACTTTCCTCGGGCTGCTGTCCAACTAGATAGCAGTAGAATACGCATAACTAATGTAGACAACTGCGTACATAAACGATTATTTATCGGAAGAAACAATTGATGTTGTGCCCCTGGATTATGATACTTAAATGAAGTGAAATTCTTCAATGAGATTTTCAAATTATAAATTGTGCTTAATGTTATTTTAATTAAACTATCGCGATTTTAATTTCATTTTATCATATCAACTGACCAACTTCAATTCTGATAGAAATTTCTAGCAGAAATTTCCTTTAAGAATGAAACAAATAGCAACAAATTTTTTTTTGAATTTATTGAAATATCTGAGATAATATCTGAACAATGTTATCGATTTTAATAATTTTGAAATAATGTTTGTTGTTCAAAGCTAAAAATCAAAATTAATATACAAAAATACAATAAATAGATTTATTTATTAAGTTAAAGGATTTAAGTTTGAATCAAACTTTAACTTAAAAATGAGACATTATATGAGGCATCGAATTATACGTAAAAATATATTTAGTGAATGTGTATTTTCTCTTATTTACTCTTCATTGAAATGGATTTGCACGAGATTTTTCTTAATCTAAAAAGAGGAATTGTATGGTTCGAATCTTGACAATATAAGACTATACAAATATATATACAAAATATCATATATGTATTTAATAATATGTACATATAACAATTATTGAAACAAATTTATTAACTTATGATATTATTAATCCTAAAGATTAATTATATAATCTTTATTTTGATTTAAGATCAAAAAAGTAATATTATATAATTTTAATGATTTTGAAAAAATGAAATACCAATATTAATATTAATATTAAATTATTGCACATTAGCTTATCAATATTAACAGTCTGTTCGTGAAACTATGACATATAATAATAAAATTGATTTATTGCGTAGTTATATTGTTAATGAAATTTTATTTAAAATTTTTAAAAAATCGAGGACAAAGTCCATTCAATGAAAGTTTACGTTTGTTATCGAATGAATATATGAATTTACGAGATTCTAAAAATTCTGTTAATAAGAAAAAGAGATTAAACGTCCTAATAATAGTTTAATAGTTCAATATTTTCTTAGATCGGACTGTTCAATGATTCGAATAATTTCAATTTTAATTTTTAATTTTTCTTCGAATTTCATAAAACACTCGTATCCTCTGAAGTTCCTTGTATGTTTATTTTGAAGAATCGCGGATCTTTGATGGCTCAGCGGTCAATGCCATCGCAGAGCGGTGATTATGCAACATCTCCAATCGAAAGAAAATTCCTGGAATTAGTTTATTCTTAGAAAACTAATCTACGACTGTTTATAATAAATTTTCTAAAATGAAAATGATACTGATTATCATTGAGATTATACCATGGCTAGAAAATATCGTCTCAAGTCTCAAAATCACATTCACACTCCAGCTATGGTGAAATGTTTCTAAAAAAAATATACAGTTCCAAAGATCCTCTAAATCCTTCTCACAAAAATGATAATCTCAAAAAAAATACATATCAAAAATCTGTAAAGATTAAACTTTTTATACTATCTTTTATACTAGTTTCTCATATTATTAGTCTATCTCAAATTAAAATCAAAATTTAATCTAAACATAATATAAATATAATTTGACATTTATCTAGACTATCTATCTATATAATTATCTTAATATATGAATAACTTAAGTAAATTCCATCCAAGAAAATATAATATAAAAAATAATATAGAAAAATTAAAATTATAACCATCCTCGGAATTTTTGAAAATTTAATCTAAAATTTAATTACATTCTATTGCAGACTATTGTAAATACTCATCAATTATTATTTAAATATGTCAAAAATTATTTATTTATTATTATTATTATTATTATCATCATTCTGTTACATTATATATATTTTTATCTATAGTTCAATTAATAATAATTTATTTATGATTTAGAACAATTGTATTGCTGAAACACGTCAGGTTTTTCTTTTGAATAAAATACTTATTTATTTTACTCTTTTTTTTAATAGATATTTTATAAATTTCATTGTTAATATATCTTCAAATCTAACAAAGTTACAACATATTTTGTGAATCAGTCTTGGTAAGTCAATCTTATTTTTTCTAAAGATATAGAAATTGATGATTATCACTGAGACCTTTCTTCCAAATACAATTATATTTAAAAAAAAAAATTTATTCAAAATGATATTCTTAACAACATATTTCAAGCTCAATATCAATACAAAGCTATATCAATTAATTACTTCTTTTGCTATTTGTTACTTATAACAGTAAAGAGAAATTATAAAAAAGTATTGTTATATGAATATATTAACATGTTATAACGGATTGTGTATTATTTTTTCTGAAGAGAGACTTTTCGATGACACGGTCACATCATATTCATATTCTTTTTTTTTTAAATAAATAATTAGCAAAAAATAACAATATAGTTACGTCATTCATCTTTGAATCAATCGATACAATCGCATATTACAAAGATATTAATGATTATTGATTCGAGATGTCGATCATCTTATGTTTGTATAAGCTGTTAAAATCTAAATAAATTTCGTAGTATCATTCAAATTATCATTTTCATTAATTTTATAATTTCTTGTTCGATACTTTATAATATTTATTTTTATTTTTATTAAATAATATTTTTTATTATATACACACATTTTCTTAAGTAAAGAAATTTTAAATCTAAAATAGAATATGTATAGAGATTTTTTCAATAAAGAGAATTTTAAGAATTTTTAATAAATATAATGTATATTTGTAATTTTATTTATTTAAATTTAATAATTAATTTTATAGAAGTTATTTTTTATTCATAATTTTTTACTTCCATTAGTATTACTTATTGAAGAAAGAAAAATAGCTGAATGTTTCTCTATGTGTCTTTGAAATTCATTTTATCGGTAACAAAAGTTTTTATTGCCTGTTCCTGTTTGATAAATGAAAGAAGAATAAGAAATATAAATGACAATACTTTGTAATTGTAATCGGAATACGTGTTTTTTCAATATGTTGTACGGAACAAATAGTCTTGGAATAAAATTCAAATGTTTTTTTTGAATATACTATTTCAATATTTTTACAATTTTATATTTCTATTTCATAATTTAAATATTTCATATAATACATGCTACAATAATAATCAATAAAATATTTCCATTGTTGTTTCAATGAAATCGCTTCTTTAAATATCAGAGTGAATTTTGATAAGATGAATTACAATTATATTTGCTGAAATATAGTAACTTTACATTCATGTTATATAATATATTGTTAATTAAAACAAATACATTTTTTTGTATATTTTTATATTCTTTGTTTAAATTATATATTGAAATAATTCTTTATGTAGAGGACATTTATATTTACAAGAAGAATTTATAAGTATCTTCAATCTCTTGCAAAATTTCATATCTCTTTTGGAGCATATATTAAAAAATATATTGTTAAAAAATATAATGTTAATCATACTTAAAAAATTATTTTTAATGTTATAAAAGACATATAAAATAGTTTTTTTCAATCTTCTTTGAAGTGTGACCTTCTTTCGTAATATGTAAATTACTCTCGACCTCTTTCCTCCATGTAAGGTAGGAAAAATGTAAAAAAAACTAGCACTAGTTTTATCGTCATGAAACAACTAGCGCCACCGTTTTTGATTAAACAGAATGACCTTGATACGCTTATGGAATACAATAATGAAATATGGTAATGTAATTATAATGAGAGAAATAAATAAAATTCATTTATTAAGAATAACAATAGTAACTTCTACGAAAGGCTTGCAATATGGATAGAAAACTTAAGCGAGTGTTATATTCGTGGATATTTTTAAAAAATTTAGAGATTAAACGATAAAAATATTAATTAACGAAATAAGATAAAATGGACTCTAACTCTATTTCTATTACTTCATTTATATTGTCCCAGTCTATCTCATTTAATGCAAATTTAAAATATTTATAATTTTATAAATAAGCCTCTATCCATATTTTTATATGCTAATTTTTATCAACTTTTGTTTTTTTTTTTTTTTTTTTTTTGATTTCTAAAATTGACACTTTAAAGATGATCCACGAATTAATTAATATTCCGAATGAATATTTTGTAGAATGAAATAAAAATATATAACAACTAATAATTATAATTTTACAATGAAATTCATTTCTATGAAAGCTATTTAATATTATTGACAAAGAAATTGTTCTTTGCTTCCGATTCTGAAATATTTTGCCACCAACCCGAATCATTTAATAACTGGTCGCGGTAACATGGTCATCGGTATCGTTTTTGCTCGTGACGATGGCAAAAAACGATTTTAATTAAAGTTGATTGCCAAGCGCCAATTAACACCGTTATTGTAACCACCGCCCAAAGACATTAATGTCCTGGATCATTTTTCCACACAGACATTGCCGAAATGTCTTGTTTTCATCGACCAATTGGGCATCGATACGCTGCGCCAAATTTCTGCGGCATTTTGCCGAATGGGAAAGAGAAAGAGAAAAGAAAGAAAGAGAAATACTGGAAAATATATCAATACATTGATACTAACCGTTCATTTCGGCTCTCTTGCATAATTTTCCATTATTAATTTTGGCGTACAAGAAATCTATTATAATCATAATACGATAAAATTAATACCGTTATTTAAATGATTTTGATTGTGAATAATTAATAAAAGAGAAAATAAAAATTGTTTATCTATCATACTAAAAAATCAAAAAAATTTTTTTCATTTCTATTATTATTAAGAAATTACAAGATACATAATTTCTATTTACAATTATACATTTTGAAAAATTATTTAATATGTAAATAGATCGAAATTTTTGTATGATATATTTTTGTATAATAAAATAATAATCTTTAATATTTCATCTTTAATATCAAAAAAAAAAGAAAAAAAAAATAAAAGAAAATTTTGTTTTCATTCAAAACTTTACGATTGATTAAAAGTTAAATAAAATTAAGATTAAAATAACCTTCTAAAGACCAATGCTTATTATATAAATCGTTGTGAATGGAATTTACATGTGAGACTATTTATCATATTAAAAAAAATAACAAATTATAATTGTATTATTGTATTGATATTTTTATCTCATTAAAAAAACTTGTTTATTAACATTTCATAGTTTTATAACTTATTTTCATTTTTTTTTTTAAATTATATTGCCTCGTATTAGTTTAGAAAAAATACAACGTTTCTTAATGTTATATTTTTATTTAAAACCTCTTATTTGTTTGATTTTTATTCTGAGATTTCCATTTAAATTATATTAAAAATCATTAATTTGCAAAATTATAATTAAACTTTCGCAACAATGATCGTCCTATTTCATATAAAATTGCAGAATTGTAAAAAAAATTATAATATCTATAATATATAAATTAAAACTTGTCAATGTATTCGATATTATTAATTATCGTGTAAGAAGATTCAGTAATTGCATACGAAATACGAGTATACTTGAGCAGTTACTTTTATAATAAATGTATGTGATTCCCAAACGATACACACGTGATTAAAAATGAATGAGCCGAAAGGTTCGTTCGTCATCGGGAGAATATAATGGACTCGTTTAAATTTCATTAGGGATCTATAATATATCTATAATATCGTTACAATGAACCGTAATTGACTGTCGTAATAACGCTCTCCATGATCGCCGGCACCCAGTTTATAAATAGATACTGAAAGAAGTAGCACACATTTTCGTGCGTAACACAGCAACCGTAAACGTCGACTGTTTTGCGTAATAAGAGCCGTTAGGTTAACCGCCATTGACGAACCATTTCCGATCATTGAATAACCGTGCCATCTCCTGTTGACTGTTCAAGGTCATCTATCATCCTCTCCCAAGAGAGGGAGATCTCTCGGCGCGTTGAATTTAAATTACAATCTCGATTCTGATCGAAACGATTAAATAATAACATTGTAGTTCGCGAATTTTGCGATCTCTCAATGAATAAATTTGTCACGCTTTCTGTAATATCGTAAATATATGTATTTATTTTGATTTTAAAATTAAATTTGGGGTTTTCTAATTCTTTTTTCTTTTTTACTCCCTTTTGATGATGATTTCAATTTAAAAAATGAGAATTATTTTGTCTTTTTATTTTATGAAAGAGAGCAGAAATTTTGTATCGATTAAAACTTTTGATAATTTAGATTTGTATGAAAGTTTTAAAGAAAAAATTTTTAAAAATTGATGATAAAAAATTATGTTAAAATTACAAGTATAATTTTTTTTAATTAATTAATAAAAAATTTAAATTCTTAAATATGTATTTGAAAGTGATAATATAAATCGTTATGAACAAAATTTTTTTAGCAAAAGCGTGAAAAATTCTAAGTAAGAATTTTAATTATTTTAATTAGCAAAATAGAATTTACAATAAATATGGCATCAATTATTCTTGTAAAAAGAAAATAGAAAAATGATCGAAAATATTTAGAGTCATTGACTTCCTTTTTTCTAGTACACAACTATTAATATAATATATTCCATAAAATGGAATATATGCTCAAAATTTTGCCAAAAAATAATACGAAAATAGCAATGAAAAATACCTTTTAAAATTATATTTGTTTTATTTTGTTTTTATTTTATTATTTATAAATATTTCCATTTAAAATGTGCCTTAATTATAACATTTAGAAAAAAAAAATTTACAAAGAAATTCAAGTTCTCACATGTTTTTGTGACATGTAAAGTGAACGATAAAGGAACCGAAATAAAACATGATGCAATAAAGAGTGTATGCTCTCAAGGTTTTAAACAGATATTCACTTTCATTTTCGCTGAGGACCCTGAAATTTAAATCGAAATGGCATATCTTATATCATGTCAGTATTAACGAAACGCAACACGACCCATTTTAATATAAAAATAGATTTCATCGAAAAAATTCTTATCAAAGAAGAATGTAATAAGAAATTAAAATTTTATTAAAAAAAAAAATTAACAAAATAAATCGATAAAGATTATTAAATTAAATTTAAGTATACTTTTATATGTATAATTTTCATCTATCAACAATCTTAACTATGTATAATTACGTATAATTAATATACAATTACATTCGTTATATACTAATTTAAAATTTTTCCTGCATAAAATTATGCAACCATTGATGAATGTGATATATGAATGTAACATATTTCATCTTTTATTAGAAATATAAAAATAGTTTCTTATACAATTTCATAAACATTTATATATCAAATAACAAAAAGATGTTTTATTTTGATTAGAATTTAATTAGTTTTTAATTGTCCAGAATTAATTATCCAGATTCTGTAAATAATATATTGAGTGATAATTTTATCTCTTAATCAGGCTACATTTTCGGTCATAGAATTAAATATTATTAAGAATAGATAAATTTAATTTAAACTATATTATTTCATTATAATTATTACATATAAAGATAATAAAGATAATAAAAATTTATGTCTGTATATATAGAAGTGAAACAATTATTTAGAAGATAAGATTCGCATTAAAAGATAAAATCTCTTATTACAAGATAAGTAATCTCTAGAGAAATTATCGTTTTGAATAATTATTCTAAAGATTAAATTTTTCATTTAAGATATTCTATCCTCTGATACTTATTTTAGACGATTTATTTCTTCAATAATATTTTTTAAGGAAACTGCAATATCAAAATATTTAAATTTTATGCAATCACGCAATTAAAAAAATTATATAAAAAACGATGAATTTCCGTTTTTTTTTTTTTACAGAAAAATATAAAAATAATTCAAAATTTTTAATTTTTCTTGAATAGAAATTAAAATTTTCTTTAATAAAATATTACATACACATTTAATACATAAATATTCTTTTATCTGTTATTATTATTATTATAATATCAAAGAAGTATATATTAAATTATATAGAAAGTTAAAATAGAAATTTTACAATTAAAATTGAATATGGACCATTTTTGCTACGAACGTTTGATTTATTTCACAGCAATGAAATACTTTACCTTAAAATTTTTTCAAAAGATTTTTCGTTATCTTTTCGTCTTATCAATCTCGAACAAGTTTAACAGACTATTAAGCATTAAAAAATGTTAAACGACCTCGAAGACTCATTAATAAATCTGTCAGTCAATTTCTTTCCCCGAAATTCTAACGAGCCTCTCGAGCCACTTTATACCAGGCCTTTCCGTATTCGATTTTTACGATTCGACGCAGCTTCCGATCATAAAATCCATTTATAGCGCAAAATGGGTCATTCCGTGCATTCCAATCCTTGCGACATTCGACTTTTTCCCACGAAGAATCAGAAAGTATTTTTCCCGAATCAAATTACATAATTGAATTTACATTATTTCAAAACGATTTTCCTTTCAGTATTCAGTATAAATAATTATTAGAAAAATAAAAATTTTATTAGATTTATTATTTTAACAATCTTTACTAAATTTGAAGAAAAAGTTTTATTTTTTTTATAATTCGGAATATTTGAAAAAAAAAAAATCGAAATCTTCAATTCTAGAATATTTTTCTATTTTTGAAGCTTATTTATTATATAAGGAATTAATATTTATTTAATCAATGATAATTTAATTATGTTTAGATTCTTAGATTCATTTTAATTTCTCCCATTCATGCATTTATATAGAAAAAATAAAACATAAAACAAAAATAATTAATTTTTTACAAAACCAAAAGGATAACTAATTATAACGAAAAGCATTACTTATATAGTTAAGCTAAATTTGAAAAATTTCAAAAATCGATATTTATTAAGATTTTAATTCTTATCCTTATTTTACCTAGGAAAAAAAAAAACAAGCATTTTGAATTTTATAAAATTCGAATATTTTGAATTTAAATTTTACGAATCTTAAAATTATTTTAATTTTCCATTAATTTTATTTAGTGAATTGATATATACAATATAGAATACACGTATATAATATATTTAATTCAATAAATTAATACAAAAAACAAAAATTATATACATTACATCTATTTTTGTCTTAGATTTTACTGAAAAAAAAAAAAAATTATCGGTATTTGCATATCGAACAAATAAATTATACCTTTTCAATTAAACATCTGCAAATCTAAATTTATCCAACATTATCGTCTTTCACTCGTGTAACACAAAGTTGGCAGAGCTCTTAAGAATACAAACCAATAAAATATTCTTGTTAACGTCATGACTGATATCCTTGTTGAGTTGGATAATTTTATCTTTTCTGATAACTTATTTTTTACTTGAATTTATGATCTTTGAAATTTAGCTAAATATGATGTTTAACTTGTTATTTTATTTCGCAATTTTATTGCTTTATTTTATGTCTTGTTTTTTTTATAATAAAATAAAATAAAATAAAATAAAATAAAATAAAATAAAATAATGTTGATTAATCACTTTAAACATATATACTTGTAATTAAATAAAATAAATTAATCAATAGCTATATTTCAACGAAATAGAGTAAAAAAAAATAATGATTGCTCGATAAAGGAATTATAAATTTAAGTTAACATTAATGTAATGAATCGAATAAAAAAAAAAATAATCACTTTGGCAGTAATATTTAATATTATTGGATAAAATGTTCATTATCAAAATCACTTCCATAAAACAAAATAAGTAAAATTCCAAAGCAATAAACTTTTCTGCAATGTCACAACAAACAGTTTATCTTTAATAGATCCACTTCATGACTAAGCTAAAAACAATCAAAAGTCAACTTCGAAGAAAAAAACAAACATTTAGAATCTCAAGACAAGATAAATTTTTCAAAACGAAGGATTTATTACTGAAATATATTTTTGAGAAATTATTTTTTTTGTAATATACAATTTTGATAAATAATGTTGTCTCATAATATATAATTTTAATAATCGTTTATATACAAAATATACATTTATTTACATACAATTATTTATCTGATGTATTTAAATTTTAGTACATTATATTATTAAATTTTAATATTTTTAAAAAACGATCAAAAAATTATTTATATAAAATTTGTTCATATTTATTTTTCTCTGTTTATATATATTTTTATTTCTTTATATTTTTCCGATTTAATGCCTTTACATTAAAATTATTTACAAAAATATATATATATATATATAAAGTGAAATTCTTTTTTTAATTTTATATATAGATAAATAAATGAATTATATCAAGATAAATAATTTTTCTATTCGTGTATGAAAGTCTTTTTCGAAATAATTTTAACATAAAGGCAGACAAATATAAACAAATAAAATATTTCCATAAAATATATTTTCTCTAACATTTTTCAACAACTTTATTTTATAAATATCCCAAAAACAATCAAGACTTCATAACTTCAAAGACAAAAACAAAACATTTAGAAATGCAGCTTCGATAACGGGAAAATAGTCTCTGAAAACCATCAAAGCTCCACTTAATATCCATCTCCATCATCCTCGTGAGCAATCTTCTTTCTCGCTCGCCATCGTTCTCAATCCGAAAAGCGCGAGAGAAAGGTTGACGAGAGCAACAACAACGACAAAGAAGAATTGAAGCACCTTCGAAGAAAAGAGTAAGAAAGCAACCGAGAATAACCGAGTGTTTGCCTCCATCCCCCTTATTACGATTCACGTTGGAGATCCATTTTTACGAAGGCAATAGGAAGCCTTCTTTTTCTCTGTTCGTCGTTTCGCCACGTTTTCAAAGCGTTTCTCGTCCGTCGTCTAGCCGAGCACTTTGCTCGCTTCGTCGGATAGGTTTATACGACGAGCACGATCGATATCGAGACGTCGAGGCTGGAAATATGGAAATTTGGGCAGGGCCAGACCGAAGAGCGGCCGGTGCGGCAAGAAATAAATGTAAATTCGACGCCGGCTAGGCGCAACCGAAGGGGAGGGGGGAGAGGGGAAGGGAGGGCTGACTGGAATTAATTTCGCGTGCAGACGAGCCTTCGAGGAGGAGTAGGACATACGTACACTTCGACGATGACGAATCAAGAGGTGGGTCTGACTCATTGTCGGTAGACGAAGAAGCAGTCGGGATGACGATTGGAATTCATTATTCGTTTTGCTTGCGCGTGGCTCGCATGGCAAGAATTATCTTTTCCTTGGACAAGTGTCGAGAAGTATATATATATATTACTGACCCATGAGACCCATTTCGAGAATTGAAAAAGATGTTGATTATATATATCTGTGACTTGAAATTGGTGCAAGAATCATAGTATCAATACAACTCACGTCCACTTATAATTTTTGACCGAGAGATTTCTATTATTTCAAATTTTTTGTTTAATACAAGAAACAAAAAAAAGTGAAGTACAATCGAAGGTTTTTTTTTATATAGAATATAAGCATTAATATTTGCAAAAATATGATATTATATATGTTTATTGAAATTATAAATATATACATATTTTTCATAATTTTTAATAAATTGAATGGTCTATTTAATAGTGAATATTATTTAATGTAATTGGAATTTATAATTTTTTTTATTCGCAAATAAATCGTATGTATATTCTTTCGGAATGTTTATAATTTATTTTATTTTATAATATTCAAATAGAAAAATTTAGCACAAGTCAGTTTTTCTGTTTACTTTTAATGAACAAATTTTGAATAATTTAGAAATATTTTTTAATCATTTTAAATAGATAAATAAAGACTTGTTTTATCTTGATAGCATAATATAATTTAATTATTTCATATTTCTAATTAAATTGTAGGAAGATCTTTTTATTAACTACTAATAATAGACATTAATAATAGATATAATTATTTATAATATTTTTAAAAAAAAAGATGAATGAAAGAAAAACTTTATTAAAATTTAAAGTCATTTCTATAGTTAAATCTTAAATTATGTTTTATCTATTGGCGATTATTTTTATAAATCATGTTAAAAAAGAAATTATAACTTAATAAGATTATGTTGTATTACATTATTGTTTATAATTATATTAAGTATAAATCAAGTAAAAAGAATCTGAATAGAATAATTATTAAATAATTATTAAATGAGCATATAATTGACTATAAAAAAAATGTTAGAAAATACTTAAAGAAAAAAAAACACACTATTCAAATACGCATTATTCAAAAATCAACTGTACTGAGATTCCTACGTTTCTAGAGAAGCTTGCTTGCTTCTAGAGAAGATTGTGGTAAATAAAGTAGCAGAATGTTATTTGTCTGTTCTCGAGTTGCACGTGTATTTATATTATAGTCAAAAAAGACAAAAAAGAAAAAAAAAGAGAGAGAATAAAACAAATCATTGCGGAGACAAACTGTACTTTAATCTGGAACCGCAAATGAGACAATTATACATAGTGTTATTCGTTTCGACCGCTGAACCGCAGATGCAAATAAAACCGCAGATGAAGCAACATCTTGTCTTAGAAGAATGCAAGAAGAAGTGAATAGATAAAGTTTCGTTTGTTAGTTCTGTGAAGAGTATTGTTTATTATTAAAGACAAAGAATAACTTAATATTATAAAATAAAATAAAATTGATATTATAATTTTAAAAAATATTAAAAAAAAGAATTTTAAGGAGTTATTCAAACTCATTCGATGTCGAATATTTGTAATTGAAAGGATTGATTGTTCGATCTACGTTGATTGAATATTTTTTTCTTCTCTTGATGAATATTATAAACATTTAAAGTTTTCAACTTTCTTTTTAATACCTTGTATAATCAGATCGTATCATGTTATTTAATTGAAATTATATGAAGAAATTTTTAAAGTTGCAAAAATAAAAAGTGTTAGATTATATTTTCTCGCTGTTAAATATTTATGTATATTTTGAATTGTTCGTAGATGTCATTACGAATTATTAATTTTATGTTATATCTACTTTTGTCTTTTTTATTGCTTATTAAATTCTTTTCGCTTAATATTAACAAAAATTTTTCTCTACGCCTGTATTTTTTTTTCTTTTCCATTTCTATTTTCATTTTTACATTCTGAAGCAACGAAGATTCTATTAATAAAATTATTCTATCAATCAAATTGTCAAAAATCATCAATCATTCTATTAAAAAAAAATAATAATATAAATATATAAATTAATAATAATTAAAGTACACCAATTATATTATATATTAAGAATAATGAAAAAAGAATAATTAATTTAAAAAAAACATATAATTAATTTTATAAATACTATATATACTAGTTTTACTATATATACTATTTTAAATTTTGTATGAAATTATAAAAATTTTATTCTATTATATTATATTATTAAATATTAATTGGATATAAATTTTATATATAATTTTATAAAAATTAAAAATGCATAGCTTTTTTATTAATCTATTCATTAATTAAATAAAATACGATGTCAAAAATTGTGTAAGATAGTATTGTTCTTACGGTTAATAAATTTATGATAAAATTTTAAATGTATTGTATAAAATACTGATAAAACAATTAATAAAAATGATTCATCTTATTTTATAATTATACTGTTCCATATTTATCCTGTCTTATATATATATATATATATGTATAAGAATTAATGTCTAGTGATTTATAAACAGTAATAGAAATGTATATATGAAATACTACACTCTATTAACAATTTAGATCCCTTTATTATTAAATGCTTACTATTAATCTCTTTCACATGGCTATGTCTAATAGTCCATATATTACTGCCTACCCAACAAACCCATCAAAATCAGACGTGAACACTTCCAACCATCCCTATTACCTACTATTCATCTCAACACCCTTCTTGATTCCTCAACCAATATGCTGCTTTCGTCGCAAAAATTTGTGACATCCCAATAAAATCGCTTGATTAATCGCTTTCATCTCGTATTTTCGAGCAGACTAAAAATTTTTTCTATAACATAATTAATTTTGATAGTTAATCTGAATTTTAAATATTAAATAATTGTTTATATTTTATTGTATTTTAAATTATTATTAATTTATTATTTATTTTATCATTAATTTATTTAAATAAAATAAAACTTTTAACGAATTATTCTTATAATATATAATTCGTGTATTTCAAAATTATTTGTTATTTAAAAAAATTGTGACAATCAGTTTTAATTTATAAAATAATTTCAAATAATTCCATTTTTTATTTTAAAAAACATTTTTCTAAAAGTGAAATTAAAATATTAGAAAAATAATCCTCTTAAACAACAAATATTAATATACTGATATCAGTCACTATAAATATAAAAAAAATAAGTATAAATATTAAAATATTATTATTTAAATTAATTATGGAATAATCTAATATATTTCAAATAAAGAACCAAAAAAAAGAAAAAAATATTACACACCGTGTATGCATGCAACCAATCAACACCAGTAGATTAAAAATATCATAAAGAAACTTATAAAAACTCAAAGCGGAAGAGCGGTGCACGTTCATCAAGGAGAGCCATCATCAACGCGGCAAGCGTCAAGCGGAAACGCAGCTCGTCCGATAACGGCGTCATATAAATAGCTATTATTTTCCAGCCACGTGGCTCTGCTTACCGTGACGATCAACATTGTCGGCGCGTTCGAGAGTAGCATTTGATGGATCATGGATCACGCGTCGATCGGCTTACGTGCATGCGGCCAACCCTCACGTGAATACAATCGGTATCAATTATCGACCGAGACGCTCGCCGAGCTGAAACACGTGTCTCATTGCTTTTCGCCGATAATGTTTTTTCGGCAAATTGGAATTGGATAGAAAGTTTTATGACGTTACAAAGGGAAAAGAAAAAGATTTGACGAATTTATTCAAGGGATTAGGTTCATGTTAGGATACTTTTAGAGATTTTATTCGATCATTTGGCAATTTGACAAGTTAAATTTGGGCTGATGATTTAATTTGAACAATTTTAATTTTCTATTCAATTTTTCTATCTAAGAAAGCATTTTTTATATATATATCTTATAGTATAGTTGTTTTAGGATTTAAAAAAAAATATGAAAGTAATTAGAAAATACTTATTAATACTTTTACTATATTTTTACTAATATTTTATTATATATTACTAAATTAAATGTTTAAAATTTTTTAAATAAATATAAAAATTTGAAGAAAAAAACATTCGGGAGAAAAATTCTACTTTCATTATTACTAGATTGTCTAAAATTCATTTATTTCTACAAAATGCATGACAAATGGCATATTAGCAATGATATTAACATGATTTTTTTGTCATAATATATTATTATTTATTGAATAATAACAATGTGCATTCTAATTATATTTTAAAATGATTTATAAGCTTTATTTATTATATTTATATTTTATTTCAATAATTATATTCTGTTGTTTTTAAAGTCTTAAATAATTACATCATTACACTTAATATTATACTTTCTATACTTACAATATTCTATACTTACAAAATATATTGTTTTTTTTCATCTTGTTGAAAACGAATCTTATTAAAACTATTTATCATTGGGATGAAAATCTCATTAAATATTTAATAAAAATATCTTTCATTGAAATATTGTAAATCAAGTGACGATCGGATGATTGCTTCTTAATAATAAATATAATAAGCAACAATTATCTTTTATAATGATATTTAAATTAATATTTAATTTGCTCAAATTTTTTCAAAATGTTACAAACTATTTAGAAATTATTACTTAAAAATCTTATATCTCTTTTGATAATTTACAATAGTTATAGTATATAAAATAATATTATGTAAATATTCTTAATTCACTTATTTATATTATGAATATCATTTTTCATGTTTATTTTAAAATATCAATAAATAAAATTATAATTAATAATATTAATAAATTTATTAAAATTAAAAAACTCTTCTAGCATCTCCAAAATTGAAGAATAATCAAACAATTTTGTTTTTTTTACTTCACTCTAATGTACACTAGAACACGTGTATTATTTGTCACGATGTTCAAAATTTATATTAATACGTTTTGTAAATATTTTAAAAAATTTAACACATTTAAAATTTTGTATCCTGTATTATTTTTACTCTCGATACATCCTCTTATCTAATATTTCCAATCATCATCATTTCGACATAAGTTCCTTGAACAATCCTCAACCCGATCAAAGCCTCGAGCTCCGAGAAGAGGATCTTAACATCTGAAAGAACGGGCAAGTACCACAATGCGGCTAGACGATATACCGATTACCGTTTCCGTACATCGCGTATGCAAGCTGCGACAACGTGCATCCGGCACATCGCACGTGCACTACCGTTACAACTGATACAACAAAACTTTACCTGGAAACACGTTACAATGTGATCGCACCCGGCCATCCTTGAGCTCGTACATTTTTCCTTTTTTACTGATTGCTGAACAAACATCGCTAATCTTGAGTACCGTGACACGAAATGTATTCAGGAAGGAAGAAACCAGTTTCTCGTGAGAACGTGTACGGGATGTGTTTTGGGGATTAGGAAAAAAAAAAAAAATGGAAAAATGTAGAGATATTTTTTTGCATATATGGTTTTATATGGTGAATACTCAGGTTTGGATTTAATTCTTTCTTTGTGTATAGTATATGTATTATGTAAAGAATATGAATTAAACGAAAATGTTTCGTTGATATGAAAAAAATTGATTAGGAAGATGTTTTTTAATATTAGATTGTTAGACATGTAATGATTGAATTTTTAATATACGAATTTCGGCAAAATTATTAATTTTGATTATTATTTTATAATTATATTCGTGAATTCTAATCTTTTATGTATGAATGAAAGATTGTTTGTTTCTTTAATGCAATTTTTTCGAAAGTTTTATTAACGTTTACCATATTACAATAAGTTTTATATGTTATATTCAATTTTAAATTGTGTATAAGAAATTATTTAAATAAAATAAAATATAGTTTATAATAACAATATTATATATATAGATAATATTATAACAAATATTCTATAGTATATTTACTATATTTATATTTAAATAATTTTAGATTTGTAAAATCATTTTATATGCAATATAAAATTATCCAGAATAAGTCAAACTTAAGAATATTATATCTTTCTAACTCGTAGCATTTTGTAATTTAACATAAAATTAAAATTTGTTTTAATCTAGCATTTCTTGACTCTACTTTCTTAAAATAAAATATTGGTTAATAAAATATTATTACACAGGATATTATTAATACAGTGTTTAACATTCTTTATTTTTTTTTCATTTTGAGAGAAAAATTAGAAGAAAATGTATTAAAAATATGTAATATCAAGAATACATTATTTATTAGTATATAAGTTTTAGTACATGGTAAATATACTAAAATGTACATACAATAAAAATTAAGTTATTGCAGCTAAATCAAGCTTTTATGAAGTAATGAATTAAAATTGTAGTCTTTATATTCTGAATTGATTTCTCTTTATATTCTACTAAAATATAGAAAAAAAATATGAAACAGAAAAAAAACTGAAAATCAAAATAAACATATCAATGATATTCGATGATACGTTAGGAAAAATTTCTTCATAAGCAATAAAAATGATTATTATCACGCACATAAATCGTTCCATGCAGTTATCTAATTCTCGCTATATTATATAAATTATTCTCAATATTAATATTCAACGTTTTTATTTTTATTTTTGAATAGTAAATTTTTATAAAATATGAGAAAAATAATAATAAAGTTTTATTCATAATATAATTATCTGAATATATTTTTAATTTAATTTAATAATTACTTCTTTATATTCTAAAAAAAACATGAAGAAATAATTATCAAGATAAAAAAGAGATTGAAAAAAATAGATATTTCTATTTCATGAATAATATCGCAATAAATTCTTCATTCCATTTGAATACTAAATGTTTTGGATACAAAACAAAAAAAATTAATTTGCAAATTTACAATCATTATATTTTATAATATTGTATATTAGATCATAAATAAAAAAAAGTTTATTTCGCGTAAAAAGTGAAGAAGTTAAATGCATGATGAATAGCTAATAAATTCCAACAATAAATTAATATAATTTAATAAGATATCTTCGTTTGATACATGAAAATAAATAAAAGTTTTGATAAAAACGTGATATATGTAAGAAATGTATCATTTTTTTATATTAAAAATTCTTTATATCCGATTCACTTTCATAATTTAATACTTATGTAAAAAATAATATATGGAATGAAGAAGAACATTTCACTATTTGAAGTGAAATGGAGATTATCGTGAAAGCATTGCACCGTGTTTGAAATATTCATGGTATATCCGATTTCCAAACAGATTAGCGCGTTTGAGGTTTAAGAAGAAAAATAAATATTTCAACAAAATTTTAGATTCTTATGAAAATATTTCACAATACAAAATTTGGAGAAAAAAATGTGTTGAATTTTCATTTTTCTATATCAAAAAATAATTGTTTTGCATGTACGTAAATATTTTTAAATCATATATTTACTAATAATTTATCGAATTATTAAGTATATAAATATTTCTTTTAAAATTAAAATTTAAAAAATTCAAATTCTTAATTTTTTCATCAATTTTTAAATAAAATTATACTATTGTTAAAAAATTGAATTTCAAAAAATAATTTTATTATTTAAAGTTATATTACATCGACAATATTCATAAAATTTGATTAACAAAAATTTTATTTTTAAAAGTGAACTTGTGCCACATACTTCCAAAAAATTTCTTTTAAAAAATAAAATATATTGTAAATATATAAATACATAATCAGTAATTTTAAGATAATTCATTTCATTTTTAAAATTAACATTAAAATAATTATCAAATAAAATTGATTGATTTCAAATTTTTTTATTTTGCACTTATTTATATAATTTTAAAAAATTTTTATTCAGAGAAAAATAATATATATATATATATTCAGTATTAATAATGTATATCTATTATCTCTCTATACTTTCTTGTTTATTTTGCTACTTATCTCACGTAAACTAAAATTACTTATAGCTTAATAAAAAAGCCTCAATAATATATATTTTTGTATATTTTTCTATCTTAAGTTTCTAGAATTGATTAGAAGTGTTCCACGAATATAACATGTCTCTGTCATTCTCTTTTATACAATAAAATTAACAATTGTTCTCATACTTTAATAATTAAGGACATTCAATTTTAATTAAAATTATTTTAATTATCTATCTGCAATATATCCATCCAATTTTTTTATCTTCCGCAATGAAAAACAGAAGAAGGCCCTATCGACTATATATAATTATCTGTCAATCGTTTCACATCCCCATTTGAGTCACGTAAACTATTATATTATTTGTTTGAAATCATATGTGTTATCATTAAATACACACGAAAGCAACTCACGAAATTTCATTTAATGACCAGCCATTTATCTAGCCTTCTTCCTTTCTAATATTAACCAGCGATATTGCACCATGCCGGTACCGGGATAGCAAAGTGAAGATAAAACAATATAAAACGGTAGTAAATTTCTTTCCTATTCTGCGATTCCGATAAAATTAATTCACAGATTAATTTGTAAAACATTGTGATACTATACTTAGTACAGTAAATTATACCACTATTTTTTATTGTGTGAAAATCAAAGGAAAATTAGATACAATATAGATTTTTACGTTATGCAAATATATATCCAATATAAAATATTTTTTGCAATGATATTTAAATAAAATTATTGTATAAAATATATTATAACACACACTATATAACTTGAGAAAAAAAAATATAAATTAAAATAAGACTGAAAGTACAAGTTATTAATTAGAAAATATATGTATTTAATTATAAAATACATTTAATTTTCAATATATTTACCCAATAAAAATAATATATATTGAAATAAAAATGACCAGATTAATTAAAATGATTTTTTTTTTCTATTTTTTCTCTAAACAAATGAACATTCAATATATTATGTTTAATATTTTTAAAATAGTTATAAAATAATAATTTATAATATTTGCAAAAATATCTACTTCACAAAATATTCTTCCAAATTTTGAATATATATATATATATATATAGTTCATCCCAAAACTTATAAATTTTTACATTTTGTCATTGAATGAAACTCTAATTATTAATTTTTTACCCAATATTTTCTTGTTTTATTAATTATTTATAATAAAATAAATATTTTCATCATATTAGTTATCATCAAATTTCAAATATAAATTGGTCATTTCACATGAAATAATAATTATATAATTTCATATATAACAATTTAAAATAAAATTAACAATTGTTAATTACTTCAATAATAAAGGAAATCAAATCATACGTATTTAAATTTTTTATTATAAATAATAATGTTAATTAAAATATATTTTAGATACATGAGATACACATCGATATATGACAACTATAATACATTTTTATTTTGATGTTAATTCTTTTATTTAAATAATTTATATTGATTAAAAAAATTTGATATAATTAATTTGGAATAAATACAATTAATAAATCAAGTATTATTTTTCGAATCAAATTACAATATTAATTAAACTAAATTATCTATTTATAAAAGAAACATTTATAATAGATAATATAGTTAATAGAAAATAATTTCCTAACTATTATAATAGAGTAATTATAATTAGTAATAAAATTATAAAATAGATAATATTCCATTATTAAATATTCAATCCTGAATGTATATTTTGTTTAATTTTGAGTATTCTAAATTATTATTATCAAATTTCACTTTAATTATAGTTGATTGTTAAATATTTTTTATATCAATTATTATTATATATTAATAATCTTTAAGTCAATATCAAATTATTAAAAACTCATTCAAGATTATAGTTAAATTACATATCACTATATATTGTGTTAATTTTAGTTTCAAGTTAACTTTTGTTATTGACCTTTTTGAAATTAAATTTGCACTTCTATTTTAACTTCCAAAAATAATAAAATATAAATTTACAAACAAGAATTTCATTACTTGAACTTGAACTTAATATTATTATACAATATTAACAAAAGTTCTCGATATTATAACTCAATAGAAAATCCACGCAAAACACTATCAAACAATCTCCATTATACCCAAAAATCTAAACTCTGAACTTGATTAGATAAAATTACGCAACAATATCAGTTTATTCATCTTAACCAATAATCAAATTGACTCTAACTATTAATTTCCATTGATTGAACACAAAACTTTCGCTTCACCGAGATAATTCCATTCACTGAGAAATGTCCAAGAACACAGAACTGATCCACGAGACCGAAGAGAACTCGTTTCCGCAAGAAAGAGGCCGAAGAGAGCCCGTCTCCGCGAGGCATTCGGCCACAACGGCCACGACCACCACGAAGAAGAGGTTGAACGGGGACGACAAGGTCATCAAGTTCCGGTGCGACTTCCCCTCGACGCAGGTTAGGGTGATGTTGGCCAGAGGATGGACCCAGGTAATGGAATGTCCCCTGTTCACGCTTCGGCCTTAACGAGAGGGGGGTGAGAACGGATCATGGCCGCGTATATCCCCTTGAGGGTCTTTCATCGCTTAAACGAAACCGCTTTAAAAAAAGGACGCGAAGGAAACTCGTGATTATGCGAAAATCCACATTGTTCTACGGGATGACCGCATGTTACCCTTGAATTTAGACTGTCTAGTGTGATGCCTGCTGTATACGAAAACGAATTTAATCCTTTGATACTGTGTTTGGGAGTTTTGCAACGTAATTAGCTCGTGGTTTCTTTGACAGGTTTTCTTTGGTTTTCTAATAATTGAAATATTAATTTTTGAAATTTAAGTTTTTAGTTATAAATTAAGAAGTATAATTTTAATAATAGTGGTTCAATAATTAATACATAATGATTAAAATAGTAATTAAAAAATCTTATAATAAAAAAACTTGTATAAAATTGATTATAATGCACACACTAAGAAAAGTTAAAAGAGAAGAATCATCTCTTTTTTTTTATTATTATTATTGTAAATTGGAAATTCACAAAAATGAATAATTTTGTGATAAAATGAATTTTACGATTTACTTTATGAAATTTTACAGAAGTAAGAAAGACAATTAATTTTTGTTTAAAAAATAGAATAGATAGCAGCGAAAAATATTTATAAAAATATTTGTTTATTACGCATATTCATCAAATGTATCTTTTACTATGTAACAATTATTTTATAGAAAAATTTCACTTAAATTTAAATTTAATTTCAATAAATTAGATATAATTATACAAATATAAATCTACAATAACTTGCCAAATAATAAATAAATTACCAATTTAGCATCAACAGTTATAAATGAAAATCAAAAAAAAAATAAAAAATAAATAAATAAATTAATTAATTATAATAAAAAATAGTGAATCGCGAGTCACTTGAATATGAATATACTCGGTTAATTACAGTGTAACTCTAAGAGAAAGTTTTTGATTCATTCAAATTACACAGATCGGTATAAAATATTCGAAAAGTTCCTCGTCACGTTACCATCACTTCCAGAAGCAGGAAATAATTTATTATTCACCATAATTGTCCTAATCATATCCATGAATAAATTACATTTCCTGACACTAATACGTCGGCGCGAGTCCTCCCACGCGAATCCTCAAAACCTCTTTTCAAGGTAACAGACCCGCTCGACCAGAACTGGCATCTCTGGTGGTGTGAGATCAACGATGTTCGCCAGGCTTTGGACATGAAGTTGGCCGCCCATCAAAAGATACCTCATTTCCGCAATCATTATGAATTGACGCGGAAGAATTATCTCTACAGAAACATGAAGAGATACAAGAAGCTGTTAGTGAAATCGAAGAAGATCGACGAGGCTCAAATGTGCGATAGCATGCCATTGACTTTTGAACTGCCGAACGATTATAGACTGTTCACGGAAGAATATCATAAGCAGCCTGGTTCTACGTGGATTGTGAAACCTGCAGGAAGATCACAGGGCAGAGGTATCTTTTATATTTTTGTGAAAAATAGAAAAGATTTTTAAAAAAATATTCTCACATTTTATAAGTTTTAGAAAATATAATTTATAAAATATAAGAATAAAAATAATCTCTCTATTGCAGAAACAGATTAATTTTTATTTAATACGATGATGAATATAAATATAAATATGTTATAAAAAATTTCTTCGTCATAATAACAAATATTAAATACGTATTATATTTCTACAAGCATATATAACAGTACCAGAACATTAAATAATATCTATTATATTTTTTGTTCTATAAATATATTAATATGATATGATATTATATTGTTAAATTAAAAAACTAATAGTTATGGAATATGGAATAAAACAAAAGAGATTAGTTTCGCATTTAAAAAAAATTTGCTATGACTTATAGCAATTGCTAAATATATATTACTAAAAAAAATGTAGCAAGAAATACAAATAAAAAAATTATCTTGAATCGAACACAATATTGAAACTAAAATAGTAATATTGCTTATATATATTCACCTTTTTTAAATTTGATGCAATTTTTATTATAAAATAATTTATACATTTTTTTATTTATATAAGATAATTATAAATCAAATTAATTCCAGTCATTTAAATTTTTTACCCAATTAAAATGTAATTTATACGAATATAATTTTAAAAATATAAAATGATCTCTGTTTTGATTTATGTAATATAAACTTTATAAGCTTATAACTTAATAAATAAGTCTCAAGATCGATATTTTTATATGTTTATAATTTTTATAATTAACATTTATTTTGACTCCTGGAATCAATCTTTCAAAAGTATCCTACGAATATATTAATATTTTGTAAATGCAGTTTGAACAATATTGCATTTAAATAATATGTGTTAAAACGATAATTTAAATAAATTAGTTTAATATCGATTTGGCGTCAATATAATGAAGTAGAATATTCAGTCTGTTTAATATCAATTAAAGATTGATTTTGCATGCAACAATTAATCAATAAAAAATAAAGATAAAGTTTTTTATTTGAAGTTTCATTCTCAGTAAATCAAGTTTAAAATTGGCTAATTCCTAATTGGATACAAAAGATAATTCTATATATTTATGAAAATCAAATTTATTATACAATTAAATTATACAATAAAATTTTATTCTACATTTTTTACTTATTTTCACATCTAGAATAATCCTTTTCAAAATCATATCAAATGAGCTAATTTTACATATATTCGAAAAAGAAACTTGAAACAAAAAATTTATTTTTTTTCGGCTTATTATTGTATGTTGAATTACTTCTTTAATTGGATGTCCACGGTTCACAAAACACTTTGTAGATTAACATTTTTAACCAAGGCAACCAAGTCGTTCGATAATAAAAAATCATACTAACAAAATACAAATCAAAAACTTGAAAGTTGTCAATACCGTAAGAATTCTCAAACAGAATGAATATCAAAGAAACTGTTATAATTATGAAGTTATTTAAAAAAAAGAAAAAAATATTGAATGTTTTATTAAGACATAAATTTCTCGAAGACGTTAGGAAATATGAAAATAAATTCTTCAATTTCAAGAATATCAGTTAAGTCATTTAACAAGCTTTTAAATATATCGAAACTCATGATTATTGTTCGTATATAAATGAAACTGCATAGTTTACAAGAAAGTTGCTTTCATGCGAATAAATGCAATTTAATTCAATGCACTTCGTCTATCTTCACGACCAAGTATATACGTATTCTAATGAATTCAATAGTCAATGACACGATGAACGACATCTTTGAACGATCTAGCTAAAACAATCCCACGAAAACAAACAAAAAAAAAAAAAACATAATATACATACGTCCCCACGTTAACAGGTATCTTCCTGTTCAGGAAGCTAAAGGATTTATCCGAGTGGCGTAGCAGAGAATTCGGCGGTCCGCAGATCGAATTGTCCTCAATTGAGACTTTCATCGTGCAAAAATACGTGGAGAATCCTTACCTCCTGGCAGGTTCGTGGCTCACACATCAACTCTCCCTCGCCTTTCATTTCGCTTGTCGCCATCGAAGAATGGCTGTGTTGTCGAGGATGGTACCTTCGAAAGGGATGGATAGCCGGAAGCTGAAATCCTTTGTGCCAAATGGCGTCGCCGAAAGGAGAATGCTTGAATGTAGAACCGTTCAAAAGCACTTTCTTCGATGGCCTTACGAGCCATAGAGAGCACAAGTCGTTTTTCCAATGTCGAATAGGACCGAGCGTTTGTAAACGCTTCTATGTTTCAGGGAGGAAATTCGATCTACGTATTTACACTCTGGTGACCTCGTTTCATCCGTTGAAAGCATGGCTGGCCAGAGAGGGTTTCGCACGATTATCGAGCGAATTGTTCGACCTGGACAATATCGACGATAGCAGAGTGCATCTGACCAACATGGCTATACAGCTCAAGATCCATGGTGACGAGAAGAAGAACCATTCAAAGAAAGGGTATAAGTGGGCGCTGATCAAGGTCAGGGAGTATCTGACTGCGAGACACGGGCCAAAGGAGGTGGAAATTTTATTCCAACGAATCGCTGGTTAGTATCCAAAACTTTGGGCAATTATTGGAAGAAAAGAACTAAAATTGGATCTCTCCTTTTATTTATGTCATGATTTTATGATTTATTTTTTTCATATTAAGTAAATATTGCAAATAAAGCAAAACCTTTTTAGAATAATAAAATTATAATCATTCGTGTTATTCGATCATCTTATTCAATATCAGCGAATATTAATTTTCATATTTATAATTTATGAAACTTTGTATCTTTTGACTATTGAATGAATTAATTGCATTGTTACTAAAAGATTAGGAAGATATTTTTACTCGATATGATCTATTATTATTAAATATTTGGAAGCCTTAAATAATAACCTTAAATAATACAATATTTAAAATATTTTATTACTAGAATATTTTTCTGATACTTTTTTTAAGATTTTTCACAGATTTTTTTAAAAGAAAATAAGGTTAAGGATATGAAGATTATAGAAATATTTAAATAAAATTCATAATTTACTTTTAATTTCTCATTAATTTAATAATTAGAAAGATCAACTCGACATAGATAACTAATACTCAAGCCTAATAATTTAATTATCTTTAAACTTAATCTTCTGAATTAACTTTTACTTTAAACAATTTTTTTAATTCAAAATAAAAAATATATATAAATTCTATAATATAAAAAAATATTTAAAAATATTATATCTTTTTTAATTAAAATTCTAACCATCATTTCAAGACATTTGAAGTTTTATTATTTCATTTTCACTATTTTTATTAGGACAGATAAATCTTACAAAATTATAATAAATTGTAATAATTTATATACTTTAACACATTTTGAAAAATAAAAAAAAAAGTAGATAAAAACTTTTTAATTAACAACAAAAACAGTATAAAGCTCTAAAAAAAAAATCTCCTTAAAATCACGTATCTAATCTTTTATCCATCGATATTTAAACATAAACCTATAAAAATAATGAAACGAATATCTTTATCTTGATTTCAAAAAACGAATGTCTAAGCATAAGGTGCATATAAACAGCATATCCAATCCACGAGTAATCCTCAATTTTCTCAAACGATATCAAAAAAAAAAAAAAAAAAAAAAGGAAAAAAAAATCCTATCATACAATCTCAACCAATCTCAATATCTCACCCATGATGAGATGAAACATCACTCCTCTCTTCGATTTATTAATCTTTCCTTATAAAACCATTTATCGATCCCACAGGCGTAATAATGGCCAGCTTGCTCTCCGTGCAGTCAGTGATCATGCAGGGCAGAAACTCGTTCGAGTTGTACGGCTACGATATACTGCTCGACGAGGATCTGAAGCCTTGGCTGCTCGAAGTGAACGCCTCGCCGGCTCTGACCGGCACTGACAGCGAAGATTATCGGCTCAAGTTCGATCTCCTCGACGACACGTTGAACATTCTCGACTTCGAGGGACGTTTCTGCGGCAGGGAAACAAGGATCGGTGGATTCGATCTATTGTGGAACGATGGCCCGGTATGGACCATTTGTCCAAATTCATCTGTTTGCGGCGAACCGCCTGGGGATCTGAAAAAGCTGAACATTTTCCTCGGGGCACGGAACGATAGGATTGAACAATTGAATCAACTGAGGGATTATTTGGAGGAAAAGTGGAATAAGAAACAAGATCGAGGAATACGGGGATGAATTATGCATACATACAGAAGAGAATTTTAACATGTTGATTGGTTTGTGATTGAACCTGCGATTAAGAGTTTTTTTAATTTGTTGATCGAGTGTGGCGTGACGAGATTCGAAGTCAGTTTGTATAAGATTACACGTGAGATTACATTCGGCATGTGGAGGCCAATGACATAAAATTATATTATTCGTTTGTAATATATAAAAGTAACACAATTCTACGTAATGTTGATATATTCGTAAGATATCTTTAGAGAGTCAATCTCTATTTTTTCAAATACTATTGTATGCTATTGTATATCATTTTCAAATCAACGCAAGAAATAGCAATTTAATTGCGACTTTTTATTTTTTTTCTTTTTTTGTAAAATAGAAAAAATTGAAGATAAATAAATGTAAAGAAACACCATTATTGGCTTCTTATTATTTATAATAAAATATAAGCTTCGCTGCTTTGCTGGCTAAATAACAGTACTATTTTTCATGCAATTCTACTTCGTGCAAGCTTATCGAGATCGATACTTTCAGTCGAGTTATTTCTTCTCTACTTTGAAAAGAGTTCAAATGTTACAAAGTTAATCTTAAAAAACGAATATATCATAACTACTCGCGTGCTTGTTAACAATATTCTTTATGCAAATTAATAATTCGTAATAAAAGTTTGTTCCATAATTTACTTCTTCGTTGCTACTTCGTTTGAAATCATTTATTAATATTTAAACATATGAAATATTTAAGGAAAATGTTAAATTTAAAAAAAATAATAAATTTATTTTAAACTTAAAATATTAAGCATAATCTTTATAATAATCTTTATAATAATTAAAAAAGAAAATATTATTTTCTACATTGAGATATTATAGAAATCTCAAAATTCAAAAAATTTTTAAAAATATTCTGAAATCTTTTGAAATATTTAAAAAATCCCACATTTCATATGTAGAACTCGTATCATTATAATTAATATCTTCTTTAAACTGTCTTTTAAATTTTTTAAAAAATTTTTAAAGAGTATAAATATCATTAACTTCTCAAGTATGAATTTAATGTGAGGAAATTTTCCATATGATTTTCATTAAATTTAATTTATTTTTATAAAGTAAATATTAACGTAATTTTAAATCATTAAAATTTATTATATACTGCAAAAAAAAAAATAAATAAATTCAAAAGATAGCAATAAGTTATTTATACAAATAATTTTGAAGAATATAGCATTTTTCAAAGCAGACAAATGTTCCTGCTAATTTTATGCTTGCAGTATACATCTTCTACTATATTTCTTGGGCTTTAATGATGCACTTAAATTTATTAAATATTGTCTCAATTCACTTCGATTTGTTACTATACACTATGACTCAAAAAATGCATGACTCAAATTTATTCAAAGAATTGATAAATATGCAACACAAAATATACAACAAATCAATGAGTCACGTAATTACATATAGTTAAAACAATAATCAAAAAGATGATAAGTCATTGTCCACACGAAGTATTATTCGAGTGATGGGAAAAAGAAACAATGTTTTCAATTAAAGTCAGCATAGTTGTCGCGATACGATGTCGCATCCATCATATCCGCAGTCATCGAGATTTCGTTTTTCTTGCTCGATTCAATTTCATTGTAACTAGGTAGCAACAACGGCCGGTACTGTTAAACAGCCAATTGGTTAAAACCATAAGCGCAAATTTGCCTGCGCTATGAGCATAAATGTATGCATATTCATAGCAGGTTGCACTAACATATACGCATTCGCGCGCGCATTATAATCGTCTACAATTCATTCCATTTCTATGATTCTTAATTTTTTCAATGTGTAAAAATTTGGCAGAAATCGACGCAAATAAAATTATTCCTTCACAAGTGTACGTATATGTTTGATTATAACTGTTTAAAAATTTAAAGAATAATTAATAACACAGTATTTATTCGTCATAGCTCATAGCATATAGAAGAAGCTCATAAAAGAATGACTTTTTTGCAAGCATTCACTTCATTTCTGTTTGCAACAATAATCGTGAGAAGTATGCCATCTTAATACAAAATGTTTCTGGAATTGTATGTTAATATTTGAGAGAATAAATTTACACAAATTTAATAAAGTGAAATTATTGAAATAAGTAAAAAATATCATATGAATATTGTATTCTATACACACTGCATATATTTTAGTTTCAGAATTATTAATTATTACTAAAAAAAAAATACTTCGTTTTATTCGATAACAATATTATTGCATGTCTATCTTTAATATGTTTAGCTTAACACAATTTTAAAAATATATCGGTCCAAACATAATAGAGTTTTAAAAATTGAAGATGATATTTATTATGCAACTATCTAATTTTGTTGTATGGAGAAAATACGATGAAATTTTACAAAATAAAGAAGGAAAAAGTAAAAATAAATAAACAAGAGAAAAGAAAAATAAATGAGGAAATCACCAGCAATAGAAACAGATAATTGAGGTCATGTAGAATTCTGTTATTTTATCCATGCAACTTTATTGATTTAAAACTTCACGAATTTTTCAGAATAAAACGATGAGAGCAAATTATGACAGCAGTCCAATCACGATATTCTCTTCAAATTAGAATTAATATACTCCGTAAAATCTACTATTTATTTTTCAGCGTTTTAAATTACGTGTAAATAAAACTTTCGATTCCAGTAAAAGCACTTTGATAAAAAAAATGAATGTTTTATCTAGAAATAGTATGCATATATCCAGCAAACAAAATAAATACATATATAAGATATATCGATATCAATATCGTAAAAAATTATTTATAATATTAATATTGATATTAATGATTCGTGTATTTAGAATAAAAAATTATTTTTTTTTTATAAAAATATTTTAAGGAAAATGTAAAATTATATTTCACATTGAAAATATTGATTTCAAATATTAATCAAATCAAAAACTGATTAATTTTAATAAAAAGAAATTGGTATAAGAAAAAGATTTATTAAATAATATTCAATAATATGAATTCATATACAAAATTATTGAACTTTTTAAAATATGAATTTAATTCGTTTTATCTAATAAGTTATTCTATACAAATTAACATAATTGTTAACATAATAAATTTTAAATATTTGTGAGATTAAGTTTAATTTTTTTTTTATTTATACTATATACTCATTATCATTTAAAGAATAATAATAAAAATAGCAAAATTAATATCACAAGATTTTAGCAAGAAAATAATAATTCCTTTTGGTTTGTATTATATTAATGCTTCAAGATTATTTACCATGGTTTAAAATCTTTCTATATTTAAATAACTACAACATGTTCTTTATCAAAATTTTTATTTGACGGAGAATTCGTATATATCGAACACGAAAAAATGCCGAAAAAAGTGGTGGTTCGGCTTTTATATGACAGAGCTTTTCTCATCGTTGTTTTCTCCACTCTTTCTACCAGGAACTAAATTTAGCGAAAAAGTCGTATAACCCCGCGAGTGCACTCGTATTATCCTGATTCTGTACCAGAGAAGAGCGAGTAAACTCATTTAAATGTTATTTTACGATTGCCGTTGCATTCCGCCTCTCCCCCTCCCCCAAAGCCTTTCAATTTTTCTCCATTTATTTTTCTTCGTTCTCATTTCCATTTTACGACTTGCAAAATATGAGTATCTATTATATTATATATATCTTATATATATTATTTTATTAAAAATAGTTTTATTAATCATTTAATTATGTTTTATTAATTTAGATATAATATCATACAACTATAACATTATACATACGATGTATTTATTTTTGCTTTATTACAAACAAATGAAATGGCTATAATATTACATTGATACTTCTTAATGAAGTTTTGTAATGAAGTATTGTGAATATAATGTTAATAGACAATTTTAACTTTTTATGCACCAAACAATGATAATAATGAGTAATATTATTAAAAAAACGTAATAAATAATTTATTATGTCGAAAAATATATTGGAATATATATTAGAAAAATATATTATTAATAGTTCGTAAATAAACTAGTTTACAAATTTTTAAAAATTTCTTTAATGTAAGAGAGAAACATAACATGAATTTGAATACAGAGAGAAAGTTTTCTAACTAATAATCACTTTCAATTATTAATTATGCAACAATTACACATATAAAAACATAGTTAATACAAAAGTTGTATGATATGAAAAAAATATATATTATGATATATATAAAAATCAATGTAATGTAATGTGTGAAGTAATAAAATAATGCATACAAAATCGCACAAAAATATGTAGATATAAAAATATGTATATGTATAAGAAGATTGCAATAAAAATTCTACAGAGATTAAAAGAAAACAATAGAAAGAATTATGTTTTATTCAATATTTAATAATATTTACTTGAAAAAGTAACAAAAAATAAAAAACAAAATAATTAAATAATAAAAATAAATTTATTTGAAATAAAAGATATGAATTTTAAAATCTTATATAAGAGATATAAATTATTTTCAAATAATTCATTTTATAAAATATTTGATTATTTCAAATAATAATAGAAAATAAAAGATAACAAATAATAAAAATCTTCTCATATAAAAGATAAAGATTTCATTTCACATCAAAATTAAAAATTAAAAAAAATATTTTTGAAAAATAAATATTTTACATAGAAAAATTATTCTATCATCACGAACAGAAGAAACAAATTATTTCTTTATTATTATTGAATGCTACTTATATATTTAAAACTTTTTATAGTATATAAGTATATTATGATATACATATATATTCAGCTTTGGAATTAGAAAAACACAAATATCTAAATACTTGAAATACTTATTATAATCTATTTCAAACTCTATTTTAAAAATAAGAAATATTAATATCATGAAATACAATGATATAATAATAATTATTTAATATCTTGAATAGCATCACCAAATATTTGAATGAATCATCCGAGTATTCGCATGTATGTATTCGGATCAAAATTCCATTCAGAGATGACCCAATTCTTGGACGATATCCTATTTCTGCATAACCGTATATGATATTACAAATGTTATCTGTTACTTTAGATTTTTTCATATTTTTCCTAGCTATCTTTAATTTTAGAAACTAGTTAATAATCAAATAAAAATGTATGATATGATGCATATGATTTTGGCTATTGGAAACGGTATCAGAATCTATGCACAAATATCGTATTGTAAAAGTTAAAAGTACATATATAGAACATTTAAAATTTGACAATACTGAGACAATCGAGAGTTTAAATACTATTCTAGTGAAAAGTATTAGTTGATTCATTATAATGTGCATGCTATAAAGGAAAGTTGGAAAATGAAATTGATCTCATAATGCTAATTGATTTATAAATAAATATTTTTTAAAGATTCGCGTTTAGATCATAATAATTTGAAATATGCACATTGACAAAAACAAGAATTGATAAAAGCGAGCCGAGAAAACAAAAATTTGTAATTGGCGAGTTAAAAAAGTAACTGGAATCTTTAATTGAATAAATATTTAGGTTAAGAATATATTAACCTAAATATGAACTTGATTTCAAAAAATAAAAACATGTATATGGATGATAATAATTTTAAATGAGTTTATATACTTAATTAGTATAACTTTCAAATATAATTATACTAACTTGTGAAACTCTCAAAGTCTGAGATCCTTATTTATTTAAATACTTTATATATATAAAACAAATAAGTGTCAAATTTTCATATAAAATTTATACGAGTAAAGCTACGCATTCTTGCATATTCTTAATAAATTCATTTTTTTACGAGATCAATATGGTTACTTCGCGTCCAATTTCGTATTTGTTCAATGTGATATAAATAATCTACATTAAAATCGTTATGTTAATTTTCAACTATGGTATAATTTAATAGTATGAGTGTAACTATATTTGCACTGAAAATGTGAACCAGATACAGCTAATTTTATATTTAACCTTCGTAATGCCAGATTCTGTCAGATCAAGCAGACTTTCACGTATACATATGTATATTTTATGGAATGAAATCACTTACTGCCACTACTAAACGTTTCTCTTTATCTTTTTTCCAATTCTATGTTTTTCTGTGTATATTTCAATGGTATATATATATATATATAAGAGATGCCATTAACATGTTATTAAAATATGTATTTAAACGAAAATATAACTAAAAGATAGACAAAAGTATTTAAAAGCATATAGATATATAGATATATTATAAAGTAAGTATGTGTAACTACACAAAAATATTTGAACAATTTAAATTCAATTAAAATATCTATTGAAATATTTAGAAAATTTAATTAAAATTGAACAAGTCCAAAGTTATTCAATTATCTCTTCTAAGAGATGATAATTGATTCGTTGTACTATTGCAACTATGTATACTAAAAATATTATATATTATATATATATATTTATATTTTTTACAATATAAATTTAATCTGTTCATTTCAAATGCTTTTAAATTAAATTGTGAATGTTTATATGTTTATAGAATATTTATAGAATTTTAATGTATAGAATAATATACAAAAAATATAAGATATCTAAAATAATTATTATAAAATAATCATTATATTTAAGAATGAAAATTAAGAAACAAATTTCTGTTTAAATTCCTTCAGTTATTTTAGATTAGTAGAAAGTGATACATATGAAAATTAAGTTCTTATATTTTATTATATTTTCTTAAATAACATATTAATTATTATATAAATAAAAAGATTGTTTTCGTAAAATTTTGATCCATATAAACCTGCATATTATAGTCCTCAATTATAAATATATGTACAACTTTTCTTTATCTGCATACATACATCAAAAAGAAACTATTGACGTAAATGATACGAGACTTGGTATTAAATACACTTTCACTCTGGATCAGAATAACAGGTCAGTTTCTAATTTTTCTTTAACTAAACGAGTTTCTACGTAATCGTATCGGTAGCTATTTTTATATAAGATACGATATAATAATTTTCATATTATAAATGAATGCTCGATAGAATGAATATTTTTTATAATATTAATTATAAATTATTCAAGCGAAATTCGGTCTTATATATTCATTAAGCAATTGTGCATCAAGAGACACAGGTGTTCTTCGTATTATAGATTTATGTATCATTCATGTTTGAAATAATTGAGAACTGCATGTACAATGAAGGTATTCCGTATATTGAAGAGTACTTAACAAGATCAAATAATAAAATTAAGTATAATAATATCGTGTGATTCTTATTTGGTAGATAAAATCCAATTATAAGTAAAAAGATCCAATTATTATATTTTCTTATTTAAGTTTTATTAAAATTTAATCATAATAAATATGTAAAAAGAAATCCTTCAAAAATAATCTATTATATTCAAAAAATATAAATATTCTTAAAAATAAATATTATACATACATATATATTTAAGATAAATGTAAATCAATTTGTAAATGAATATTAAATTTATTTGATATCCTAATTATAACTCCTATAAAATGTTCCATAAAAATTTTTATTACAAATTTAACATTTTATTAAAATCATTATTTTATTTTTCCTAACAAACATTATTAATTCTTTAAAATTAGTATTAAAATTTATGTATTTTTTTAAAAAATAATAAATTTCTATGTAAAAAAATAATTGATTATTTTTTAACATCTAATGTTTAACAAAAAAAATTATATTAAAATTTTATATCTTTAACGTAAATAATGAAAATAATAGTTTTACTATCGCGTAAAATTTGATGCACGTTATTACCAATAGTAATAAATCAAGTGTAACATTAATTCGATAAGTAATATCATAAAATTAAAAAATATTGTTATATTTATAGATACAAATTAACATAAATTATAATACTCATATTATATATAATGAAATCAAAGAAAAAATCAAATTAGTCACATTAACAAAAATGCTTTAAATAAATAATAATAAATAAATCAAAAGGAAAAAAAAATTAATCTATATATTTGCAGTTTGTTTCTAAAACGTAACTCCTCGTAATAATTACATTATTAATGAATTTCATATTTTACACATCGTAATTCATAAAACAATCTGAAAAAAAATCACAATAAAAAAACTATAAAGAAAATAAAAAATAAATTTTTTAAATTAAAATTTAAATTAAATTAAATTTAAAAAATTAGCCTATTATCATATAAAAAAAGAAGAAATTATAAGGATACTTTCGATTGATAAAAAAAATATATATTATTGATGACAAATATGGACGCGCTCTAAGTTAGAAATATGAATCGAATTGCGAATTTTTTGTAGAGAGTGTCTAACCTCGAATAATTGTAGATAAAACTCGGTTCGCAGAATTTCCTCTCTTCGATGGAGCATCGCCATAAGGTATATCTTCTTCCGCTTGCTCCCACTCTCTCCTCGATTTATGAGGAGGGTTGGCTTTAACGTCCTTAACCCATTTCGCAATGTTACATTAACGCAACATAATGCTTTAGCTTTTCTCCCACTTTTCTCTTTCTCTCTCTCTCTTTTTTCCCTCTCTCTATCTATCTATCTATTAATCTATCTATCTTATCTATCTTTCTATCTTTTTCTATCTTTCATTTTTTTATCTTTCATTCTTTCCAATCAATCTTTCTTTTTCCTTTTATTTTTTAAATCTCCTTTTTTTATCGTTTTTTTTATTTTGTCTCTATTATATTCTTTTGTTGTTTTCTTTCCCTTTTTTTCTTTTTATATTTTCGTTCTTTATTTATTTCTTCTCGTTTTCCTTCTTCCATTTTTTTAATTTTATTTTCTCTAAGTTTTTTCTCTATCTCTTTTTCTTTTTTTATTTTCATCAATCTATTTATTTCTCCTTACTGATCCTCTTTCTTTACTTTTTTAATTTATCTTTATCTCTTTTACGACTCTCTTATTTTTTTTTTTTTCGTTACTTTCTCTTTAATTTCTCTTTATTTCTTTTTGTTATCCTTTATCTTTGTTCACTCGTTATCTTTATATTTTTCTTCTACTTTTTTTTCTATTACTTATCTGTTAATTTTTTTATCTTTCTTTCTATTTTTTCCTCTTTTCCTATATCTCCTATATTTCATCATTCTACTCTTTTTATGTTTTCTTTATGTTTCTATATTTTCTCTATTTTTTTCTTATAAGTTTTTCTATATATTTTCTATCTCTTCTCTATCTTGTTTTTTTTTCTTCTAATTCTGTTCTTTTTTTCTAACTGTCTCCATGATCTCCTATCCCCAGAAGCTGCTCTTCAACGTCGTTCGTTAAACCGCAGCGGAACGTTAACGATGTCCTCTTTCTTTGATAAAGAGCACCACCTTCAACAACTTGATGATCTTTAATTAATACTTTTTCTCACAGCCTCATTATCACGTTCGATCGAATGGCTTAAGAGTAGCAAATCGAGCAGACCATTTGTCATCAGGAGAGTTAATGCATTTCTTAGAGTGCCGACAAGTGGTGGTTCGTGGACAAGAGTGGTTAGTTCGTTTTGTAGGAGAGTGGACGATCTCGAATAGTAATCAGAAGATCGTTAGTGAGTAAATGATAGAAGAATGTTAAATAGATTGTAGTAAATTTACGATAAATATAACATTATGTATATAACATAACATAAAAAACTTAATTCATTTTCAATAAAATTGAAAGTTTTCTTAAAAAAACTTAAGAAAGAAACATTGATATTTTTGATACATTTTTTATTTTAATTAAATAGAAAATATTTATTTATATCGAATCTGAATATAAATTGTATTTTTTCTATGATTAATATATTTCCAAAAGTAGTATTTATTTACTTATAAAAATATTTTACTTTTTTAAATTATTTCATCAAATTTTTAGAAATTTAGATCTAATTAAACATTTTAGAATGATTTATAAATATTTTAAAATAGAATATCTGTAATGTAAATTCGAATTCAAATTTTTTTATCAATAAAATTTTGAAATTAATATAATAATAATAATAATAATTTTATGAATAAAATAGTTATTTTATAAGTTTTTTTTATAGATTAAATAATTTTCAATTTCTTATAGGAGAATATTTTATATAAATAATATAAATCAAATCTTCTTGAATTATAATAGATTTAAAACTTTCTTGAATACTTTAACGAATATTTTAGCCATTTCTACATTCCATGCACTTTTGTGATTTATTTGAAATCATATAACTGACAATGAAAAATGCTGTTTATCATTTCTTTAATCTAATCATTACTGATAAAAATTCTCTTTGTCATAATACTAAGAATAATATTTTTAAAATATAAATTTTCTTGTAACAAAATTTTTTTACTAAAATAATAAAATATCAAATATTTACGTGAATATTTTGTTATTAACTATTTCATTATTAAAAATTTCTATCACTTTTAAAACATGTTTGCTGTTCATTAATAATTAATCTTAAAAATAAAAATTCAATTCAATCTAGTGAAAGAAACATATTGGCTAATTTTATAAGATAATAAAAATCGAAAAAATGTAAACATTTTCATTTTTTAAATTGCAAGGAAGCATTTATAATTCTCCATAAAATTTAATTTTGTTTAGAATAATAGTATTATTAGAATAATAAAAGATTTAAAACTTTTTTGAAATTTCAAATTCAAAAATTTAACAAATATTTTATAAAGTATTTTATATGAAAAATAAATTAATATATTTGCATTTGACGAAAATGATCATTTCTTAATATATCATAAAATGTATTATTACTGTTTTTAATTACTATTATTACATACTTGTTTTAATTATTTTAAAATAACATATTTTATGAAATATTATGTATGAAAAATAAATTAATGTACTCGCAATTAAAAATTTATTTGATAAAAATGACCATTTCTTAATATGTATGAAATATATTGTTGTTATTATTATTATTATTATTATTATACATTATTCCAATCATTACTATATTTATTATCTAATATATCTACTTTTTTTAAATGTTATTTTAGAAATTTTTCAATCATGAAATATAAGATAGTTCCCCAAATAATTAATTTTCCAATATTTATTATTTTTCCAAATATTGCTCAAGCTTCCAAACATTAAATTAACTAAATAAAATAATAAAATCATCATATCATTTGAATTTATTTATCAAATTATAATTAATGTTATTTAAAATAATTTTTTTAAAATTTTTATTTGAAATAAATTTTTATGTTTCTAACTTAATACATTCACGTGGCGTTATTGAAAAACAAGTTGAAATATTCAAATTATTTTTATCTCGACGTTTAATCAAAATCTTCTAAATTATCAAAACTAATAAAAACCTTCCTTCCTTGATCAAATCTTTATTTGATTATCGAAATTCTCGTGTCTGCAATTAACTCAAATCCAATTTCACCCACAAAGATACGAAAGTGAAACCATCTTTTTGATTCGAGAAAATTGCAAGCGAAGCATCAGACGGAGTGAATCAACGGAAATTAGCTGCACCCTACGGAGCAGTCGATTCTTTTCGATAAGTATCGAGAAGGCTCAAGCCTGCTAAGATGTCAGACGGCGCCAAGGAGACGGTTATCATCACATGATGTTTCTCAGGTGCCAAAGCACTCTTCATCTTCCGGGCCCTTCTCCGAATATAAGTATAAATCGGTTTCGATGGCCGGAATCGATGCTCTACTTCGGATAAGAAAATAAAGCAGCGGCTCAAACACGATGGATGAAAGTGAAGAGTTTCCATCCTGAACTTTCCTTATATCCTTCTATCAGAATCTTGATATTTTCGAATTTTCGTACATCTTTGAGGATAGACCCGTAATTTTAAAACAATAAAAGATCTGGAAACGTCTCAATCATAATATTATATTTAATTCTCGAAATACATAAAATAATCTGGTCAAATGTGATTCAATTTTTATAATTTCATAATTTCAAAAGTTTCGAAAACTTAAAGATAAAAAAAAAATCATAGTCATATTTAATCCTCGAAGGATCACGAAATATGTTCTCTTATAATGAGAGATTTGAAAATATTTGAAGGTTAAAAATTTAAAACTGTAATCGCATTTAATTCTCGAAAGTATATAAAGTATATGATTGTAATTACTGAATCAAAAATAGCCTACATTAATAAATTTAAACTTGTTAAAAGTTATTTAATTATTTTTTATCAAATATCTAATTAATGTTATCATTGAATTAAATATAATAAAAATGATCACCAAACATCAAAATTAAGCAAAATTTGTATCTAAATTTGAATTTCAATTAAAATTTGAAATTATTAAAATCAAGTCATCATTATGAAAATGTAGATATTATATTATAATATATGTTTTATAACATAATATAATATATATATACATATTTTTTTTTAATATATAATAATAATTAAAAATCATAGTAATATAGATCAATAATGATATATTTTAAAAATTCATATTTATAAGTTTATATTTAAAAAAAAATTTTAATTATTTTTTAAATTGTTTGATTTTATATTATAATTACATTGAAATATAAAAATATAAAAATAATACAAAATTATAATAAAAAAATACAAAATAATAATTCCATTATCTATAATAGATTTATCATTATATATATTTCATCATATTTTTGTTCGAATGAAAATTTTATCAATTTTATCAAAAATTATACATTTATACATTTTTAATAAATATAAAAACAAAAAACCTAAAACAATTTATTACTATTTATTGAATTAACTTTAGTTTTAAAAATATACGAATTCAAAACGATTGCAATCAAAAGTATTTTTTCTTTCGCTTTCTCTATTACATGCTGAATGCTGAAATGACATTTCCATAAGCAAGTTTGTCACAGAATACGCAAATGGCGTTATACCGATCTAAATTGGAATCAATTCAATCTCGTAAACTAGTCATCGGGATAATATAGAAAAAAGGTTTGAAGATTCGAATTTATGTGCACGCTAAGTCAATCGTTTTCCTTCAAAACAAGACAAAACCAATCGATTCTTTTTCTCTTTTCTGAAACGAATGAGAAGTATCTGAGCGACAACAATGATTTTTCAGAATTAGACATCGTCTAAAAAAACGGTCTTGTCCTGTCTGTGCTCGAATTTTTATCGTTTTTTCATTGATTCGAAGTCTTTTTATAACGTTGCTCTATCAGATTGTGAGTCATGTTGAAAAAATGATTTCTTTGAAACTTCCTATAAAAAATTTTCAAAGAGATAATAGAAAATGTAAGGAATATGATATATATAGTTTGAATTGATATATAGATAAAAGAGAGGATTCTTTGATCTGGCTTATAATTTTGTAATAATTAATTGAATTAGTATAACATTAAATAAAATATGAAACTTTAAAACACTATTAACCAATTTTGAAATATTATCAAAAATCTTCAACATATCTTTATACATTATTTTATAAAGAAATTCACATGATTCGAAAATTATGATTTTAATGAAAATTTGATTACATCTAATATAATAAATTATACATATGTATATGTACATATGAAATATATAGATATATATATCCTGTATATGAAATAATTTTTTTTTAATGAAATATTATTTAGAAGAAATAAAATCAACTCCCAAATTTTTTTCATTTTTTTCTTTTGTATATAATTTAAAAACATTTTTATAGTAATAAAGTACTAAAATTTAAATATTTTATAATTAAATTATTAAGATATTAAATATTAGATTAAAAAGATTACTCTATCTCATCTTATTATGCTAGTTTAAGAATAGTTCAATAATAATATTATGCTAGTTAAGAATATATTGGAATTTTTAAAAATTGATTCATATTTTATATCACAACTTGTTAGTTGAATTTGTATAAAGTATACAAAAACTTCTATGCATAATTTATATAAATTATTAGTCTGATATTATAGTTTGAATATTTTATTATGATATCGTAGAACAAAACTTTAATACTATATATATATATATACATATTTATAAATAGAAAATATATTTTTTTAAAAAAATAAAAATATATTTTGTTTGATTTTCTTTTCTAAATAAATTTTTTTATTGAAGATAATTTTTAAATATTAAAAAATTTCAATTTGGTAAATATTATCAAAATATTGTTAATATTTTGTTTTGCAAAAAAAAAAATATGTAGATTCAAATAGTTCATATATAAAAAATATAAAAAATTTGTTTTATATTTTCTTTTATATTCTTTTTGTTTGTATTCAAGGATTTATTCCATTTGTTATAAATAAATTTATATTGGTTTATTTACTTAAGCAAATAATGGATATATTTTCAATTCTAACATATCCATTTATAAAATTTTTATAGTCCGCGTCTAGATAAGATTACTAAATGAGAATATTAAACTATATTAATGTTCTAGTTTAGTCGAATTAATAATCATTCATTTCTATCATTACTATATCATTTACTATAAGCATTATGAACATTATCTTAAATATTCATTTCATATTTTATTTTTATATTATGTTATATATTTTCTCCAATGTTAAAAATTATTATTAAATTATTTACATTTAATTTTATTTTATGTTTCATTAAAACATTTTTGCTTTTTTTCCATATATGTTTTTTAATGTTTATTAATTAGAATTATCAATTTAGAATTTATTATTTACTATTTTTAATAAATCAGAAAATAACAAAAATCTTTTGAATCAAAATTATATTCTTTATTACCCTAGAAGCACTTTGTACGATTCTGCACCTGATATTATGAAACATTGCAAACATACTTATTAGATATATCATTTACCTAAATGTTTGTCTAATACACAGTATAATAGCTAGTTCATTCGCGTCAGTAAACACAATCGGTCAAACGATATCACTGCTGTGTCTTAATTTACTCTGCTCATATGGAAATTTATTATAGCATTAAGTTTTGTTCGATATTTTCATTATTTTTTCGTGAAAATATTAAAAAGATGAAAATAATTATATTGTAAATATTTTAAGTATTATAACAGTAATATTAAAAATTAAAACTTTTTTAAATTTGAAAATATTTAGATTAATATATTACATAAATTTAATAAATTTTATATAAAAAAAATTTCATAAATTTTTAAATCAAAATATTTCAAGTTTTTTCTTTAAAATATCGTAACTCTAAAATTTAAAATACACTATTGTAAAATAATGATAATACTAGAGTGCAAATTAATTAAATTTTATTAAAAAATTTTTTTCAAAATATATTCCAATCATCTTTTCCAATTTCTAAGAAATATTCTTTAAAAATAAATAAAGTTTACTTTAAAATTAATTTTCAACATGACTTCTATTAGGTACATTAGAGTTCATTTAATATGAAGCTGCACTCAGCTTTCCAACTTTTCCATTTTCTTTTCGAAGAATATAAGTACAGCGCCTCCTATGTTTAGCGAAAAACACGGCCCTGGACAGACTTCGTATAATATACTTGTAGGATCGCCGCACCCATTTCCGTAGTGAGCTCGTTCACGGTGTTTGTCCTAAGGAAACATAAACTCTCTACAAAATTAATCTATTCAAATAAATACTTACACTTGTCTTCTTAAAATCAAATAACTTATGATTTTATATTTTAAAAAACTGTATTATTTTATCAAATTATTCTTATTTCATTGTATGGGAAATTTTTGAAATAATTGAAAAAAATTTAAATGAATATAAATAATGATATTAAAGGATTATAAAATATCAAGATTTGTCTTTTAACAATAAAAAATTTAACAAAAAAGATGCAGCACATATTTTATTCTCGGTCATGTATATAACTAGCATCGTTCGAAAATGTTTTTCCGATAGCTACAATAATTACGAAATGAAAATTATTTAATATCATAAATATCAGTGGATCCATTTCCCATCGAGATAAATTAATAAATTTAAGCTATCTATTTTCTATATTTATATTAAAAACAACAATTTCCGTATAAACATGGAATAAAACTGTTAAACAAAACATTATTGAAAACTTGCTTATTAATTGTTTCAATATTATTATGCATTGATCTCATTTAATATCTTATACAAATTATATAAATTTTATTATTGAAAAGTAAATAAAAAATATTTCAAAATAATTTTTCTTGGTAAAAAAAATTTCTGTTTTCTATTTAATTTTTATTTATTTAAATCTTTAAATAGAAAATGATAAACAACAAATAAATAACTTATATTTATTAAATATAATACTTTCCAAATCAATTAATATTAAAATCGCAAATCTATATATTAGTTTTTTTATCCCTCGATTTTAATGTACTATACACTATACTATACAATTATATACTATTTTAAAAAAATTTCGATTCATGCTATAAATTTCTTAAGAAACATTAATTATTAAACAATTTTAGATTAATCAATCACAAATCGCGCTTGATAATTAAATTCCGCCATAATACATATATTTTCTTAATTCAATTTCAAAACATTTGTTCTAAAAAGGATCAGAAGCCTAGAATAGATTAAGATTGAGATTTCGCAGTGAAAAGCAAAATCATGAGGGCGCTGGTATCGTTGAAAAGCACCACCACGATAATTTCACACACGATGGTGCGCTATCGAACTTCGTGATATCTCGAATGGAAGGTCTTTTGTTTTTTCGCCGGCGGCACGTTTCTACTCGCAGTGCAGATAAGACGATATTTACTCCGGTGATACTTCACTTCGAGAAAAAGATATATCGACTCGTTCTACCGTTCGTCACCGTTCACAATGCATCCCATTCCGTTTTTCAGATATCGTTTCCTCGCTATTCACTCCAGTCTCGTGCCAACCGGGCCACAGAAAAGAGAGAGACGGGCGCAAGGAACAGAGCGTTCAATGTTTTGTTTTCTCTTTTTCTGGCGCATTAACTTCTCTTTCTCCTTTCTTTGCTCTACTACGACGTTCCTCGAGATTCGTGTCGTGCCTTCGAGGCGAAAAGAAAAAAAAAACAGTTTACAGACAGTGCAAGCGCAGGTTGAAGGCAACGCGCACGTTTAGACCATTCCAATTCGAGACAAGTTTCCGAAAGTTCTCTTCTTTTGTTTCCTACGATGGCGCTACTTTCGACGATAATTTATTAGAATAAAGGAAATATAATTTCAAATTTATTTTTTAGTTGAATACAGTTAAATAATACTATAAAAATTTTGATGAAAATGAATAGTGAAAATAAATGTAAAATAAATAATATTATATTATTTAGAATAATATAATATTAATTTAGATTGTAAATTTCATTTAATTAAATAAAATTCAATTCTTTCTTAAATTTTATATGACAATATGCCAAATAATTAATCTACTAGGTTTTTACAATTATCATATAATAAACAATTATATATTAATAATTTTTTAATATTATTTAATTAATTAATTTTATTTTTGCTTAGAGAACTTAAATATATTATTATGTTCCGATAATAATAATATATTTAGTTTGATTTCAAATATTTTATAAGATTATTAAATTATTGCACGCAGATGTATCAAAATAGCTTGCCATTTCTTTTTTTACGATTAAATATCTTATTTTTAATAGATAAAATATTTTTTTATATTTAATATCATAAATTTTCATCAAATGATATGAAAGATATATTAATTATTCATTATTCATACAGTGTTTCGAAAATATTTAATTTAATTGTAAAAAATAAAAAAGCTATTTGACTACATTTAATTATTTGAAATATCAAATTAAACTTTTTTAAAAATAAAAAATTAAACTTGTAATTTATGTTTGTACTTAAATTGTACTTTATGTTTTTTTCTATTTACAATATACAATCTATGCAATATGTATTATTATAATTAATAAAATATATTACTTATTAAATTTAGTATTATTTAATCAAATATTTTCAGAATATTTACTATAAATATTCTATATGTTGTTCTACATACTATTATATACAGTTAAATAAATTCCAGAATTATTTGTCAATGAATAATATTCATAATAATATTCGAATACATTAGATCTTTCCAAATAAAATCTTTCAATGACATTTAAAATTTTTGAATCATATTTATGTACATATAAAATACTTACATATTTACAATTATTGAAATATACCATTGAAATTCGAAATATATTGAATATTGTATCTAAATCAAAGCAAAAATGTACATAAATAATTGCAGAATAATGAAGATATTTTGATCTTAGTAACTTTGATACTAATATTAATTCCGTTTATTTTGTAGAAATAAAATATATTATAATCTCATAATATTATATTAATAAAATAATTAAAATAATTATTAGAAATAATTTATATTTATAATAAGATATAAAATAAAAATATATAGAATAAAGAACACAAAGCATGACAAACTATTTTTTCAAAATTACTGTAAAAAATTGACATGCTCTTTTTTAAATTAAATGGTTCACAAAAACTAATTATATAGTTTAATTCCATAATCATTAAATTTTTATTTGAAGTTCAATTTTAATAGAATATTTTTGATAGAATAGTATTTATTATTTGTAATTATTTAAATTATCAAACTAGAAATATTTGATTAAAACATTTTTTTTATTGTATTTTCAAAAGATACAATCATAAATATATTGCTGCAAGTAATACATCATATATCATTGAAATTTAACCAGATACTTGAGAAACATCTCATATTTCATACTTTACACTAACAATAAGATCAAATTACAATTACATCTGCTTACTTTACTATCCTAATTGAGCAATAAGTTTCATTTATGATACTATATTCAAATATTAATCCTTTTCATTTAATATATGACATATAAGAAGATTTTAGATTTATTCAATTTTAAATTACCCCTTAATTTTAGAAAAAATTGTAATAAATTTTTTTCATAAAAAATGCGAATTTTATAAATTTATAAAATTCTTTTAAAAAAAAGTATAAATTAACTTTTATTACATTTCATGAAAAGAAATAGTTTTTATAGCAAATATTCAATTTATATTAAAAAAAAAATTAAAATTTGTGTAACTTTTTGTTTATTGGATTTTAGTCATCTTTCAAAACAAAGATATTTATAATTCCATGATACAATACTCTTATTTTTTCGAAATTTTTTTAACAGTAAATATACAATATCATAATGATATAAGATATACGAAATGAAAGAAAAAATATGCTGAATCAATTTTTGAAATTAGATATGTAATTTCATTTCTAATTAAATTTTATATCCTAATTATAAATCCTTTGTATCTCTCTTATTTATAATATAAAAAAAAAATGGTAAAAACTCTATTGTCTTTTTAAAAACCATTCCATAGAATAAATCTATCGACTATCATCCATCCCAGCAATAACGATTTTGAATATCTATATTTTTTTTTTTTCTATCATGGTTTATTTTGTGGCGACGCGGGATAAGAATGTTTTACCTCTGGCGTGGGGTCGTTGACCTCTTTTTTTCGTAAAGCGGACACATGAGAGTAGAAGCACAGAAATCGGGAAACAGTGGTAGCAAAGAGAACTTAGTCACGAATAGAGAAAAACGAAAAAGAAAGAAAAGAAGAAACGAGCGCATGGCATGCCGGGTATTCGTGCCAGTGAAACACAACTTACCAAGAGAACCAATTAAAACCAGGACGAATCTTTGAATTCTTACACGTGCATGCGCACGCGCAGGCGCGCAATTGAAAGCGAGTGCGCAAGATACATCTTTGGAAATCGTATTTTTTTTTTTTTTTTTTTTTCTAACGAAAACAATCCACTTTTGTGGAAGTATTTCCGAGCTCTCATGAATATTAGAATGTACATGTAGAATATTGCGTTTGTTATTTTTTAAATTTCAAGTATTCAGATATTTTCTTTCTTTTCTTTTTTGGAAGACATTATTAGTGAATGCTTTTTTCAATATTGAATCCTCTTCACTTGATATTTTATTCTAATCAATCTTTTTCAATTTTAATATGTGAAATATTCTTCTATGTTATCTTAATTCTTTTATCGTAAATATGGATCATTTAAATGAGAAAAGAAATTTTTTAAAAATTTGAAAATATTCGTACAACTTCATTAAATACTTAATATAAAGATTTTAATTATTCTCGCAAATAAAATATGTAAAATATTATCAAAATAAAAGGTATTATCATAATTAAAAAAATTATAACTTAAATCTTATATTTGAATTCAAAATCATTTCAAGTGTATTACTCATTATATAAAATTTTTTTAAATTTAAATTTATGATTTATTATTACAATTTAGAATAGAATAGTTTTTATATAACTTTTTTGAATGCTTGAAAAATCATAACAATATATACTGTAGTGTATTAAATAAGGATTTCATAAATTTTTTTAATTTTGATCTCTGTACGAGTCATTTTACAATATTTGCAATGATGTAATATCGAATATTAAGAAATAGTGTATTAATAATAATAAAAATTTTGAAAAATTAATCTAAATTTAAATTCAAGGTGCAGAAAATTAACATATATCATTAATCAAGATGATCTGTTTTACTGTCCTAATTGCTTTGATTATCATCGTTGACGACAGTTAGATAAGACTCTGTTGTAACAGATGAACTCTTGACGAGTAACAGGAGCAATTACTACTAAAAATACATGATGTACTCAATAAAATTATTATATTATCGTAACAATGTCAAACTTCTTAAAATAAAAAAAATTTGAAAATATAATTTATAATTATATCTTATAAATCTATATATAATTTGAAAAAAAATATTATTACATTTAGTTGCATTTATAAAAATAAATATAAATATAGATATGAATATTTAGTAACATTTAGTAATATGAATATTATTTCAAATTTTCTTAAAAATCTTTATTAAACTTATTTTTTTTTCATTTAACTTATATCTTGAAAATATTTTATTATAAAATATACAAGGTTCTAAATAAATGATTTTTATAAAAATAAAAAAAAAAATAAAAAAAACTTTTGTTTTACTGAATTTCTACATCCAATCATAAATTTAATGAACGAAATATCAGCTCTTCTAAAATATTGAAAATTTTATTAAATAGAAAGATCTTCTTCAAACTCATTCATGTATATTATGAAATCACAAAATCAAATGTTACGCTGTCTTCATTTGTATAATAATAGATCACGTGAAAAATCGTTAAGAAGATACGATAATTATATGATATTTTATAAAACGTTATATATTAGATTAATAATAGATATTCTATTTTTAAATATCCTATTCTCAATTTACTGAACAAAATTTATGAGTTACTCAAAAATATTAAATATTAGATAACTGAAAAAAATTTATAATATAAAAATACTATATGAAATATTTTATATTATAAGTATTTTCTTTTTATCTTTTATTTATTTATTTCTTTCTTTTTGTGATTTTTAAAACACAAAATAAATACGATATATTTACTCTTTTATTACCACATTATAATGTATAATTAATCAATTAATCAATTAATTAACTATAAAAAAACTTTAATTAAAATAATTAAAATAACATTCTCTAAGCATCAAAAATTTTCTATACAAAATCGCAAAAATTTCTACATTATATTCAACAATGAAATATTGAATTAATAAATATTGAATAATTTTAATAATCTGGAACGAGCAATTCAATAAAATATTTAATATATAAAACACTTTTTATATTACATATTTTATATTACAATAGAAACTTTTAGATAGTTTATAATTTTATTCAAACGCAATTTCACCAATAACATCCATAAAATCAATTATTAATGGAATGAAACTTTCCCTTTAAACTAACAATTTTCACCGTTAAAAGAAACAAGATTTTCGCATTCAACTCATGTCTTTAAACGACTTTCGCGTACTGATGAAATCCAGTAATTTCTTAATTCCCCGTACGATAATCGTGCGTCTCTTTAGACATAATTAATCACACAATGCACGATTGCACATTTAAAAGTGTAATGACACTGGCATATTAGAAAATCAACATGTTTAAATGTCAAAGATAAAGAATTATAATGAATAACTTAGAAAATCAACATACATGGCGCGTTAGTACGATATGAATTAATAGAAAAATAATTATTTCATTAGTTTAGCAATCTTCAACTGATATTATGATAGATTCATATTGAATAAGATGAAAAAAAAATCAAAATTTTATGATTTTTTCTAATAATATCTAAAAAACTTGTCTCTAATTTTCCATTAGACTCATAAAAAATAGCTTTTAAAAATTAATTTTTAAAATATTTCAGACGTTTTTCAATTTTTTTTCTTTTAGTTTTATATTATAAATTTATTAATAATTATTCTAAATCATTTTGAATATTATCTTTTTTTTATATAAAAACTATTTTAAATAAACGAGATTTTAAAATAATTTTTCGAAAAAGGTGTTAAAATTTTTTTCACATAATAAGATATAATACATAATGAGAAAAATAGTAATCTTACTCCCATTTTGATACTTTTTTTTTTTTGTAAATTAAAAATATCTATTTTGAATAGCTGCAATGTATTTTTTGATATACTATAATTTGTGTGCTACAATATAAGATAAAAGTAAATGATTATTTAAATGAATTAAACATAGAATAAATTATTATTATTATTATTATTATTATTTATAATGACAATCAATTTAAATTGATTACTTATTCATTTTTTGATATCTTGTATTTTACGATTTAATTTTTTTATTTCAATCAAATATTGTGTTATAAGAATATAGTATTGAATTTAATGTAATAAATAGACATTACTTAAATACAATATTTGAGCAATTGTTACATGTACAAATAAAAATATTATTTTGTTTCTGTAGATATTATTTTCATATAATTACTATTTCGTTTTATTTGAATAAGAAAATGATTTTTTTCTGATATTTGAAAAAGTATTTAAATAAGATTTCTTATTTTTTTATTAACATTATTAAATAAATCAAAAATATAAATTTTTTACAAAATTAAAGTAAAAATAAGTACTAAATCGCAAGAAATTATAATGAGATTATTTATTATATTTTATTTGAATCAATTATTTAAATATGATTTATTTAATTTTCCTCTTTTAACATAAAAAGAATTATATTTTCTATATTTCTGAAATAAAAGTATAATAATAAAATGATGAAAAGAAAGAAGTTTTATCTTATCTATACATGGAATGTGACTAATATTTTAAAACTGTATGATTCTATATTTGGTTTCCAAATATCAAATTAAGTAAAAAAAAGAAGATTAAATAAAGATAATTAATTATAATTTTGACCGTATTTAAAAAAATTATATATCACCTACGTTTCTAGCAGTTTCAAAATTAAAAAATTTAATTGGATTTTCAATTAAAATATTTTTTTAAAAGGTTTTTATAATTTTAACTTATTTTCTTAAACAATTTAAAAGAGCTTTAAGAGATTACAATTTAGTCTTGATGTAAACATTACATAATAACAGTTGAAAAATATAATCATAATAACAGCACATTTATTTTTTCATTTTCACGTTTCCTAACGAAGTAATAGAAAAAAAAATAATAGAAAATCTTAAAAAGAGATAGACAACTTTATAAATACATATATGTCTAACATAACAAACAGTTTACAGGTTAGTTTTCAATACGGTTCATTATTTATATTCATAAATTTTATTAAAATGATATCTCGAAAAAGTAGCATCACACATGAGGAAAATCACACGATAACTTGCTTAACTAGTTTTAACTATATTTCAAAGTTACGTGTATATCCGATTCAAGGATATATTTTTATGAGAAGTCTATGCTAAGCTATTTTCTTCCGTGTCACTACTTTTTAAAACAATAGATCGTTGAAAAACCATATTTGACACAAAGTTGAAAAAAATAGATTTTTGAAATAGATAAATAAAAATGAATATTTTTATTTCTTCAAGCAATACAGAATTTTAAAAATATTAATTTTAAATTATTAAGAAAAATTAACTTTATATCTTTATTATTATGATACTTACAATATATTGAATTCATAGATATATTGATTATTTATATTTTTGTTATATTGATATTTATTTCAAATTTTATATAACATAACATAAAAAAAACTCAATTTACTTCTATCATTTAAAGTAAAAATATAAGAAAGATGAAATATACTTGATGCTTATTTAAATGAAACAAAAAATAAATATTTTATTGATTGATATATATTGGTACATATATCATAAATAATAAAAAATATATGCTAAAATAATTTTTAGATTAAATGAAATATTATCTTTATATATTTCTAACACCATAATATTTACATATGGAATCATTTTTGCAATAAATATTTATTTTGATTTATTTAAAATTTTTCCAAACTCAATACAATTAAAATCGCTATTTAATATTATACTTTTATTTTTGGAAAAAAAAATAATTCAAATATTGTTTCTAATTCAATTTTAAATGCATTAATTAAAAAAACTAATAGAAATTATCATTTGTTCTTTATTATTTATCGTTAATTTATCATTTATTAAAAATTAATTTGTTAAAATTAATTTTTAACAAAACATTTATTTTTTATAACAAGAATATTAAATACTTTGAAAAATTTATTTCAAAAATTTATTAATTTTTGGAAAAAACATTATCTTTATTTCGATTTAAATAGACACGAATATCATAAACTGCATGCGGTTTTGTGCTTTCGAAAAATAATCACAGAATAATCTTTTCTTGGTTTTCTCGTGTTTATATTATGAATTCCTGATTGTATTCTGATAATATATTATGTATAAATATGGTTGAAAAGATATTTTTCGTTACATATTGTATATTTATTGATTTTATCGTACTTATTTCTTATTTCTTAGATTTCAAAAAATATATATGTGAAAAAGAAAGGAACTAAATAAATTTAGTTATATCATTTTTATAATTTCCCTTATTATTAACATAAAATGAAAGAGATATTATAATATTAATAATTAAATCCTATTTTAATTAACAATTTAATCTAGTTTTAATCATTCTAACAATTAAATCCTATTTTAATCTCAATTAAATCTCAAATATCTTTCTCAATCAATTTAATCGTAATTGATTAAAAATTCAATTGTAATCGTTAATCATTAATTTTATTTAACACTATATTATTGTTGAATAGTATTACTGTTAAATATATTATGTGAATAAATATATTAAATATATATATATATAACTGGAGGTTGGAGCTTAATATACAAATTCCATTTATTTACATTATTTCATTTTATACAAAATATTCTATTTGAAATGAATTATTTTTTAAACTTCTTGTTATTAAAAAAAAATATTTCAATAATGATCTTTATTTTTTTTAATAGAATTACATGTTTTTATTCATATAGATATATAGTTTTATAAATAATTCATTAATTTAAATATATTGATCTTCCAAAATCATTCAAAATCATTTACTTTCGTTCAGAACTTATCTTCAAATATTTCTAAGATTTCATTCATTGAAATATTTCGTTGATTCGGTAAACATGATTCAAAATGTTATTTTGAATATAATTTTAAATTACACTAATGATATAATACTAATCAGATCTTTGACTTGATATAATATGTAGACTTTTTTATAAGCATGGAGTTTCATAAAGGATCAAATTTATCAAAGAGAAATATTCCCTCATTCTATTATATATTATCCTTAATAATATGAAAAAACATAAAGAATGATTACTAATAAATTATTTCTACAATATTAAAGATGCAAGATATCTTTTAAAGATAAAGTAAATCAATGCATTGATATCTGGGATCATCATTTCGAATACCAATTGAAGACGAAGATAAATTTTGAAGGACACTAAATAACCTTGAATAACTTTAGAACATTAATATATTTAAATCGATGAATTCATCATGAAAGAGGTTACACATCTATCTAAACATATACAGTGCTGACCATATATAATTGAAAATGTATAATTTCATTTTAAAAAATAAAGATTAAAATATTCAAGGTACATCCAATTACATAAAATTTGTTATAATATATCCTCCTCGAAACAAAGTAAACTTGAAACATTTTTTTCAATAATAAATACTTTAACAGATAAGATTTTGAATATTCAAATTTTGTATAAATGCACAAATATTCGCAATTTATTTATTATAAAATTGTTTCCAAATTTATGATATTTGATAAGTTGTTATCTAATTTAAAAAAAAAGTTTTGTGGAATTTTTTTATATGAACGTGAAGTTTTATTATATAAACATACTTATCCCCTAATATTCAAATTGATAAAAAGAATGTACATTAAAGTAAAGAGAAATAAATTCATTAAATTAAAATTACATTTTGAAATACAAATTTATTTTTCATTTTTCTTATTTCATTAAATTTCATTATTCTATATTCTATATGAGGAGATTATTATAAAAAAAAAGTCGACACTCAAAAAAGATTGGGAAACACTATCGTAGAAAATAAAGTGTCGTAGAGGTAGTATGTACCTTGACACGAGGGTCTACACGCAATGTCCCACTTTCGATCGTGATCGATTTAGATCGAATTACCCCTTGGAAATTCAGCGGAAATTAATACGTCAGATAAGTGCACGATGTAAGATATAAGTATCGATCGTAACATCGATCCGATATTGCAGAAGCTGCGGATAAATAACTACGGCTTCTCAGGTTCGATTTTGCCAGTTCTAGATATATAGAAAAGGTTTGAATTCGATCTTTGACCCGTTATATTCATTTCTACAAATCAGCGTGTTGTCGCTTTACATACAAACGTGATAATAAAATCATTAATAATATCATTGCTCCACGTGGGATGCAATTGAAAAAAATGAAGATTTTATTATGAATGATTTACGATGTTTTATACATATATTTTTAAAAAATACAAAAATTGTTGTATTGTTTTGTTTTGCGTTTTTACTTAGAAATAAATATATCTTTATGAAGGATTAAGATTAAGTAATTTAGATATCTTTTTTTAAAAAATCAAATTTTAGAAATATTTTTAAAAAACATTAAAATTTAAAAAATTCAGATTTTAAAATCTATTTAATAAAAAATCTAAAGATATTTTTATAGAAAATTAATATTGATTAGTAAAAAATTTATATTCTACTTTCTTAAGTGATCAGATTTAGAAATATTTTTATGGAAATTGAAAAATCGAATATTTAAATATTTTTAAGAAATAATATTTTGAGAACTTGAAAATATTTGTTTAGATAACATTTAGATATTTTTTTTAATAATTAAATTTTCAGAATTTAATAATATGTGAAAAATCAATAAAATTTAAAATTTATTTAAAATTTATATTTAGATTTAAAAAATCAAATTTTAAAATTTAGAAATTTATTTCTGATCGTTTAAATATGTAAAATTGCTTAAAATTTAATTTTATGATAAAATTATTTATTATTATTGTTATTATTGTTATTATTATTATTATTATTATTATTATTATTATTATAAGATTAAATTATTATTATTTAAAAGATTAAAAGAGAATATAAATAATAACAAAATATAGTTTCATATTTCATAAAAATATATAATATTTCATAAATATATATATTAAAAGAAAATTATGTTAATAATATCAAATCAACAATTAAATATATTATATTAAATCTCTAAGTATATACGTACAACAAATCTTCGAATATTTACATCATCAACCGCTATTTTGATCCACAAGATTACCGAAACATGGTAACACGCTCAAGAACCCTAATTACATAAACTAGGGAAGGATCATTCGTCTTCCAGCTATCAAGGCGATCAATCGATAAATTCGAGAAATTCGACGACGTGTACGCGCGTCAGACTAATTGTTCAGGTTCGCGTGCACTTCTATCAAGAAATTTCAACTTCTTTTGTCGTATGTGTTATCACGCAACCATGGCATAATACTATTCTAACAGTGAATTATACCTCAAATGAGATACGATATAGTGAGATCGTAAAGTATAGTCAGTAGTCTGATTATAATTATGTCACAGAAAAATTCAAAGAAATATATATATATATATATATATATATATATATATATATATATATATATATATAAACAATGATCGAAATCTTGAATTATGATTATACGATATAGATAAAATAAAAAAAAAAAAAATCAAAATTGTATGATTATTTTTTTAAAAACTGCTAATCTGCTAAATAGAAAGTAGTTTCCGTCGAAATTTATTTTCGAGATACTTTAAAATATTTTAAGATTTTAAGTTAAGTTTCAAATTAAAGTTTTAAATTTTGAGTTATTAATTTTTGGTTTTTTAAATACGTGTTTTTAAATATATATTTAAATATATTTTTTTAATTATTGAATTATTTTATTAAATCATAATATTTTGCCATCAATATTAAATTTTGCACTAATATTATTAATATAAATTTATCAATATTTTAAAATGAATTTATAAATTAAAACTACCTACTAATTTCATAATATATCTAAAAGTACAAATTAAAAATATATATTTATGAAACGATAATTCTTTTTAATCTAGTTTTTTTATAAAATAATTTGTACATAACAACAAATATTTTTTATATAAAAAAAATTATATTTCTATAAATATATTGAATAAAAATAATAATATTCTAACTTATAATATATACATCATATATTTTATGAATCAAAAAAAAAATTTTCATTTCAGATATAATTTTTGCAAAAATATCAATCAGCTATCGACATTCTAATAAAAGAGATTTCTAATATAAAGAATAAGTCTATTATTTTAAAATTTTTTTTATGATCATTTGAAGTAACGAAATAATCTTCCACATAACTGCACATTTGTATATGTTTATGATAGAACAAATATAAAATAATAGTGCGATAAGAAAAATAGATAAATAAGTTTGATGAAATTCTCATGAAAAAAAAAAAGCATAAGAAGAAAAATTTTAGTCAAAAGTCAGCATATTTTGTGTATAATTTTCACAAATGATGCATCATGAAAATGAAAAATAAACAAAACCATAATAAAAACTATTGCTATCAGAATAGTTTCCTCAATGGGCTATCAAATCACTAATTGCCAAATCGTAAAAGCTGCATTTCCAATATTTTATCTTAAAAAAATTGTAAAGAAAATCTAAAAATTACATAGATATCAACCAAAAAAATCTTAATTTTTCATTTAATAATTATCTTATAAAAAAATTTTTATATATATTTTACATATGTTTTAAAAAAATTTTTAAATGAGATTTTGGAGATTTAAAAATATTTTTGTAGAGAAATAACACCGAAAGTCGAAGATTTACATAAATATTTTTCAGATATTACAAACGTTTTCTATATTAGGATATTTAGAAGTGATATTAATAAAATTTAATAATAGTACATTTCTGCGTATACAATATACAAAATCCAATTTATATTTCTTCTTAGTTATTTTTCTCAAATTATATCTCTCAAATGTATCATACTCTATTATCTAACGCCAATTTACTAATAGAGTTAAATTAATCAAGAAATTATCATCATTAAAAAAAAAAAATCGAGATCAAAAAGAACTCAGTTCTATGAATAAACAAAGTTATTCGTTTTCATTTTAACGAGCACATTTGCGATTACGTGTGTATCTTATCATGAGAGTATATATATGTACGTTGTTTAATTACTAAGAACAAATAGGTTGAAAGTAATTTTATAGCTAGAAGGAAGAAAAAAGTTGATCAGAAGCATGTATTGCATATAGTAGGAAAAGAGATACTTATACAGATACAATGGATTCACGATAGTTTATTAATACATTTCGTAAAAACATATGATTTTATAAAGATTGATAAAAAAACAAAAAAATTCTGAATAACAAAAAAAAAAGAAAGATTAAATAAAAAAAATTATAATAGAAGTTTCTAGAAAATAAAAATTTCTTCAAGAAATATTAATATTAATATATCTATAGAAAACAAAAATTAAAATTAAAATGATTGTAATATAAAAAACTATTTAATAATTTAAAAATTTCTATTAATAAATTATATAAATAATGAAAAAAAATTTTACGTAATATTTTGTAAAATTTTTTAAAAATCAATATTAAAGAAAAATTAACATACAGCATATTTAAAATATCTGTTTGTTTAAGATAAATAAAAAATTACAGAGGATGAAAACGAAAAAGTGAATAATATAGGAAAACTATAATATAATATAATATAATATAATAAACTTTTATATTTCAAATAATAATATCTGAAACTTTGATCTTCAAAAATTGAATTCAAAAATTAAGTAATGATTTTATTACAATAAAAATAATTTAGAATGTATAATTATAATTTAGAATAATAGTATTCAAATTTTTATTTTAATATTAAAAAAGTAATAATAAAATTTTATTTTCTTTTATAATCTAATCAGATAAAAAAAAAATCAGTATATATAAAATCAATAATAATCATTTTAGATAAATATCAATTTTAAGTCTTGAAATTTATTTACAAGTATAATCACAAGTATAATTTTGGAAATCTTAAGTTGTATATTCACACTGTTGCGCAGTTAAATATCATATTTGATACATAAAACAATTTGTATCCACTGTTGTATCCATTTTTCTATTTTTATTTCTAATTAATTAATAATTTATATTATAGATTCATACTGTACACAATAATCTTTTTAATAAGTTTTATAGAATATTTCAAATTACATTCATCTTCAATATTCCGAATTAACATATTAAATAAAATATTAAAATCTAAAATTTCATGTAATATTTTGTAATTTTAAAATCATTACAAAGTTAATATATAAGTGAATTGATTAAATGAATCAATTTAATTTTAATTATTTTTGATATATTATTAACCATGATTGCAACGATTGAATATTTACTGGGTAACTTTTATAAATTAAAGTTCTATTTCTCTTTATTTGAATATTTTATATACATTGAATTGGAAATATCAAAATTATCTACAAATGTTAATAATTAATCTATATTTATGATATTACAAAAAATAATATTAATATTAATATTAAATTTTTTAAATACTTTGATATTCAAAATTATTATTAATATTTGAAATATGTTGCATTTTCTTTCCTAGTAAAAATATTTATATTCAATATTTCATATATTATAATATTTTTTAAATATATAATGTTTCGTTATTTGTTTGCATTTTATATTTGAATTTTTTTTCTTCATTAAATTTAATATTGAAATTATTAATTCCTATATAAAAATAATAATTCGAAATAACCGGTACAAATAGCATGTATTAAGCGTAAAATTTGCCAATGACTCATTAAATGGCAATTATTCTAATCTTGTTCTGATGTTGTTTTCTACAATCTTGCAAGAAAACAATTTTAAAAATACTATCGCATAGTAGTGCGAAAAAACAATGTTAAATATATACGCTTTTTATAATGATTAAACAATGAATTTCAAATATTGTGATTTAATTTAATTTATAAGTTTTCAAGATTCATGATACTATCTATGACAATATATTTTAATTAAAAACAAATAATTCAATTCATCAGTTTCGTTTTTACATTCTCTATATCTGACGAAATAAATCCGATATATTTTTTGCGGGAAAAAAAAGCAATATTTAATTAAGAATTAAGAAATCATTAAAATGATGATGGCAAATCGAATTTTTATTTTGTTTGGTATAAACAATATTATTAATATTCTATAGATGAAAATATTTATCTTTTATGGAAAATATCCATTAATAACAGGCCAGTATTTAAGTGACAATAATGAATAATATCTACTTATTTTTTTTTTAATGATTTTATTTAATTCTGACTTTTGCGAATTTGTATTCTTTCATGTATTTGTATTTCGTATCGAAGTAAAAAATGTTTTCATATCTCCATAAATATGATAAGTAATGTTATCTAACCTATTTTGAATTGTAATTCATTATCGCTATATTTATATAAAGAGAGTTTTTTTAAAAAGATATTCAAAGTCCATCATATTTATGAAATATATATAATATACATATCTATAATATATATTACTATCTAGAATTAATTACTATATTATATATTATTAGAATTAAAATATTATATTACTATATTATATATATTTAAAATTAATATATAAATAATATATTATATTATATTATATATAAATAAAATTACTATATTATATATATCTAGAATTAAAATAAAATATGGTAATAATCACATAAATACGAAAATATATATATATATATATTAGTCGCATCACTTTACTTAGAACTTTAATAGAACTTTAAGAATTCCAAAAAAAAAAAGAAAAAAAAATGAAAAAAAGGAAAAAGGAATAATGTATACATATACATTCCAATCACGCGTAATGACTACTCCTTTGTTATACGCATTCTTCTTGCAAATGACAGTTATGCGGAATACAAAAAGTCATGCGCATGCGCGCTCTGTCCTTTTTAAGACATTCGGTTTGATTGCTTGGATATGCCATACATAGAAATATACATAGAAATATACATATGCTCATACGAAACTAATCTATAAATATCTAGTAATAAAATTAAAAAAAACGGAAATAATTCAATCTTTGAATAAATTTCTTAAAATTTCAAGAAAATGTTTCATATTGATTTGTTTCATAATTAGAGAAAAAATACATCATTTATATTAATCATTAAATTTGTTTTTATGATTCTTTTTATTTACGATATTACATACGATATTACAACCGCCATCGCGGTTTATGAACTCGTTGTGAAACTGGTCCACATAACGACGGTTAATCTATTTTGCATCTGTTATTCAAAATTCGCATCTTTTATCGACGTCGGTATTGGAAACCAACAAACGAACAAGCAATTAATCTATTTTATGTTAAAATCAAAAAATAAAAAAGAGAAAAATAAAAAAAGAAGAGAGAAAGAATGCATTCGATTTATAAAAAAATATGAGATATTACGAAAAAAATTAATAATCATAAAAAAATATGTAATAACATATTTGAAATCAATCTATATTACCATTTGATTTGAATTTTTTATTGAAAAATTTGATTGTATATTATTTATAAAAATAATATATTTTTTTAACATTAATATTAATATTTTTATAATAAAGATATGAAAAATTACTATTCAGGAATATTCAAAATTTAAAAAATAAAAAATAAAATATACAACAAATATAAACAAAAGATATTGGAAAATTAAATATGATGCTATAAATTGATTTACTTGTTTATATAAAATAAGTTAATTTCGTTTTTTTAGTTATATAAGCGCGACTGTGATATTGACTGAAAATATTTCAGATTATTTGAAAATATCAGAAATCATTTAAAAAAACGATATCAAATAAAGCTTATAGAAATATATAAAAGACCTATTTTTTTTGATTCAAATTTTCCGATTCGTATGATCATCGAGAAGAAATACCTTCCTCAGGAAACAGGAAAGAGAAAAAGAAAAAGAAAGATAGATATAAAGAGAAGGGAAAAAGGAAAGGAGAAAGAACATACGGACAGAGGGACCGACCGACAGGCTGGAATGTGGCCGTTAAACCGATCCCACCCAACCAATCAGCATCCCCGCACCGTCAACGTTAAGACGGGTGTAATATATTAACTAAATATAAAATATTCATTTTTTTCGACTATTTTACTAAATTCGATTAAAATTATCGATGACAATTTTATCTATTATTTATGAATTTCATAAAATCTTTCAACATTTTTATTTTTTATTTTCAAAACTAATATCATTACAAAAGATTTTAAGAAACCGATACAAAGTAATAATAATTTTTTAGTAGCATCCTATTTAAATACTAGCATCTATGTTAATACTATCACAATATTTGATTAAGATATATTTAATTTAGAATAAAAGGTAAAACGATTCGAATTTCATGTATATCGCTGTGGAGAGATTGTTGACAATATTTCAAATAAAAATAAAAATAAAAATGCACGAAACGAAAGAGCATATATCGACATTCAATTTTATATAAGCCGTACTGCAGATAAATAATGTACATATATGATTTTTCCGAATCAGTATAACATTCGTATCTCCATTTCGCTTCGCTAAAACAAAGTTCTATCGTTTTATTCATTCTATCTCGTAGGGTACAACTTATACGACATATATAAATATTGTTTTCAGAAATGATGTCAACTTCTCTTACCTCAATTTACTGTAATTTTTCAGTTCTGAACGATATTACACCAATCTTGTTCTTGACAGAGAACATAAGTTAATTAATGGATGTTTCATATATTACAATCTAATACAAAAAGCATTAGCAACACGACTTATAAAATGTGAAAATAAAAAATAATCAGAGGTCAAGAAACAGACAGGGCGACAGAGGGTGCTCGCGATAATAACACGGGTCGATATACACCGGGCGTTATTTTGAGGAGCCTTCTTCACGTTCGCAGGATTCTCGACAAGCACATAATGTGTGTATAAGTAGAACTTGGGGTTGTTCTTTCCCTAATCTTTAAATGTTCTCAAACTTCTCTCTCTCTATTTGTGATACGCAATAGGCAATCACAAATATATAGAAAATACGATCGAAGTAAATACTCACCTTGCCGCTCTTTGCTGCCGGCGAATTCTCAACGATGTCGTAGATGACGTGCGGCAAACCCGCGGTACCGAGGAGCGAAAACCCGAATCCGGACGAGTCGCCGCGGTTCAGGGTGACCACCAGCTCCTCAGCCATGTTTCGAGCACATTGATCACCTCACTGTCATTTGACGCACATTCACGAAACTCGCACACCGTACACAAGGATTATCCGACGACCCGTGTTTATTCGTCTTTCTCTCTCTCTCCTTTTTCCGTGTGTCACTAGTTACGTTCTTACGTGCTTTTGCTGTGGCACATGCACGTACACGCACACACAAGAAGAAGCAAAAGCCCCCTTTCGCGAACACTTTTCACACTGCACCGCGCGATAGAACCGCGCTCTATCTCTTTTCTTTCTTCTTTTTTTCCTCGTCTTTCCTTTCTTTTTGCCGATTTACGAACCTCCTACTACCCACTGTACATCAACGATGAACTGTAGCAATGATATCGGAACGATACGTAGAACGAAACGCCACTCCTGCGCTTTTCGTGATACCGCCTCGAAAACGCGCGCACTTCGTACCTGTGCCTGCGCGAACCGCGGCGGCGTCGCGGTAACCGACCACATATCCTTGCGGACAACGTAACCACCTCCACTCTGCCCGGCGAACGCCTCGCGACTGGATGGCGCCACTTACAAGGCATCTCACAAACCCTACCGGTCCTTCACCTCTCTCACTACGTTAATCAAAATTTACCGGCAATAATAGAATTGAAGAAAATATATGTAAGTATTTATATATATATATATATATATATATATTTTATTTAAAAAATATATAATATGAATATTTTTTATTATATTATTTTATAATAGTATGTTTTATAATGATTTTAAAAACTAGATAAATCTAAAAAAATTTTTTTAGTTTTAAAAAATTTTTAAAAATTTATGATTTATATAATATGTACACAATGCGATGCATTGTATTATTATATATATTATAATTAAAAATAATTGAATATAGAAATAAAAGTAATAAATACAGAAGAATCAGATATAGAAAAATATTATATAGATATAGATAAATATTACATTTAAGTATTTCAAATTTTAAATGATTTGTTATTTTATTTAATATTACAATAATTTTATATAGATAAAGTGTTTAAAAATGCAATATATTATATGTTGTATTATGTAAATATATATAAAAGTATTTTTAATTTATATATTTCTCTTTGTAATTTGAAAAAAATAATCACCGTTCAAAGCACAAGTTGCATTTGAAATTGTAAATTGACTATAGTAGTAGCAATCATGATGCCAATAGCACATCTCGTTAAAGTAACTCTTCCAAATTATTTAGCTGGATTACCTATTCCAGATTCTATAGGAGGATGGTTTCGACTTGGAAGTAAGAAATTAAATAATATAATTACAATATATTTAATAATTTAATAGAATCATATTGAATATTTTTCAGAAATAAATTTTAATCGTGACATTGCAAATTACTACTGTACCACTTTCTCTATATCAATTTTATAAGTACGAGTTATGAATTTTTTTTTCATTTTCATTTAGTACGAGACTGGATTGCCTTAATTCCACCTACTGCATTAGTAGCAGGTATCGGTTACATGTCATACAAAGCATTTTGTCCATTGGCTAGACCAGTAAGTATACTTGTCTATTATTATTATAGAATATCAAGGACATCATGATTAAATATTAGCTTTATATTTTATTCTATTTTTTTTTGATTATATAACATATAATATATAGCTTCATTTATATTTTCATTTCTATTTTCTTTATAAATGTTATTATTTTTTATATGAATCCATAAATTTATATTTACAATATACATAATTTACAAAGAATTCCTTGTATTAAATAATTAATAAATTATGTCATCTATGTTTTATCTATATACATTACAGCCATGTGGACTTGTGAATCTTAGTGTAAAAAAAGATGTAAATAAAGTAGTAGATACAGTTGATATAGAAGATATTACTGAAAAAGCTGCATTTTGTCGTTGCTGGAGATCTAAAAATGTAAGTTTATATATTTTTTATAAGTATTCTTATTTATTAAGTTTTTGTATTTGATTCATTCTAATTAATTATATTCCAAAAATTCAAAGATAATTTTGTGAGTCATATAAATGGATATTATGTAATTATATAACTTGTTTATATATGAATTATATGCATATGAAAAATTAATATTAATTTAATAAAATTTAACAAATAAAAATTGTAATTAATATTTACAATAATTTTTATTATATTAGTGGCCATATTGTGATGGTGCTCATGGACATCATAATCAAGAAATGAATGATAATGTGGGTCCTCTTGTAATTACAAGAAAGAAAGATTAATGTATGTCAATCCATACACAAATATTATTGTATGTACTTTCAATTTGATTAATAACAAGAAAAAAACTATTTCTAAAACAAAAATGTAGGTATCTTATAAAAAAATGCATTAAATATTAATGTAGATAAATATGCAAAATGAATAAAAGAATAACGTTAAGTACAAGATGCAAAATACGCATTTGTTACTTGTTATTAATTTATAAATAAATATTTATTCTTATAAATATTTATTTTGTCAATAATTATGTAATTTAAGTCATATATGATTATATAATTATGAGTATATTAATATATTTTTGAAATATCTTCGAAAAATTTAAAAGTCAAAATAAATAAAAAAATATATATATATAATTGTCAATTAAAATTTATTTATTATATATAATTTATAAATAACTAAAATTCGCATTAAATAAAGCAAAAAACAAGTTAGATGATAGAGACATCTCATTTTATTCTCATTTCACTTTAATCTAAATCTAAATTATTTATAACTTATAAATAAACTAATATTCTTTTATATTAACTTTTGTGTTTATTTTGATTTTTAGAATCATTCTCCAAAAATGTTCAATAAATGTAATAACATCCTATATAATAGATAAATATTATATTATTTCATTTTAATTAAATTGTTTAAAAATAAAAATGTTAAAAAAAATAATTCACTAATTGATTAAAATATTTATATATCCATTGTATACGATATAAAAACAAATGGAAAAATGATAACAGTATAGTATTACAAAGATTTAATTTATTACATTTTTAACAACTTTAAATATCGCAAAAAGATGAAGATTATTAGTTATATTAATTTAAAAAAAATTGGTATATATTATTCTAATATCTTTAATTTTTTTTATAAAACATTTAATTGATACTTAACATTATATTATTTATTTATTTATTAGAACATTATTTTAATTTCTAGAGGACAAAGAAAAAACGATCAACAAATTGAAAAAATAGATTCATAATATATATAAAACATTTACATTATAAGAAATATATAATATTATCCAAATATATTTGGTGTCTTGACTGTTTGACACAATGCATGTCTAGTATCACAGATCAATAAATCTTCATAGTTATATTATCAGCCTTAGCTATGAATTATTTAATTATTTAGCTATGAATTATTATTTTTTTCTCTCTCTATTGCATTTATTAAATCACAGCTACAACATATAAAATGAAATTATTATATATTTAATCTATTAAATATTTATTTAACATACCTCAAAATGTCGCAAATCATTAGTATCAAATTCTAATTCATTAACAAGTAATTCCCGATGTCCATATCGATATCTAAAATATATAAATATTAAATAAAATAATTATATAATATCATATAATATCATATAATAAAAACAATGATAAATTTTATACTCACTCAATATACCGCCTCCAAACGATCATACCAATATAGACCAATGCAATTGCTACAGCAAAACTGATTGCGGTAACTAATGCTATAATTCCCGAAGACATATGTTTGTTGTTTGATTGATTGACAGATTTTACAGCCTCAATAATATCTTCAGAGTCTATATTTGCAACAACTTTATTTACTAGTAACGGCGATATAAAATCAGTCGATGCTTCATTAGTATTAGTAGTATGTTTTAAAACTGTACTTGTATCTATTATAATAAAATATATTAAAATATATATTAAATATATTATAAAAAATATGCAATTAATTTTTAACTATGTAATGATATGATTGCATATTTTTATAAAATAATTTATTACGATAAAATATATTTTTATACCTGAATCATTTATAGAGTGATTTGTTTCAACATTAGTGCTCGCAGTTGTTATCGTAGATTCTTGCAAAAAAAAAAAAATATATAAATAATATATAATACAAATAATATAAATCGCTTTTAACTTTGTAAATTTATTTAAATTTTATATGATTATAATAAAAACCTGTAGAATTTAATAATTGAATTTGTTCTATGTTGCCATCATCATCGTGTGTCATATTACAATTAAGCATGTCGTGTTGTTCTTTCGTAAAAGTACAATTTTGTATTTTATTTTTTATTTTTTTTACTTCGATCATGTTTACTGTATTGATTGAATTTTTTGATATAAAATTATTGTTTTCGTTTATTATTTCTATATTTAAAATAAAAATAATAAAATATTCAGTACATTTTACAGCAATAATTTATCTATCATTAAGTATAAATTATATAAGAATATTGATCCTATACATTTTAATCGAATTGAGACCAAAAAGTTATTAAGAAAATTATTTCTACCTACCCTTTTTATTTTCTATAGTCTTCATTGAAGATTTAATCGCTTTATTATTATTCAAAATATTAGTCATTTTGTTTAAGTTTGTAATATTCATTTTATTCTCTTGTTCATCTTCTGGAAGTGGAGACACTCTACCAACTAATAACGAATCATAAAATAATCATTCTTAATTCTATTATAAAAGTACATGTACAAAGAAAAATTACCAACATGTAAATATTCGTCAATTGGTACACACTTACTTTACGTAAAACTATTTCTGATTTTAAAAATAAAGGAAGTTTGTATATTTTTATTTTTACATTATTTGATAAATCTATTGTTAGTTCGATTGTTTAAAATATTGAGGAGACCACTATCTGTAGCTAAAGTATCACATTTAAACAAATGTTTCATTTAATCATTGATATATGATAAAAATATCATAGCACTTCAGTCTTACCAAACAAAATCACCAAAACAAAGGTCACCGACAACCGAATCATTTTTTTCTTTGTCCTGTCTATTTCTATTTTTTGTCTCTCGAATTCTAAACTATTGCGCTTTTGCACACACTTTCTGAACTATTATTGCTTCCCAAGTCTTAATCTTTATGAGAGAATCGAACCTGAAATCAAATTGATTGCAATTATCAATTTTAAAACCCCACCATCTACTATTCATCTGTTATCTTAGATAAACTAGGCAAACAAATATATTTTTAATTGTACGATAGCATTTTAATGGTATTAATACTGGCTTCAATATTTTGATTAAATATATTTAATTAAATAAATAAAATGAATAAATAATCAATTTTTTAAATAATTTTATTGAATGTGTAAATTTCGATTATATTATAAAAAAGATTACATAGCTGTAAATTATAGTTTTAAACATATATATATATATATATATATATATATATTTAGCATATTTTAAATATATTTATATCAAAATAATTTTTTTTGGATATATATTTATTTATATATTTTTAAGACTTTTTTTAAATCTATAGATATAATAAATTTTCCAAAATATTAAATTTAATAATAATGTTTCAAAATACATTTCTTTTTATATAACATAAATTTTATTTTAATATTTCTAATTCTAATTCTAATAATTTCGAAATATATGTATACATATAATAAGTAAAATAAGTTTTAAACTTTTAAAAATATAATTAAAATTCATTAATTTACTTACTTAAGAATAATGATTTTTCAATGTAATTAGAAATTTTTTATTAAATATTTATATATGATTTAATAGATTATATAGTATATAATAGATTAATGACTCATATATGTATATATAATTGATAATAATATTTAAAACAAAATTATGAATTTTATATGAATTATATATTTTTGTAAGCCAAAAATTCATATTAAGAAAAATTTTTATTTCTTATTATATATCTCTATCTATCTCTCATTTTTTATTTATCTTATATTATATATATATTATGTATAGTCTCTATCAGACTAATTGTTTATCAAATTTTAATTATCTATAAGGTAACGCCATCTATATAATATACTCTCATATGAGATTTTTTCAAAGTAGTACATGTTGTAAATATTTTTTTTAAGAAACATAAAAAAGAAAAAATTTAAATAATAAAATAATAAAATAAAATTTAACAAAAATAGATTTGACCGGTCAGTTCTTGTTTGTCAGATAACTACTATACCAATTGAGTTACTTACCTGCTATTAATTTTTTTTCTCCTTGAACTTCAGAGTATTTGCTACCCATGAATAAATAAAAAAAATCAATTATTATTTATACTTGTATATAAATAATTTATGACATGATGTATATTTCTCATAGTATTGCAATATTTATTGTATCTATATCTTAAACTGAATAACATTTGAAAAATTTATTTTATTTATTATAAAGAAATTAATAAAATAAATTTTATTTCAATATGATTAATATAATTAATATAATTAATTAACCATTCATAGTAATATTTATAATATATATTTATATATTTTATTTTTCATGTAAGAAGAATGAAAAATGTTAGAATATTAAAGAAGATCGTTATATTATTTACATAATGTGAATACATCAATGAATGTTCACTTTTACTTTATGTTCATATATTACTCCATTGTATTGTATTTTTTAAAAATAAAAAATTATTAAAAAATCTTACATATTAAAAAGATTAATATGTCATTAAAAATGAAAATCAAAAAATGTTATGCTGTATTATAAAAATATAGCAACAGAATTAGTAGCGTTATATGTACAGGAAATTTGTCGATTCAGATTCTCTATCATAGCATTATTTTGCCAAAAATATAGAAGTTTTTTTAACGGAGATTATTTCTCAGAAATAAAATTTCTTTGAATGAATTACTAAAATTTTTGTCTTATTACGCATAATAATAACAAGGAATATATTGAACAGAATATTAATAAGAAATATTTTTAAATGATTTACAATTTTTTGAATATTTATAAAATTAAAATGCAATGGTATTTTCTTAAAAATTATTTATAAATAAAGAAACTTATATAATTAGCACATATTTGTGCACAAAATGATTCACAAAAGATATAATATGAATTTTAATAATTTCTGAACATATATAAATATAATGAAAAACTTTTAATTATAAATATTTGATAAATAAAATATTTATTCAATAAAAAAAATAGAAGAAATATTCATTTCAAAGTAAGGAAAACAATTTTATTATTGTTTATTTAATCTTTGATCTATTTTTTGTTCTATATTTATTTCCTTTTTTTTATTTATATTAGCATTATATTATTTTATACTAATAAAAAAAAGAAATAAAAAAATAATTATAATTGCATGCAAATTTTTTTGATAATGATCGATAATTACAGTGTCCAATTATGTCATTTTTATTATTACATGTTAAATAATCAAAGCAATAGAATAATGTTGATCACATATTTTGAATACATCGTTTTATGATGAAACGTTTATATTTCACAATTATAATCATTTTATTAATTTTGATGAAATAAAGTACAGAAATTAAAATTATGAAAATTTCTGATCGATAAAATAATCCATATGTAGCGATATATCAATTTATTTTTCAAGATATAATAATATTCTTCATACCTTCGTTGAACGTGAAAGTAGAATGTTCCACTTTTTCTCTATTTGTAATCGTTTAGTGAAGAATCGTTATATATTTAAGAGAGAAACCGGGAAACAAGGGCAGACAATAAAACTCGAAGAATAATCGTCGTATTAATTTGTCTTTGAAGACTACACTTATAGATTCACAATTCAATGATTATTCATACCGATAATCCATGTAATTATAACATTCCACAATCAATTGTTATTTCTTCTAAGATAGGAGAAAAAATATACACAAATTATTTCACTTGTTATTTTTGAATTTTCAATTATGTTTTATGCGCTATTTTAATAAACAACAAAAATCCTAATATGCTATATTTCTTTAAGTATCAGTTTCTAAAGAATTAAACGATCTTTTATCGATCGATTAATTGAACACCAGCAATTATTATCATTTTATTATCAGAAAAAAGTGATCATATAGATAAGTATTTGATCTTAAAATGCTTAAAATTTTTAAAAATGAATTTAAAAAATAAATAAATTTTAAATATTCACTATAATTTACACTATTTTATAATTACACAAAAATTATTTATGCTATATTCACAATAGAAATATTTATACTATAATCACCTTAATTGTATTTGAAGTATATTTTTAATAATAAAATAAAGATAAACGATACATAGTAAATAAATTTTGAAATATTTTAATTCATCGAATTACACATTACTATTTTATTCCATATTATTTAACGCATTAATAATTTTAAATTAAAATTTTTGCAAATTAATTTCCACTACACTAAGAGTTGTTCTTTCCCTTGAAAGAAACAGCATACTACTGTACGTTCTATGCGACTGGAGAGGTAGGTATAGTAAGTATAATAGTGACAGCATAACAGTAACGAAAGAGAGGGCTAAAATAACGTGTAGCATGTGCAAAGACAAAAGAAAATAAAGTAATTCAATAGTATCTATTTATCAGTTGATTTAAAAAAGTCATCATTATTAGTGTATTATAAGTATAGTCTTCAAAGATAAGAAATTTTAATATGATCATTTGAAATTATTTATTAAAGTAGGTTAGGATTAGAATTATAAAGAACAATTTTGCATCGACAATAGTGACATCTTTTTGTAGTCTTTTGACATTCTTTTTTTAACTCATTTTCGACTTAATTATCTTAAAGTTTGTATTGAGTTTAAATTGAATATTAATTGAATTAAGATAAATAGCAAATATATAAATATAAGAAAAACATAAAATATAAAATTTATTTTGACAATTTATGATATTTTATTAAATTTATCATTAAATAATATAAATACCTAATAAAATTGACGATATAAATATATATTATCGATCATCAAAACTCGAAATTTACTCAAATTATTTAGATAAGTTAAATTGGTTATTCAAATTATTTATAAATAGTTCACTTATAAATTTATATATATGTATATTTTATAAATAGAACATGAAGAATTAAATTATTATAAAGAACAAATTTTTTTTTTTAACGATTACATTCTAATGATAAATATTTAGCTTTAGATTTTAGATCCTTTACTCTGTTTTTAATTGATATTTATAATTGTAAATTGATTCTAAATAGTCAATAATTTTAATATATTATATAATAACTTATTAATGTATCGATAATATAATTTTGATAAAGCTAATTTTAACTATCAAATTTAACTATCTTAATTAAGCTACTTTAAAACATTATTTGAAATAAAATATTAAATTATTATATGTAATATAAATATATATGTGTAATAATGTATTATTATGTGTAATATAATATAAATAAATTATACATGTGTAGAATATAGTAAAAAGAATTTTGAAAATCTCAAAGACATTATACATTTATTCAAATTTCATTATATCGATTATATATTCTTTTATATAATTTATTATTATAAATATATCTGTCATTTTGTTCCAATTTCTCAATTTCTCGCATTGTTTGAGAATTTTTATTATATATATATATATATATTATATTGAATATTAATTATAATTAGATAATTATATATTAATTTCTAATCATTAAAATACATTAGCTTCTTATATTCGTGAAATAGTTTTACATATGTTAAAATTTCCATTATTCAACTTGTATCTAGTCAATATTCGATAATAAAAATCGATAACAAAAAGATTAATAACAAAGAGAATAGTATATGTATCATAAATATTTTACTCTATGGTATTTTATATCATATATATTTTATACTGTCAAATAAATTTGAAAGGTAAGCGGTCATTGCATATTTGCTTATATTCTCTCCTCATTTATCCATATGTTAATTAATCTTTCGTTACTGAATCAAAGATTTTTCCAACTAAGCGATTTTTATGAAAAACATGATTTAAAACAAAATGATAATGCATTTATTAAATTATCGATTTAATTAATCTTTAGAAAAAATCTTCAAATCTTAAAATTTATTTTCTAATCTTTTGAATAATTGAAAAATTATCTATATATATATATAGTGATTAACTATATTGTTTCGTAAAATAACAGCAATTTTGAAAAATATATGTGCAATTATCATAAAGCAAATTATATATGCATATAAATCTAAATATAAATAATTTCAATTGGTTCTTAATTCTTTAAAAACTTGTATTGAATTGAAATTTTATAGAAAATTCGTAAATTATTTTTATTTATTATCAATAGACTATCAAATGATAAATAAATAAATTCATTTTCAATAAAATAATACAATCAAATAATATTTAATTCTCTGAAAATGAATGGGATATATTGTTTAATTTTTCAACAATTTCATAATATATTATTAAATAAAATGAGTTGGATTTATCTTAACACTATTATGCTATGTATATTATATATAAAAATATATAATATTCCATTTCATCTTGAAATCTCTCATATTTTTTCTCAGTATTTATTTATATTTATATTATGATCCTCTTCATCGAACAATTTTTATTTGAATATTTTTTATATCTCTTAATTCTTCTCGAAATTTGTATCTATATAAAACAGACATCTTTATTAGAAAAATAATTATTGAATAGTAATCAATATTTTTAATATAGAATATATTATATTTATTTTATTTTATATTAAATATATTACATATAACAGTATAACAATTTTTCTTAAAGAAAATTTAAAATATATATATATATATATTGAAATAAATGCACTTTACTTCGTTCTTTTGAACGTTATATCTAAAATTATAAATGATTGAATTATGAGATTTTTTATTCTAAACATGTGACGGATAAGATTGAGAATGCAAAATAAAAGTAAACGTTTGTGGTTATTTCACTTCTCAAAAGAAAATTGCATTTTTCATATTACTAAAAGTTTTTATAATGTTTTTTAAAATTTTATATTTAGAAAAAATCAATCCGCTATTTAATAATTTTTCATTTTATTTTTTAGAAATTATACAAAAGTAAATACATGTTTAATATTTCTGCATAATTAATAACAATTATAAATATTTCAACAATGCTATCAAGATCAAAATCAAAATATTTTAAAATGAAAGTTACCTTACTTATTGCTTTATACCATAAATGAAATATAGATTTTATATTTTGTCCATATCTATTTTAATAAATATTTTCAAAAATAATTTATAATTGTTATTGAATTATTAATATTCCAAATAAATCTTATTATTAAATAGATATTTTAACATTATATTAATATATCAATAAACGCTAAAAAATGATCAAAAAATAGTACAAAGAATTAAAATTTTTATAAATAAAGAATATGCACAAAGAGAATACTTATGCGTAGATTTATACCCGATTTGTAAACGTTAAAATGAAGAATGTATAAGCTGCCATATAAAAATAGATTGACCCTGCCATCGATAAAACCTGTAAAGCGCGAAACCCTTCAATGTAAGTAATTCGATATACATGAAGAGAAGTGAATGAAAAGTATTGGTATATACCTACAATGAATTCTCGCGAAGTATTGGTATATACCTATAATGGATTCTATTTAGAATCCTGATTATGAATAATTTTCAATGCATGTAAAAAGTACAGATGAATTATAAGACTCAATAAAAATTTATTTTATTGTTAAAAATTCTGATTATAATAAAGAATGGAAAATAATATATTTATTATTATATTATTTTATTTATATTTATATTAATTTATAATTTATTTTTTTTCTTGCGAAATATATACATTTTTTATTAACATTCAATTACTTATTATAATTATAATATTTGAATGTGTATGCAGTAGTCATAAATATTTTTTGGTACGAACATAGGCCAGTGTTATAAATTATCTTCTATAATTAGGATTAATCTTTTTAATTAGCATTTACGTCCCTCAATGTATAGCACGTGTTTGATCACGATTTGGCAATTTAAATATTTATCGTTATAAACTGAATAATTACATTTAGTAAGGAATGAATAATTATTTATATACAAAATGTTGCATATTTATGAGAGTGAATAGTACAATCTCATAAACAATATGTAAATATGTAATTTAACCTTTAAGTACACAAAAATTATCTCAGGTACCTACTAGTACAAACCTTTTATATCAATATCATTTAACACAATATCTATTAGAATTATACAGTTTTTAAATAGCATTCTAATAGAATACATACAAAGAAGCATCACACAAAATTGGTATATTGATTTCAATGTATCAATATATTTCATAAGCCCATGTATTAAATTATGACTAGTACAGTATGTCAATGCATTTATTGATTTTTCGATTATGATCTTACGTAATGATACGATTCCATTGATTCATTCGATCATAATTAATGTTATTTGACAATGTCGTACAGTATCTACAATTATTAAACGCGGAACATACTTCATATGATTAGCATGAGGTTATGAACACCATTATTTTTCCATGAAAGGCACGTAAACTTATACACAGATTTTGCGCACCGTTAATATTTATAAAAATTTTTGTTGTACATTTATTTTCTGGCGCATAGTGTAACATATTACCTGAGTAAATAAATATAAATAGTATGAAAAAGTAATAGAAGCACATTTATATCTCATTATTATAAATATTCTATTTTCATATAAATTATATATGTAAACAAATTTTTTATTTTCATTACAAGAGGTTGAAAATTTTCAATGCTCATGAAATGAAAATTTTAATACTATTATTTAATGATAATGTTTAGTTTCAGTCAAAATAATTTCTAGTCATTAATTGTTTAAATCTCTTAAATTATATAAAAATTCTTCTTTTTAATCTACTATAATTTATCATTTAAATATTGCGTTATATTAATTGCGATTAACTAATTTCATTCTACCGATTTTAAATGCATAATTTTACTTTAAATATATTAAAGATTTCTTTAAATACTTTATCATAAAAATATTGAAAGCTTTGCAACTGCTAAATCTTTATGCTATTTAAGCTAAAGTGTTTGCAATTTTTCACTTTTTTTACTTGATATAACGTATTTGATAATTAAATATACATATAACTTGTTATATATTAATTGCACATTTTAAAGTATACACATGTGAAAATATGTATATACATATCTAAAAGATGTCATTTTCTTCTTAAATCCACTACTTCTATAACTGCTGTTACGTCCAATTTACAGTGTTTTGCTTTCTGAAAAAGAAATAAGTTTTAAATGTGTATAATATTTACACAAATTGCATAATTAATATATAATTGCAATTTACTGTATATAGTGGTGGATCAGTTGGATGTGGATGAAATCCAGTTTCTCTGCAATTTGCAATAAATTCTAATCCATATTCTGGAGTTAAAATGAAGAATCCTGTTCTAAAATAAAAAGTTATTTTTGAATTAAGAAAAATTCATTTTTTTACTTTTTATATTCTTTTGGATCTATTTGAATCTGTTTTACTTACTCATCATATTTAGGAGCACAAACAATTGCAATTGCTTCAGCCATCATAAGTTGATATGCACAATGTGTATGAAGATCTACACTAGACAGAAATGCAGTCTGTGTAGGATGTGTCTGTGAAATATAATTATCTTTTCTATTTGGAATATAATTTATACAATTGACATAATTTATATAATTAGTTTTTACTTTAAATAATGATTTTAGATAATAAAAAAAATACATACATGTATCCAACCAAGAGTAATCAAATTATGTTGATCTTGATAATCAAATATATCTTCTTCATTATGTGTTACACAAGAATCTGGAGATCCAGTTTGTTCAGGAATTAATAAATGAGTAACTAGTAATCTATTTTTTTCTAATTTTCCTGCTAGTATACCACAAGTTTCTTTATTATTCATGGTATTAGTGAAAGCCAACATAAGAAAGTTATGCATTAATTTAGTTGGCAGTATTATATCTCTTAAAGTAAAAGTGTCGCAAAGCAAAGAAGGTTTTGTTGAGCGATCTATAATAGGTCTAAAAAATAATAAATTTATAACTTAATATTTTTTATAAATTATAATTTAATGTTATAATTAATTTTTTTATATTAGACTTACTTTTCTTTTGATGTTTGTGCAGTTATATCAATAGATGGAGTTATTGGTTTTGATAATATAGTGGGTATTTTTTTAGATTTGTCATCTTCAATAGTCATACTTAAAGCAGCTTTTGCTGCTTTAACAGCTGCTAATGCAGCTAATTTGTTCTTCCTTTCTTCTTCTTCCCTCAACCTAAACAAATATTATATGAATATAAATATTATGAATTTAAATATTATACAATTTCTAAAATATTATGAAAATATACTTTTCTAGTTCTTCTCGTTTTTGTCTTTCTTTTTCAATTTTTTCTCTTTCTTTTACATCTTCCATATATTTATTTAACTCTGTTTGATATTGTTCTAATAATTGTTTCTTTAACTCCTCAGCCTTGGGAAGTACTTTCCGTAATGTTTGTTGATTATGTTCCTTATCCTTTAATGGTACTGTATCAAATTGTGGATGATTTCTTATTTTTTCAACAAAAATTCTGTGATAATATATTTTTAAATATATTAATATATTTTAAATATTTTTATTTTTTAAATGTTTTAAAATATAATAAATTATATATTATATTATATGTTAAAATTATATATATGTATATATCTTACGTTATAAATTTAACATATAAAAAATATGCATATTCAAGATTATTATCTTTCATACACATATCTGCCATTCTAATCATTTCTACACCAGAACGATAATATCTAAAAAAATTTAAACAAATTAATAACATTAGATTTATTTAAATTTGTTTTTTAATATATAGTATATAAGATAAGTAGTTGATACCTTTGTGGTGGAATGTTACGATCCATCTCCACAGTGGAAGCATAGTCAGAAAGAGACTTCAATCGTGCTCGTGGATCTGATATGCCAACATCCTTCCAAGGAGGATGTTTAGCATTTTTAATCTCTGACGTTTCCTTGTTCATTTAAAAATTTTAGGTTAGATTTAATGAATATATTAATATTTTATTACATCTACAAAGATTTATTATTAGTGAGTCTTCTCAATTCTAAAATATACGTGAACATTTATCCCATTTTATTTCTAACAAAAATATAGTCAAATATAGTCAAAATAATAATCCAGTTGATAAAAAAATATGTGAAATTAATACCTACATATGTTATCAAATATTATCAATTGACAGTGTTACCAATAGAAAAAATAAAAGATACTATATATTATTAATTTTTTTTTTTAATTAAAGGTGTAATAATTGTACATTTTTAATGAAGATTTATTATGAAAATTTTATAAATAATAATATATATAATACATTTATAATAGCGATAATATTTTAATAAATTTATAATTATTTGTAATAATTATTTTAATTCATTGGCATATATAATTTATTTATCAAAACGTTATTGTATAAGATAAAATTTGATCATTAATAATTTGTTATTTGTTATTATTATTTCATCATTATTTCATTTATTAGAATAATAACCTATACATGTATTATGTTTGTTTTTCTTTGCTAACTTTGTAAATAACTTATTAATTTCTAATTATTTCAATTATATCATAATTTAAATAAAAGATTATTCTAATGTTATAAATTTGATATTTAATACATTAAAATTAATTTAATAGTATTGTTATATATATAATATAATTCTTAAAAATTTTTAGGATAATTTAGATAATTAATTTTGGAAATAGAAATAAATAAGTTTTAAATATGGAAAATACAGATAAAATTGAAGAAAAAGTCTCTCCACCTAAACAAACTAAAATTGATTCCACTTTTCAATGTAAGTTATTTTATATATTTTTTTTAATTTAAATTTAATAAATTTTTGAAAATACTAAATATTAATATTTTATATTACAGCTGCATTTAGTGAATTAAGAAAATCAGAATTTTTTAATGAAGCCATACCTGGTCCTTCTAAAGTCAAAGATTCTTCAAAATTTAGTACATTGTTAGTCAGTTTAAAACAAGTAAGATACAAATATGTAAATTTTTTGTTAGTTAATAATTTTTTTATATTATTTCATTTTATAGAAAGGTAATCCATTATTGAAATTCATAAGTAATGTTCCTTGGGAATATTCTGAAATTGTACCAGATTATGTTATGGGGAAAACTACTTGTGCTCTTTTTTTGTCAATACGTTATCATCAACTTAATCCTGACTATATCCATGAACGTTTGAAAACCTTAGGAAATATGTATAACTTAAGAGTACTTTTAGTACAGGTTCATTTTAATTATTATTATTATATGTAATAATAAATAATTATATTATATACATTAATAAAATATTATAGGTAGATGTGCCAGAACCTCATCATGCTTTAAAACATTTAACAAGAATTTGTATTCTAGCAGATTTGACATTAATGTTAGCATGGAATGCAGAAGATGCAGGAAAAATTATTGAAACATATAAAATTTATGAAAATAAACCACCTGATGCAATTATGGATCGAAGTGATACAGCACCATATCAAAAAGTATATATATAATGTATTAATAACAGTATATTGAGATTTTTTTATTTTAAAGATTACAGTTATGTTTTTTTTTCAGTTAGTTAACGCTTTGACAACAATTAGATCAGTTAATAAAACAGATGCCACAACCCTTTTATCAACTTTTGGAACATTAAGTGAATTAATAAGATCACAGTCAAATACATTAGCTCTTTGTCCTGGTATTGGATTACAAAAAGCAGAAAGAATCCATAAAACGTTGCATGAACAATTTTTACGTCCTTCAAAATCCATAAAATAATGAAGATAAATAAAATATAAGTTTGCATAAAATAGTACATATAATAATGTTTAATGAATTATATAAAATTTTTTCAATACAAATAAGATTTATAAATTTTTTATTGTATATTTTTATTTTCTATATTTGATTATATGTACATTTTTTTATATTATATATTGTGAGATGTATTTATATAAGAATAAAATAATATATAAAAATAACAATTCATCATTATATAATATAAAAAAATATGAACAAAATTTATTACAATTTATAAAAGAAGAAATCATTGGTATGATTATTCTATATCAATGATTCAATTTTTATAAAAACATTATTAATCTAATTTTATATTTATTTTGAATCCTACTTATAATTATATTACATAAATATATAATGTCTTCGCATTTTTAATAATAATCATATTGAGCAAAAAGAATGTGTACATCTTCAGCATATTTTTATGTATTCTTCTCGCAATATGCATAATTTTATTACATATTTTAAATTTTTGTATATTAACAAATCTCATACAAAAATTTTACAAAATATTTTCATTCATACAATATCTAATGCATCATTTAATTTATATTTTAAACAAAAGTTTTTATCCTTTCTTAAATTTAAGTAATAATATAGACAAAGTCATAAAAATGATTATCCAAATAAATGTAGCAATGAAACCATTGTAAACGGTAGGCTCTGAAATTGACCATCCTCTAGCTAACATAGCTCTCAATGAAGCTGTACTCTTTGTTAGAGGTAAGATAAAACTAAACCATCGTAATCCATGATCCATTCCTTCAATAGGCCATATTATTCCACATAACATTACAATAGGTAAAAAAGCACCCATTGCAAGATATGTAGCAGTTCTTTCGCTTTCGCAACAACAAGCAATAACAGATCCTAAAAATTAAACTTAATTAAATTAACGAATAATGATAATTATTATTATTAAAATGATTCATACCAAAACACATTCCACATAATCCAGTAAGAATAGTCAATGTACCAATCCAACCAATATTTCCTTCATTAGTGATATCAAAAGCAACAAATGTAACTAAAAGAACCATAATAGATTGGCCTGTCATAACTGTAAATTGAGTTATAACTTGTCCGAAAAGAATTTCTGTTCCAGTGAGACCTATTTATAAAAAAATAGTTTATAAAATATATTCAATTGTTTTCATTTATAATAAATTTATTTACCAGAAACTAAACTTCTTTCAAGAAGACCTTCGTTTCTTTCTAACAATAAGGAACCGGAGGCCAGTGCAACCGATAAGAAGAAAATTATTCTACAATATAAAAACTTTTATAAAATAAAAAAAATTTTTAAAAATAAAAGATTGTTTAAAGAAAAATATATATCATTTTAAATGTAGAGAAAATATTTATTAATAAACACTTACGTTAAAATAACACCAGGTGCCGCAAAGTCCGTGAAATTAGGATCCAGAGGACCATAAACTGGTGTTCTAAACTGTATAAATATATATTTTTATAAATTTTTTTACTGTATTATAATATCTTTTTAAATTTTCCCACTTACATCTATTGGTATTTTTGCTACTTTCTCACTATAATTGCAAGCAATTGATAATTCCTTAACAAATGCTTCATATGAAAGATAAATACTTCTTTGAAGAAGTTGGCTAATTTGTTGATCTAAAAAAAAAAAAAAAAAGAATCAAGAAAAAAATTCTTTTCAATGAAATTTCATAGATATTCATCTGATCATATAAATATTTATTAATCATTATTTATCTGATTATATAATATTATTTATTATTTATTATTTATTAGTTATAAATTAGAAAAATTGATAAAAAAATTCTTAAAATTTGATTAAATATATAAACTCACTAGACATGTCCATATAGATATTCATATTAGAGTATTCTGTACTCCATTCATCAGTATTTTTGCCATACGTAATTCTTGTTTCTAAAGACTCTGTGTAATTCCAAGGAAAAATTATAGCACCCCATACGTTGCCACGTTTTACAGCTTCTTTAGCATCTTTTTCGTAATCATATGGTAGAAATTTTATCGATCTTTCCTCTAAATGATGTAAATATCGACAACTTAAGTGAGTCCAATTACAATCTATTGTTGGTATACAAGGTTCCATGCTGCTATTTAATTCATAATTTACTATTGCTAATTCTAAATTTTTTGGATCTCTGCCAATGGAAATGCAAAATAAAATAATTTGAACGACTGGGAGACCGATAATGAATAACATCATGCTGAAAAAAAAAAATTAATATCAAATATAATAGAATTTTTGTATTTTAAAGTACTATATTTAAATTATTTTTTGATGAATATATTTTAGAGATATAATTTGTGCTTATAGATTACAAATATGCTTACGAAATTAACACATGTATGTATAAATATTTAATGTGAAATATATTAATACATTTCTTTCTTTTTTTTTTAATCGTTCAATTTTCATTAAAAACATAAAAATAAATATAAAATTTAATTTATTAGAATGCTTTACTATTTGAAATGATATAAATAATTAAAAATTCGTTATTAAAATAAAATTAAAGTATATATAATAAAAAGTTATTTAATATTATACGAAAAATAAATTGACAAATATTTTTTGAGTTATATTTTACTGTTATTTCTTTAAGGGCTAACTTTAAATTATATTTTTTGCGAAATACAGATTTTCCTATGTAAATTTAGATCTTCAAAAAATCATAAGTAATTGCAGTTATCAAATTTTCTATCTATTTTGTGTTTAAAACTTCATTTCTTACATGATTTATCTTTTGTTAATTTTCTTTTTGCATATGATTAGTGCAAATTACTTATCATTTTGTAATTAATAAAAATAATTTAAAAGTAATTATATGCTAATAATTATCTACTAAATATTTAATGTATTCAATTCTATTTTCAATTTAATAGTGAAATATTATATTTTTGGAATTTGAAAATATTTTTTATAATAAATATATTATACGCTTTCCATATTTATTTTATTCAAAATTTTTTTTTTTAAATTTTATTTTCTAATTTTCAAGAAAAATGAATTTTTAATATCAAATTAGAGAATCTAAATAAATACAAAATTTACTATACAAAAATATCAGATTTATTTATTAAATAATTGAAGTTTGCATTAGATAAAACGTGATAGAAAGAGAGTGAGACATTTTCTTTTCATTACATAGTTGTCACATTTTATTTTCAACTTGTTCCATTTGAACTTAAATTGTTTTTATTTTAATAAATAATTCTTAATTGTTATGTATCATTTTTTGTATTTATTTTGATCTTTAAAATTGTTCATTAAAAGTATTCTACGAATAAAAAATAATACTTTGTATATTAATTGAAAAAATATTAATATTGTAAAAATTTTATTTTTATTTATTATATATATTATTATACTTACCCTACGTTTCGCCACATCCATAAAAAGTTCTTCCATATAAGAGCTTTCATATGTTGTGGGTCGATCATTTTAAAACTTGTGGTGCCTTTTTCTTCTGGTGGCATATTTGGAATCTGTTCAAATCATTTATTTAAATTAAAATTCCACAAAAAAAATAAATAAATAGTGAAAAAGAATTAAAACAAAAAACATAATCACTAAAATAAGAAATTGAACGTACATTTCCTTCGTCGATCACAATGCTTTTTCTTTTACTAGAAACACTAATATTATCACCAAATTCACCACTCATTTCGTCATCTACGTTTGTCTGAAAAAAAAAAACACACAAAATTAAATAAATTTTTAATATAAAATTAAAAATATTCTTAAAAAATTTTATTAAAAAAGAAGAAAATATATTAAAAACTTATGTAAAAAATTATTATGTTTAAGAAATCAATTTTTATGTTTGAAAAATTAACAAAATGGATATTAGTAAATTTAAAAATAAAAGTTATAAAAAAAACTTATAAATAATTAATTAAAAAATTAAGAAAAAGCAAAATAATATGATAAAAAATTGAAAACATACACTTTCAGGAGGAACACCAGTAACACTGCTGAGGATGCTACTTCTTCTTCGAAGACCTATATTTTGTCGCTTACTTAGCTTTAAAAATACATCCTCTAGACTATCTAAATTGTGAATTTCCATTAACTTGGTTGGTGATTCTTCAGCAAGTAATTTACCACCTCTCATTAAACCTATCATGCCAGCTTGTCTTGTTTCTTCAATATAGTGAGTGGTAATTATAATGGTTTTATTTTTGTCCTTTGTCACGTGGAGTAAGTGATCCCAGATATTCTGTCGCAAAACAGGATCTACACCTACCGTAGGTTCATCCAGAATCATCAATTCTGGATCAGCCAAAAGAGTTGCTGCAAAAGATACACGTCTCTGTTGACCACCGGATAAATTCTTCACGAAACGATTTTCTGATGGTAGCTGTAAAAACTGTTCAAACAATTCATGTTAAATTATTTTGTTTTGTAATTGAATATTAGATTATAATAATAAAAATAAAAATAAAAAAATAAAAAAAAATATAAATATGTTCTGAATTAAAAAAAAATTAAAATTGAAAAGCTATTGTAATATTTCGAAATTAATTTTACAGAAACTATTTTTTTCATTAAATTTGAATTAGAAATTTAAATTAGAAATCTAAAATTAGAAGCAAGTTTTTTCCATTATTATTAATTATATTATTAATTATATATATTAATTATTAATTATATATTACTAGTAATTATACAATTTTTATTTTTTCGTTTCATTTTAATGTAAATTTAATTTCCTAATATTTAAAATAAAGTATTTATTAAAATTAAAATATTTATAAAAATATGTATTATAAGTTTATTATAAGTAATTTTTATAATATTTTTAATAAATAATAAATATATTTAGTAAATAATAAAATATGTTTAAATTACATAGTTTTAATTTAACATAATTTAAAGTATTTTTAAATGTTTTCTTTTTTTTTATAATTTTTTAAGTAATTTTTGTCATTCAAGAATAATAATTAAATAAAATAATTAAAAAAATCTTATTAATAACTATTAATAACTAAATAACTAAATATTTATGATAATTTCACAAATATTTAAGCATATTTATATTTATACTATTATTATTATTTCATCATAATATATATATTTTTTTTTAAAGATTTTATCTATTATATACATTATATAAAAAGATTGTTATATAATACAAACTTTTAATTTATTTCAATTCAAATTATAAAAAAATATATCATATTTTCTCTGTGATTAATTCATATTAAATAGATGCACTTCTGCGCAATATTTAAAAAAATTATAATCATCATTATGAATATGTTAATTGAAACATTGTATTTATCATTCGATTAAACAAAAAAGATTATACCAACATTATTTATTGAAGTTAATTATTTGTACATTAACATAAATTAAAATGAAATACATTTTTAAAGTTATATCATATGATATTAAAATTATTTTTATATATTACTTGTTTTATACATTAAGATGAAACAATTATACTTTTTATTAATTCAATTTAATTATTTTTTTTTATTTTCTTTAACACACGTCATACATTAAATTCGTTGTTTTTATTTATCTCATTTTTTTGGGATTTATTAAAACAAGATAATTTATTTTCTTATTTTAAATATAGTCATACATACATAATAATTAAAATTACGATTCAATAGACTTACCTTTACGAGAAAATCTAATTTTTCATTTACTTGTTTTGTGTTCATCCCAGCACACCAACCGAAGTAAATGAATGTTTCTCTTATGGAGAATTCTCCATACAATGCGATTTCTTGTGGCATATAACCCACACGTGGGCCTGGAACACCTGATCCTTTGGAGCCTGGTCGACCACCGAGTACCCAGATCTCACCGGAATTCAATCGTTTTCGACCCACAATGCAAGAGAGCAATGTAGTCTTTCCACAACCGCTTGCACCAAGTAAACCATATCTGAAGATAAATATATGAATTATAATAATGTAACAATTTATTATAATTATAATTTACTATATATTATATTAATATATATTATATTCTATTATAATATTATACTATTGATTATATATATTATATATGTTGATTATATATATTAAATTTAATTTTGTATTATTATTATATACATTAAGATATATATATTAAGATATACATTAAGATTGAAAAAAATTTCATTATTACACTAATGTCTTTCAGTTTATTTTTACTTTAGATTTTTCTAATAAAAATTTAAAAAAAATTAAAAGTTTTTATTTATTTTATTATTTGATTTTTAAAGTAATTATTAAAATTTCTTTTAAAAACAATTGAAATATTAATTATGGTATCTAAAGTTAATTATGGTATTAAATTAAATTTTATTCCTCAAATAGATTCAAAGATTAATTCCTAATATATTGAAAATAATATAAATAATGGAGTTAATTGGATGGATAAATTCAATATGTATTTATATGAATATGAATTTTAATGATTAAGAATCAATTTTATGATTCCATGAATTTTAAATATCACTAAGAAAGTAATAATATTTTAATAATTATACTTGAAATGTATTCATTTTATATGAGTTAGCATTTTTGGAATGTGATTTTTCAAAATGATATTTATAAATATTTCATCAGTAGTATTTAAATTTTAGAAATCAAAATTATATAATAGATTTTAAATAATATATTCAATATAATGCTTGTAATTGCATTTTATTTTTTTAATATATAAATAGTTAAAAGTAATTATATTGGAAACATTTAGTTTTTATTCTTTTTTTATCAATGATATTCATTTTTGTAAATATTTCTATTTCTAAATTTTCTAAAAATAGAAAAATGTTTATTCTATAGAAATAAAATAAAAGAATTGAATTGTATAATCATAAAAAATACATCTTTTTGCATAAGTTTAAATTATATTAGTATTGTTACTGTTTCTTTCCAAAATATTTATAAAGTATTTGAATTTAATCAGAATTGAAACTTATTTGTCAGATTCTTAATCATATGACAAAATATTATCACGTATTAAAATATAAATTTATATTGCAATTAAATCTTATCTCTCTCAAATAAATAAATATTGATTTAAAAGTTAAAATTGTTTTAACAATTAGTTAGTTATCAGAAATTATAATTACCATTTTACATTAATATTACATAAATATTATATTATTATTATCTATAATTTAAAAAGCAATTTTTATATTAAATCAATAATTAATTATAATCTTCTTATGAATATACAATAGCTTAAATTTTTAATGGACATATATAACGCATAGTCCAATAGTTCCGTTATTTATTCAAAATCTTCTTCGTTATTCCGGAGGCAAAAGCAAAAAATAAACAGAAGATAAATTTATTTTTCAATGAAAAATCTTTTAGTTTCAATAAAATTACGTGGAAAATTATTTTTTCTGATTTCTAAAGAAAAAATCTTAGTCATCACATAGAAGAATTTGTAATGTGTTTGAAATTTGAAACGTATTGTAACGTATTCAATGGAAAAAAACTAAAATAAAAAAAATTATAAAAGGATAGTTTTTTAAATAAGAAAAATTAAGATGTATATAACATGATTCAATTTTTATAGTAAAAATTTTTAAGAGTAATAAATTAAACTATTAAAGTAGTAAAACGAAGAAAAAGAATTCATAAATGATATAGAATTTCTATTTTGCATATTTTTCTGCATCATCATTCAATCTTTGACTTTTTAGATTTACTGATTATATCACTATATTACTGAATATAATAAATATAGTTTAACATAAATTAACATTTTTCTTTTAACTATTATTATTATTTTTATTTTATTACTTATTATTTTTCATAATATTTTAGGCAAATAAATATAGTAATATAGTAAACGATTTCTTATTTTAAAATTATAGTAAGCAATTATAACAACAAAAATAAAAAAAAAAATTTATAAATTTTCCAATTTTAGTGTTATATTATAAAAAATATTTTAAATTTTTTATATGTATTAATGTATGAAATAAAAATTTTATCATCATTTTTTAATTAATTATTTAACATTATATATAATTATTTATCTAATATTATATACATATATATGACTTCAGAAAATATTTATATTATCTTATATACAAGAAAATTTTATTTAACCTAAAAGTTATGATTTTAATGAAACTTCTTATATAAAGATATAATTATATATGAAATCATTTTTTTTCAATAAAAAATCTTTTTAAGAAAGTAAAATCGATCACGAAACTTTTAATACTTTTTTTATTTTTGTAGATACAAAAAACAAACGAGGACAGCAATAGAATATTTATTCTTTTACATGATAAGTTTTATGAATTTCAGATTGAAATATTTTTTATTCTCTTAAAATATCTCAAAATAAAATCTATCTAAAAATTTTTAATCTAAGACATGACGTGATATTTTTTTTATAAGAAATAATGATCTATATCTATTGATTAAAACTTATATAATTTCTTTTAAAAAAATTAAATTGATCTCTATGCGTCAATCTATAAAAAAAGTATTAATATTATATAATATATCTTTTTACACTAAATGTTTTCTATCTAGAATATTTTTTCATATCATTCCGTATTTTTCCAGATATTTAGGTATTTTCACATATATCTATTATACTTATATACATTATATGCCTATTATACATTTATACCTATTATACCTATTATACATATATATAGGATTAGATATATAAGAGATATTTAAAATATTTTTAAATACAAATACTACTATTTATTTCAATTCTTTTGTCTTTAAACATTCTACAATCGGTTAGTGCTATTTTAAAATATTCTATTATCAATTAATTAATAAAATTATTTTGCCTGATATTACAATATCATCACTATAGTGTCAGATTCTCCTATATCTATATAGGAGAATATCTCTTCACTACATAGTCAGCCACACGTGGAAAAAGCTGTTTTTATGTCAAGTTACGAAACTTACATCGTGCCTTTCGGCACAGTCATGTTCAGCCCATCTAAAATAATATTCGGATTATTTTTGTTGCCATATTTCTTGAAAGCTCTTCTCACACAGACAGCCTGTTTTTGCATCGATTCCACGGAAGAAATCTGTGTTTGCATCTGTGATCTCCGGGTTTTCAATTCCAAGGAAGCGGTCCGTATGACCGGCGGTTCGTTGTTAGTCTCCATTTCTACAAGGCAAAAGAGGCAATTACTTAGTATTTCCGTGAAAGTGATTCATAATCGATGAAGCATTTGACGCTTATTATGATCGCTGTCTAAAACAGTGTTTCTCAACTTATTAGTCTTAATTTTTTTCGTGATCTATTTACTGTTGAATTTTTAATGATATATTTAATAGAAATAATTATAATTATTAATTTTTATTAATTTTATGTATAATTATATATGATAATAATTATTATATTATATATAACAATATAGTTAACTTAATATATCTATATAATATAAAATTAATTTTTAATTTTTGAATAATCAATTAATTTTTTGAAAATTAGAAAAGAAACACAAATGATGAAATTATTTTAAATATTTATATTACATTAATATATTATTAAATATATTATTATATTTATATTATATAATTTATAATTTTTTTATTTATATAAATCATTATAATATTTTTTTTTAAATGCAGAAAATATTTATTAGAAATATTATTAAATTAATATATTGATATTATTATCTTTAAAATAATAAAACTCATTCATAACTTTTTCGTTATGGAAAATGATAAAAATGATCGATTAATCAGAAAGCTTAATTAAAACTTTCATTGAATTATGATAAAAAAAAGTTATGGTATAAAAATTGCGCATATTAAAATATTAAATTTATATATCATGAAAAATTTAGAATAGATAAATAAAATAATAATTCAGTATTGAAAATTGATAATAAAAAATACGACAAATATTTTGATTTACATTTACATATTTTTAATTTTAAATAATGTCCAGAAGAAAAATAATAAACTTCACAAAAATCAACTTTTTATAAATATTAATGCAAAAAATAAAATTATTATATATTTTTTAATTGTTCAAAAATTTTCCAATTTTTATTAAATTTTTCTTTCTAAAATATTCTAAATTTTTTTTTTAAATATTTAAAATAATTAAACTACGCTCGGAACATATTCAAATTATATATAAAAATTCATAATTTTATTATTTATTTATATTATAATATATTTTAATTTTTCAGATTTTTAAAAATTTTATATATTACAAATTGATTTATAAATATATTACATATTTGATATATTCACATTATTGTTAAAAATAAATATATTTAGATAACATGACAACAAAATTGAGAAATGTTAGTTTGATTTAAATTCAAATAACTTGTAATTTTTGTAACTTGTAATTTTTAAATTGTAATTTATTTTATTTGAAATAAAATTGAGTTCATTGCTTAAATTAAAATTATTTTTTATATGTTTATCTTCAATAAATTTTGTCAATATAAAATTAATGATATTTTTAAATTCAAATAATTTGAATCTTTTTTATTCATTTTACTTATTATTTTATTTATTATTTTCAGATTAATCAAATTGAAATCTGGATAAATTAAATCTTTTCATAAATGTGAATCATTTATTTTATTTAAATTATTATTTTTTATATTTTTCTAATCTTTAATTCAAATATTTTTTTTATATTCAAATATTTTTTTTATAATATTTTAATGATTCTTTTTAGTATAAATTTATTAAAATTATATATTTGTTTTCAAATTCCTTCATTATATCTTGTTCCCAATCGATCAAAATTATTATTTGCATCTATGTAATTTTAAACTTATATATATATATACTTAAAAATCAATTTATTTTGTATAAATTATTTTTTAATATCTAAAATAACATTAAACGAGGTTGTTTTATTTATTCAGTTATGTAATCATTATCTTTAAAAAATAAACACTTGATATAATTCACAGATACTATTTAAAATAAATTTTAAGTTTCAAAGAATAATTAAAAAAAAACTCAACTTTATTTGGAACTTGAAATATTTGAAATCAAATAAAATAATAAATTATTATTTCTTATTCTAATGGTGTTTCAATATTTTTATATTATTTAATAATAATATAAGTAATATTTTGAAATTGATTTCGATCTAAAATGTAATCGTATATATAAAAAATAAATAAGAGTAAAATGATTATTATGTAATTTTATAATCTTTAATAGGAATTTTATATTACTTTCTAACTGAAATAATAGCTGAGTCAGAGGTAAAAGTGATTAACTATAGTAATATTTGAATGTAACTGTTTCTATGTATATCACGTGAATTACTACACGTATACAAAACAAATTATTTAATATAAAAGTTTCATATATTTTGCTATAAAAAAATACTTAAATTATTAATATTTTTAAAGATATTAGTTTTTTCAAACCTAAAAATCATTCAATAAATATTTTTTATTTCATACATAATAATTTAAAATAATGTTAATTTAAAAAATCAATTTTTATGAACTATAAATCACATAATAACATAAAAACATTTCATTAGATTAAGAAATTACAGAATAAATTTAATAAAAATATTTTCATGCATATTTTTTTTACATCAGTTTTTTTAAATTTAAAAGTTATTTAAAGATTTTTTTTAAAAAATAGAAATGATCTATTTTGTAGATAGATTATTAAATTTGTTTTAGTAAAAAAATTTAAAACTGGTAGTAGTAAGTAAAATTAGTAGTAATAGTTTTAGTATTTTAGTAATTTAAAAAAATAGTAAAACTTGTTTTTAAAAGAATAAAAACTTGAAAAATATTTTTTTTATTGAAAATTTATAATTTCAATCAATAACTAATTACTTTCTTTATAAAATCATCAATGTCTTTAAATCAATATTTTTTAATAATCTCAATTTTTTTATAATATTCAAATAAGCTATAAATATTTTATTTTCAGTGAAGAATCACATACTTAGTTAGAAATGAAAACATTAGTGAAATATTAATGAAATATAAAAATTTATCATAGCAAATATAAAATAATTATAATAGTTATATATTATTATAATATTTGATATTTTTTCAATATTCACCAAAATACTCTTAGGTTAGGATATTCATAGACATTTATATATTCTTACAGTCACATTAAAATAATAAGTACTGCAAATTTTAAATATAAATTTTAAATAATAAAAAAAAAATTTTATCAAATATCAAATATTAAATAGATTTTAATAATAAATAGTTACAAATAAAAATAATCGTAACGATCTTCTAAAAATCATTTCATAACTTTCTTTTTACAAATAGAATATTTTAATTTCAAGAAAAAACATTCGTTTCCAAAAAAAATTGTATTTTCAGAAAAAAGTATTTTCATTCCAAAAAATAATAATTTTTTTACCAAAATTAAATTTCATGTGTCCATATTCATATGCCAAAAAACGAAAATCCACTTTTCTCTTATTATCACCGTAACTCATTCTCAATCTATAACTTATAGACTTTCTGAAAAACTCCACGTAAAGATCGTAATGAAGGCCAAAGTGAAGGAAGCTCACTCATACGTAATCAATACTCAATCATGTGTATGTAATTCATGATGTAACGTTTGTAACAAACTCACTCTCACCTATCTCGTTGGCTGGACCAGCCAACCGAAGAAAGTGGTTTCGAGCGCGTTCAAAGAAACGCTTTCGTTCTCTTTATATGTTTTCTTCTATTTATCGTAGTGCATGGTATCTTTAAATGTTTGATCGATACTAGTCTTTTTTATACCTTTTACCACTTTTTTTATCCTCTTTATTTTTTCGACTACGCAATTTCGATTCTGAGAAATGGACGCAGTCCATTCGAATGGATCTTTTCAAGGACAGGACGTAGTTTTAAAAATATCAAAAGTGAAAATAGGATGGAGTTGAGAAATTGAAGATTTTGTAACAAGAAAGAATTAGATTCATTTATAATAACTTTAAAGAAATTAGAAAAAAGAAACATATGAAATTATTGCTTTAATTTAACATAATTAGAAAGAATTATATTTATTATTATATATGGTAATCTAAATGCAGATATCGATAAAAAAGATGATTTACTATAGATTTTGGGTTGTTTTGTGTATCAAGAATAGAAATCATTATCGTTTTGTTAATAACATTAAAAGATATAATAAAAATTAATAGAATTTTTTTCTTGTATCGAACAGAAAATTCTTAATTAAAAAAGCATCAATAAATGGTATGTTTAATTGTTAATAAAAAATGAAAAAAAAGCTATTTCAATTAATTCAATTATCAAAAAATAATTATTTTTTATTATATAAACAATAAAATACATATTTTATTGATTAATTTATTTTTTGTAATTTTATTAATCAAAAAATTTTTTTTCATATAGGAGTTGAATAATATCATTTTATATTATTAATAAAATTATAACAATCTGTATTTTAATTCTTAATATATAAAACAATTTAAAATAAAGTAAACACATAATCGCTTGTTTTTATTGATGGTTATTGTTTTATTAACATATTAGTTTGCATCATTTCTGTATTTAATTTACATCACACAATGATTTATAATTTTTTTTAGGTATATTACGCATAATAATTTAAAAATTATTAAAAATGAATTCTCTTTTATAACAAAATTTTCAATTGTAAATCGATGGTATATATAAATGATTATAATAGTGACAAAGATAGTAAATTTTTAATATGCTTTCAAAGAATAGATTATTATGAAAAATAATAATTATTAAAATCTAAATTGATATATTAATAATTTATAATTTCTTTTTGCATAATATAACAGTAATAAAATATACTAATGAAATAAAATATAATGAGTTAAATTTCATTACTTTTATATTATGCAGTATTAATAGCTTTTTTGATTTTGTTACTAATAAATTTATGAAAAGAATTACATATAATTGAAAAGTCAATTTTGCACTGTTTGAACATTTGTATTAAATTAATATTATCATAAATAGTAATTATGGAATTTTCTCTATGAGAAATTTCGATTATTTAGATAATTTAAGAAATATTAAAAATTCATAATATAAATAAAATTTAAATAATATAATGTACGTGTATTTCAATTATATATGATCTTTGTTATTTTATATTTTTTATATTAATATTTTTTTTATATTAATATTTTTTTCATATTATTTTATTTATATTATAATTTATATGATATTATATAATATACAGTATGTTTGGTTTAAAACATATAAATATATAAAATACAAATAATATAAAAAAATATTTCAAATAAAAATTGTTTATAATATATAAAGAGATGTATTATATAGCATTAATAATTTTTTTATAAATTAATGCATTATATGAATCTGAATTATTTTTTAAATTAATTTAATTTTTAATGCATAAATCGATATAATTCATTATTTTCTACAAAAAATACTAAGTTATTTAAGTCGAAAAGTATTAAGTTTAAAAAATATTTTAACTTGAAATTTGTAAGATTTATATAAAAGAAAAGGAACAGTCTAATATACTTTGCTTTTCTTGTTTTTTATGTGATAATTCTTATTCAAGTTAAAATATTTTTTTAAACTTAATATTTTTCGATTTAAGTAACTAATTAGTATTAATTTCATAAAACTCTTTTTTAAGAAATAATAAATTGCATTAAATAATATAAAAAATTGTATAATTCCATTTATAAAAATAAAATTATCTTCTATTTTATATATATATATCAATCTATAATAAAAAAGTTTTTAATTTTGTGTAATATATATTAAGCATTTCGAGTTAAATCAAGAAAGTATACGTACATATATATATATATATGTATATATTGGATATGTATATGCACATAATTATATATGTAAATGTAACACATATGTATATTTTTATTAATAATTTGTTAATAAAGCCAAAATGAAAGTTTTAATAAAGAAAAATGTTGCTTGAATTACTTTAATTTAAACTAAACTAAATTACAAAATTAAATTAAACTAAATTATATTTTCATAATTTTGGAACATTTTATATATATGATGTATCAAGATCAAAATATGTACATATATATATATATTGATAATATTATATTATATTATATTATAATTTTTAATTTTGATTTTATAATTATTTTATGTAATATTATGTAACATTACATAATAATTTTTATGATGACATTTTATAAATATATTTATTTCATTTTTTTTTTAATAAATTATTATTTCAAAAAATTAAATTTTTTGTTATTTCATAAATATAAAGAATCATGTAAATTTCTTTTTTTCTACAAATATTTTATTAATTATATAATAAACAAACTTTTCAAATTCAAAAATTTATCATGATTTTCAGAATTTCAGTAAAATTTTAAGTAAAATTAAATTTTTAGTAAAATTACATAAAAGATTTTGCAAATCATGATATTTTATATCCGCTTTCTTCTGGTTTCTATGCAATTAAAATACTGATTATATTATAGCAAGAGAGTTTACGAAACCGGTTGATTTTGCAAGATCATTACATTTTCATTTCGAAGATTGAAAATGGATGTGTTTAATCAGAACCATATTGGTTAAAAAACACCATCGTGAAATCCATTCAAACTGACCTCATTAAACTTTGTGGTATTGACAAATGTGATATAATTCAATTTTAGCTTAAGTTTCGTCAATGCAAATTAGTTACAAGACACAAAAGCATATTTGGAATTCAACAAGATTGTAAAAGAAAAGGATACTCCATATTAAGAAGTATTTTTTGTTGTTGCAATCTTTATATCTTAAATTCTTTTGATTCTTATTTATAAAAAGATCTTTAATGGTTTTAAAAAATTTTGATATGAAATTGAGTTATTATTTGTATTAAAAAATATTTTACTAGTAAAAAAATGATCTAAATAATATGTAAGAATTAAAATAATTATAATAAAATAATCGATAAAATTTTTTATAAATGATTAAAATGATTAAAAATTTAATTATTATGATTTAAAATCATGATTTATAATATTTTTCAATTACATTTAAAATTAGTTTGCAAATTTTATTTAGTTTTAATTTATTTTTTAACTAATTATATTTATTATTAGTTAACTAAAAATTTTAATATAATCTATAAATATTATTCTAAAATGTAACTTATTTTTAATTTTAAATCTTAAATATTTCAATGTAAAAAAAGCTACATATTGTATTTACATATTGTTTTTACATATATTACGTATAAAAATGTATTTAAAATTAATTCCATAATATTTAGCTTTATAATATAATATTCTTATAATTTTCATTTCTTCATTTTAAAAAGACAATTTATGTTATTGTTAATTGAGCAAGAATAAATTTCATAATAATTATTTCAACTCATTGATATTTATTTCTTTCTATTAAGTAATAAATATTGAATAGATAAAGATAATATCTAATTATTATATTTATGCTATTTATTTATACTATTATTTATTCCATTATATAATTATAATATTTTATGCTACGTTTTAAAAATAATATCTTATTCCAATTTCTATTTCAAATAATAAAAATCAATATTTTGTAATATCTTTGTGTTTCTTTTTTGCGAAATCCTTTGCTTCAATCAAATATTTTACTTTTGATAAATATATTACTTTTGAAATTATATATGTCTGTGCAAGAGTTTTGTTTATATTTTATTATTCTTAGTTAATATTACTTTTCAACTTTTAAAAATAGAAATAATTAAATTATAATTAATCTGTAATATCATGTAATATTACATAATATTATATGTAATATATATATATATATAAAATAATGTGAATTATTATTAGTAATAATTTCTGTAAATATTAAAAATATATATATAAAAATTTAAGTAAAAATATACTAAACATTTGAAATAAAATATTTTTTGTAAATACATGAATTATAATAAAAATTAAATTTAAAATTTAAAATTTAATTAAAAAATTTAATATGTTTTTTAAAAATATAATAAAATTTATACTTTATATAATTTTAAAAAGTAAATTTCTATTTTTTTACATATAGTAATTAAAATTGTTTAAAAACAATACATATATATATATTATGTACACACACATATATATATACATAATGAATTTTACAAAGATTATGAAATCAATAATGAAAAAGTAAATATAAATCATTTATAAATACAATTAATAATAATTAATTTGTATTTTTATACGTCGATATAAAAATCATTTAATTTAATATATTATTTATTTTTATTTTTGAAATTCATTGTAATTATAGCAAGTAAAAATATTATGATCGTATCTTACAAATAAAAAAATTTTTTTAAATTTTAAAATTATACTCGCAATTAAAGTCATCAAGTTATTAGAATATCTAAGAATTATTTACATATTTAACATCTATTTGCGTAAATAATTTTATATGTGTAATAAAAAATAAAGTGTGCATTATAAATATTAGAGTAATGTGTCGCATTTTATTTTTCCTTTGTTTTAATTATTATCATTTTTATTTCTGGTAATTTTTATTTGATTTTATAAATATGATTAAACTTTTACTTTTATAATTTTATGTTTATTATTTTATATCAATATTTATTTAAGAATTAAAAATAATTAAAGATTATAATTGACGAAAAAAATAAAATAAATAAGAAATAAAGAAATAAAATTTCAATAATAGAAAATAAAAAAAATATATAAATAAAGAAAATAATTAAAATTGTTTAAAAACAATATATTATCTGTAGTTTACAGACTACATGTTTATGCATGTTTGCCAATAAAAAAATTTATAAAATTAAAATATGCAATTCATGTATCATGTGAATCTCTATATATGTAACACATGTATGAAAAAAACATATTATATATTAATGAAAAGAACTTATTATAATATTTATATAATTTTTATAATTTTCAGAATTTTTTATTAAAATTAATCTTTGTATAATAGGATGAAAATAATTTGTTAGATCAATATCAATCAAGAATTGTACATTTAAAAAAAAAAATGAAAAAAATCTGTATAAACATATGCAAATATTATGTGAATCATTCGTCTTTGTTTATAAGGTATAATAAATACTTAAATATTTGAAAAATAAATAAATAACTTAGATATAAAAGATCTATATTGTGTAATTATCTTATTTCCCAAATTTAAATTCATTGGATTTTTAAAGTTTTTATATGAAATGTCTATTCAAAATACTGAAATATTATAATTTAGAATAGAATGATAAATTATGAATGTATGTAAATAATTTGTTTTATATTATTTTAAAATATTGATATAAATTGTGATGTGAATAATAAACATATATTTTAAATTATAATATGTATTTTTTAACAAATATATATTAAAAAATTATTGTATATAATATCAATAATAGAAAATAATCATAATCAAAAATTTAATCATCTCATGATTAATGATTATTGAATTAATTATGATTTTTGACTTGCAATAATTATGATTATTTCTTTTTTTCAATTAATCAATGATTACTGATCATTAGACAATAATATAATTTTGTTTTAATTTAATTTAATTTGTTATATTGAGCATTAATCTGTCCAATTTTGAAAAGAGATATTATGATTAAGTTAATAATGAATAACAATGAATTTTAATTTTTATTAAAATTTATAATTAATATTCAATATTTGTAATGTATATACAATTATAAATATTATACATATTATTTATTTATTTATATCATTTATTATTTAACTTATTATTGATTATAACTTTCATAAAAATTTTATAGGAAAGAAATAATCATTATATTTATATTTGTGTTTCATCATATTTTTTTTTGCATTACATTATGTCTAAATGTTTTTATATTACTTATGTTTTTTATAAGATCATTATTTTTACACATAAATTTTATTCATATCATATCATTAAATAATGAATTGTTATTAAATAATCACTTCTATTTATTTTACAGCAATTATTATTATACAGCAATTATATTGATCTCGTAATTATTTATTGCAATCATTAATTACAATTTAAATTGCTAAGATACTGTGAAGTCTTGTGAATAATCAGTTGTGAATTATATTTTATTTAAAAATATCATTATATCATTATATAATATCATTATATAACATTTTTATATTAGTATTTTTAATTTATGTATATATTATATATATCATATAGTATAATTGCATGTTTTTAGAAATATCTTTAATAATAAGTATATAAAAATTATATAAAAATTTAATCAAAAATTTTTAAATATATGCGTGACAATCTTGCATGAATATATGTGTGAATGTTGATCTATTACTAAAACTGAATTAAAAATTTTTAATTTTAATAATTAATATATTATTATCTCTTCGAAATGCATTAATTATAATAAATATTAAATATTCAGAAAAATTACTAGTTACTAATTCTAATTAAAGTTCTAGTTAAGGAATTAATGGAAAAAGGAAAGAAAAATAAAATTAAATATTGGCAAAAACTATCTGATATTTTATTACATAAATATGTACATAGGCGAATGACGTACACGATTGAATATTTTTTTCTATTGATATTATATTTTGAATTATTGATTTATTACAAGAATGATTGTTCTATTGCTACTTAAAATAATTACTATTTGATTATTCAAATTTTTCTTATGTTCTTCCAAATTCGATATATTAATTATTTTAAAATTTTTAAATTCACATATTTACATTATATTATGTTTTAAAAATAACAATATATAAATTATATTATATAGTATGTGTAAATTATATTATGTACTTACAATGATTTTTGAAGAGATTATTTTAAGGAGACTTATCAAGAGATATAAAATTATTAGAAATTTTTTCCAAATATATATTTCTATAATATTTGTTCTTTTAATTATTTCTTTTTTTTCATTTTTTTCTAAAATTAAAATATTATTTCTTTTAAGGGATTTTAAACTGTTCTCATAATCTTTTTCCTATATTATTAATAAGATTTTCAATATTAATTATTTAATATTGAATTAAATATAATTAATTATATTTCAAAGATTTGAATCAAATTTATAATTATTATACTATAAGTTTTTAGTGATTTTAGTTATATTATATATATACAGACTAGAATAATAATGGCATATTTGCATAATTTTTCATGCAATCCATCGAAATAAAAATGCAAATTCAGATATAAAATTTCGGATAAAAGTTCCACTTTTCACAATCATAAAAAATATTTATATTGTAAATGATCTTTCTTTTTTTATAAAGTGCAATGTGTAATTATTAAACTATTATTAAACTATAATTATTATTATAATTATCAATTAATAATGATAAAATAAATAATTAAATATTGCAATTTGTCATTGTTAAAGAAAGCATGTAAAAAAAATTATTATAAATAAAAAAATTATTTTCTCATAAGTTGTAAATCATATAATTAGATTACAGATTTTTATGAAAAATCACATTTTAATGAATGTAATTAAACAAATGAGATTTAAATTTCTTAAATATTATAATACGTATCATACGTTGGATTTGTTTTTTTTTTTTGCATGTCATGTGCATTCTTTAGATTTTTATTCAAATTTTGCATAAATATATAAATATTTACATTTTATTTACATTAATAACTTAACAATTTATTATACATTATTATACAATTTAAATAATGCATGATTATATTCATAATAATTGTATTAGAAAAATAATTATTCATAAATTATTTCCAAAATTTTAATCAATTTTGGAAAGTATTGTTTCCATTTTTGAAATTCTTATAATATTTAATTTGATATCAAATGCTTATTAAAAAATTTTTTTTATTTTTCTTATTATTTATCTAATTTAAATACATCAATTCGTTAAAAATTTTTCAAAAATTGAAATTATTTTCAAAATTGTAATTTCAATATTATAATTCTATTCGTTTATAATAATTCTCCAATGTCTCTAATAACCATAATAACATCAATTTTTTCTCCTATTTCACTTTATCATCATTAAATCATCTTTTTTTTTATTTTCACTTTTTGATCTAACAAACGCAAGTATGCAATCACTAACCTGTGACACGGACTCCAGCAACGTCAAACAAAAGCTTCTTTCTTAGCAAGCAATGATCATTAAATCAAATTTCTTTCAGTCAGTTACACTTCGCGGTTCGATTGTTCACCACTAATTCCATAATCATCGATCAAGTTTCACCATTAGTCCGACATTCTTCTTTAATCACTTTATCCAAATAAACTAACTCGAACCAACTTGAAAAATTCCTCTTCTATTATAACACTCTATTATTTTATTTAGAATACAATATTCCCAGAAATTGACAGTTTTTCCTTAATCTACTGTTTCTTCACACGAAATAAAGAACAAATGATTTCTAATTGTTTCACTTTTTTGAAATTTTACAATTAGTCTAAGATTATTCGAATCGTCATTAATGAGATAGATTGTGCACCGGTCGAGAAATATGAATCGGGAAACAGGTGGTGAAGTGGCCTGGCCGAAGTATCACTGAGAACTGACTTCGCTGGCTACAGAATAAAGAATCAAACGCTTGTGCAATACCTTGAGCCGTGTTCACCGCCGAAGGAACGGGCAGACCAGTTTGCAGTGGGGAATATTGCAAACCATAGCTATTAAAAATACTGGTTTGCTGCGTATTTGCAGATTGAGGTTTTTTTTTTTGTAAGAGCATATACCATTTGTATCAAATAATAAAAAACTAACTATTACAATTTATCTGAATTATAATATGTGGAATATGTGGAAAATTTAAAGGGATGATTTTGAAATTAAAACAAACATAAATGTTGATATGCAAAAATGTTGAAATGTTATTTTTTTAAGGAATTAAATTTATTTTATATGAAATTTAATTTTTCGCGTTACCATAAGATACCGGGAGAATGAATAGATTTATATCATATTTTATATGTTTTTCATTTAATATAAAATAAAATTGTATATAACATAAAAAATAAACTTCAATAAAATACTTATTGTATTTATTGTAAATTCTAGAATTGATGATTAAATTTTCTATCTATTTCATAGAAATATTCTATTAAATTATAGAATACAGAATTTTGGAAAATTTGGAATTTAAAATTTATAATTTTCAAAATATTAGATTGCAAACTTTAGATTTTAAATTTAAAATTAAATTTATATTGTTTCTTAGAATTCAAAATTCAGAATTTAAACTTCAGAATTCAGATTTAAAATTTTAGATTTTAAGTCGAATCTCAAAAACTTTTAAATTTAAAAATTCAAAAAAAATTTAAAAAAAACCTTTTAATATAAATATCAAATTTCAAAATTCAGATTTTTCAATTTTAAATATTAGATTTTAGACTATATAAAAATTCAAAATTTAGAATTTAATTCTTAGAATTCGAAATTTAAATTTCAGATTTAAAAATTTAAATATATATAACAATTTATAATATAAATATTAAATTTCAAAAAATTTATCTTTCAAATATCTTTCAAATTTTTGAATTTAAATTTTATAATTTTTTTTCGATAAAATGAAGAATTTATTTTACGTTTTCTTTATATTTTTGGAAATTTAAAAATTAAGTGGAATTCTTTGAAAATTTTTTAGACGTTTTCAAATCAGGTTGTTGGCTAATCGGAATTCTTGGAATCATTGTAAAAATTTGTTTTTTTGATTGACTTTTAAGATTAAATTCATTCCTAGGTTTACGATGAAATATCCTGATTCATTTATCAAATATAAAAGAATTTCAAGAAATAAAATTGCAATGAGATAAAAGAATTTTTTGAAATTCTTTATTAATATGATATTCTTTTTATAAAAATTTAGATTTAAATTAAAAAAATAAATAAATAAATTATAAAAATTAAAAATATATTAATACCATTTTTATTAGAAATATCAAATTTTATAAAAAATTAAATTTTTAATTTGTAATTCCTAAAATTATTTGTAAGGGGAACTTTAGAGAATAATTATTTTTGTAATATTTTATTAGTTTTATTCAGTTAATTGAATTTTATTGAAGTTATATATTTGTTTGTTATATCACAGAAACAATTTTTTTATTATATGATATATACAAATTTTTTACATTTTATTATATGATATATGCAAATGGCATACGAATTTTAAAAAAAAAATTTCAAGATTATTTTTCAACTTCACGACAGAATATATACATGGAATATATAAATATATTTCCAAAAATATTTAAATAAATATTCCAAATGAATTGAAGATTCCTGAAGAATTTCAATTTTATTTTCTTTTAATAATAAAGAAAGTAAAAATTTTTGTTATGGCTTAGCGAGTTATTAATAAAAAGTATTGGTCAATCGCAGAGCGCGTAATCTAGTCCAGCCGCGTCAGTATCATAATCGAGCACGAAATTATGGATGTTTCAATATTTTTGGATATCTTATATATATAACTAATTTCCAAAGAGAAATAATATTTTTCTTTTCATTTTTGCTCAAAGAAGGAATAAAATATTGAAAAATTTGAAAATAATAATATTTATTATGATACTTTTCCCTAATTTATATGCAAAAGTTTAAAATACACCTAAAATTTTCATGGCATGCTAATATATCATTTAAAATTATTATGTTATAATTATATAATTCAAAAACTTATTGAAATACAGTATGCAATATATAAATATATTATTATATATTAATATATATAATATATAAATATATAAATATATAAATATATATTATATAAATATATTATATATTATATATAAATATATATATAATAATACAATAAATACAATGAATAATTATAAATTCATTTTCATAATTTTTATAATATTAAAAATCAAACAAAAACAAAAATTGCAAAAATTTTTCCAATATTTCTGTAATATATAACGATAGAAGAAAAACGAAAGAATAAAAAACAAATATTATTTTCTTTATAAATCTAAAAAAAAAAAGAATATTCTCTTAAATTTTCATTTTAGATGAAAAAATGATGAAATTATGAAAAAATATAAATTTAATATGTAATTTTAATATCTTTTTATTTAGAATTTAAATTCAATTAGAACACTAATAATTCATTTAGAATTTTTTATATCTGTTCAAGCAAATTTTTTTTTTCGTTCTTCAATTTTAACAATATAATTTTTAGTTTTTACTGATTGTGAACATTTCTCCTCAAACTATAATATCAATTTACTGAATCAAAATTTAATGTTAAATATGATAATGAATTTGCTCATTTAAAATTTTTTAAAGTATTTTTTTATTGAGGATTCTAGCACGGTAAAATCATTATTCCTTTAAAAAATAGTTTTCTCATTTTCTATCAATATTATAATTAATCACAAATAACTGTGTAACAATTGTAGAATCGATTTAACTTAAAATATAATGCTAGTGTTACGAGAAAGTGAATTACAGACATTGGAAAGTTTTTTCAATCTATGTTTCATTATTGTCGAAAAAGATATAGATAAGTTTATAATTATGCACTTTCATTTTTAAGATCAACTTTTTTGAAATATTAATGTTAATTTTGAAATTCAATTATTACTATAAAATGTTTTTTATCATTATAATGTGAAATTAAAAAAAATATATATAAAAAGAAAATTTATGTACTTATATTTTTTGCATGAAAAGAAAAATTTGATAAATGATTTCATTGCTTAATCTATCTGTTAATAGAAAGTGTCTGAACTTCCGTATAAATAATGATATAACTTATTACATATTGGAAAAATTCATATGAAATTATGAAAGTATTATAAAACAATTCAAAATAATTTCATAAAATCGTATCTTGAATAAGAATATAGACTTCTTCTATAAAACCTTGGAAAACTCGGTTGAATTGAAATAGTTCATACAATTTCTGCTCACGTATTAAAAAGTAACAGCGCTTGCGTAATTGTAAAAGATTATACGTCAGATGTATACATAATTCTTTAAATTATTTACTTTTCTATGAAAAGTATATGCGTTGGAACGTTGATTATGTAAATGACATGTTCGTCGAGCTTTTCTGTGCAGGCGTTGAAATCACTGAAATATAAGCATGAAGCCGCGTTTCGAATGACTAAGTTAACCCAATCAAAAATAGATTAATGGATTTTGATTGAATAATTAGAAATCATTTCAAATTGATTTATCTTATATTTACACGAGCAACTGTAAATTTAAAACTGATGAACTTAGTTGTTCGATCAAAAGTATTAAGTCAATATAAATATCCTTTTGCTCGAATATGAATTTATGATAGCAAATATTGATGAATGTTATAGATATTTTATAAGTTTTTTCTTTAATTTCTAATAAATATTATTAAATTAAAAATAATGTTTTGGATTAAATATCTTAAGAAAATAAATGAAAATTGGATATTTATATTTGATTTATTTTAGTATCATTTAGATGCTGCTAACGTGAAATAGAAAGTGAAAGAAATATTTTAAAATAATAATTCATGCAATAATTATATATATATATATATATATATAATTGTATATTATATATAATTTATCTCTATATATAAATAATAATTAAATAATAATAATATTATAAATATATATATACAATATATATATATTATAATTATTTATTTATTTCTTATTCATTTGTGAATGATGTATTAATTTTTATAGTATGAAATTATTTCATTATGTTTTTTCTTTGAATAACTTGATTTTGAATTTAATAAACATTTATTTGCTATTTATAATTTGTGAATAGAATAAAAATAACACTCTATATAGTGTTTTAAATTTTTTAAAAGTAATAATAATAAATATGTTTTTTAAATAATTATCTTTTCCTATGTCGGATACAATTTTAAATACCATGCATATCAAACGTTGCAACGTTTTTTATTAAATATTTTGATTTATTTTTGTTACTTTTTTAGATAGAAAATAATGGTAAACAATAAAACAAACCGCAATAGAAAATTATATTTTTGATTTTTACAAATAAAGTTGGCAAAAGAAGATTTATTTATTCGAGATTTATATGAAATAATAAATAATTTTATTATTATGATTAAAGTCTATTTTAATTTTCTATATATAAAATATTTATATTAAATAATCTTAATATGCAAGAAATAAGAAACTTGATTTTGAAGCATTTTTTTTTATTATATTTACACTTTTTTGTAAATTTGAAAAGACTTTTCATTATAATTTTTTTTATGAATTTTGATTTAGTAAATTTTTAAAAGTAATTATAAAATATGTAAATAAAATATTAAGAAAATTATACAAGAAAAATCATTGAAGATTTATCTAACTAGTCATCTTCTTTTATATTACTAATATAAATATACACAATATACACTAAAGATTTTTAATCTTTTGTTTATGAATTTTTAATTTTTATTATGAATTCTCTTTAAATAATTTTTTTATTTTCATACATAAAAAAATCTTCAAACTGAATTCAAAATCAAAATTTATAATACATCAATTTTTTTTTTAATTTAAAACTGATCACTAATAATTTTTAAATTTAGAGAGAAATTTATTTTAAACAAATAAAGCAAGTTTTTAAATTATTTATTTGCATGTAAAGATTTCGTGAGTTTTTAGAAATTTACTAAGTTAAAAACTGCTGACATACATTATAAATCAAAATTCACAATAAGCATGACTTATAACACGATTTATAATGACATCATGATGTCAGAGAGATAGCATAATTTAAAATAAAATAAAAATCAGAAAAAAATAATAAAATTGCATTAGAAATTTCATTTCTGAAAAAATTAAATTTGAAAATTTATGAATTTAGTTAATTATGATAAATTAAATGATATGATAATCAAAGTAATTTATCAAATTAAAATATGTTGATCGATGAATATATTAAATAACCAAAATTCATATTTATGAGTGAACATGAACAATTAATAGTTAATTATTCGGCAAATTTTTAAACTCGATCTTCTTGAAAAACATATTGTAAATGTAAAAATGTTACATTCATTTTATTTTTCAAATTTATTTTGAGAAAAAATGAAACTTTTAATACAAGTTTTTTAGTTTAAATTTTTATTTTATTTATATTATCTTCAATGATAGTCCGAATTTTAATTTATAGTATATAAGCAATAAACTATATAATTTTACAATAAATGTGAATTATTTTGAATGAATTTTATTTTTATCAGTATTTCATTATATATATTAATGATCATTGTTGAGGTAATCGAAATTTAGAATTTAAACTTAAAATACTTTTTAATTATTGTTGCTTTAATTTTATTTTCATATACATGGATTTTCATGATTATTAATTATTTTTCTATTGCTAAAAAACTTAATATTTTTATAATATATATTAATATAAATTAGATTTTTATATTAAAGAATATTTTATATTAAAGAAAGATATTATATAATAAAAAACTAAAAAAGTAATTTCAAATCAATTTCAAATCCAATATATATATATATAAATATATGTTTTTTGAAAATTAATTCTGATGATGAAAACACGTTTGAATAATAATTAATAGTTTAAATAATTAATATAATAGAGTAGATATAATTAATATAATATTAATATGTTATTTTTATAATTTTACAATATAAAAATATAATTTTAAAATCAGATCGCAAGAAAAAAGTGTTTCAAAGTGAAATTAGAATAGAAATCGGGCTAGGATTTGCTAATAATTATTAAGAAATTGTAAAATACTTTTCTATTTTCCTTTGTTATTTTATTTCAATTTAAAATTTGCCAATGATTATTAATAAATTACAAATTATTTATTAAATTTTCTTAAATTTTCTATTTTTTGGAAAACTTATTTGGTTATTTTATATTTCTTTCTTCTTTTAAATAGTTTATGATATATTTTGGAATTCATTTAAATTTTTTAACAATAAGAAATGTGAATCATAAGATCTGAATTTTAATATTCAGCATGACTTTACTTATGTTTATATTGCTTTATTATATTGATTTATTATTCATATAATATATAAATAGAAATAGTTACATTTTGTGTAATTCTAATAATTATTTTATTAATTATGAATTTTTGTTATTAAAAAAAATTTAAAAAAAAAAAAAAAAAACAATGTTCTACATAGATAATGAAGAAAAAATGGATAATGAAGATAATGAAGATAATGAAGACAAATTTTGTATTTATATATTACAATAAGATGTCGATTGATTAAAATAATTAGTGTTAGGAAAATCAGATAATCGAATTTTTTTAATAAATAATTTTAAATAATTAAGTATATTTGTATTAATTGAATTTATGATTATGTTTTGAAATATAACAATTTATTACATATTATTATTTAGTTTTCAAGTTATTTATTTTAACATTTGTTTAAATAATTTTTTAACATTAATCAAATGTTTTAATATTTTTTTAATTTTTTTTTGATGTTTTAATTTTCTTCCCATTTTTTTGAGATGTCAAGTTATTTTTTTTTTTTAAATTGATAATTCTGTAGTTCATTATTTTTTTTTGTATCTTGTGGTATCTTTTTTGTCATGAGTGTTTATGAATGCTTAGAAATATTTATGAAAAGATCATTGTTGTTTTTATTATTTCCAAATTTATTTTTAATTTTTTTAATAATTTTTGTGATAATTATATAATTTAACATATTTAACATATTACTTTTAAGCCATTATATGATATTATTTACAATCTATATAGTCTAGTGTATAGTTGATATAGAATATATCATTAGATATATATTTAGTTTTCTTTGCCACTGATAATCAAATATTCAGATAAATATATAATAGATATATTCAGACAATCGAAGTAATAAAAGATAATAATTTGTATTTTATTTATAATAATTATTATTTTTTATTTTTATTCATTTTTACTGTTCTTAACATTTATTTCGAATAAAAAGTATGTATTTAATCTTCACTTATAAATACTTATATAACAAATTCTTTAAATATAGTTAAAATTTTAATTTAAATATTTATAAAAATCGTAAGAATAGACAAAAAATAATTAAACTAAATAATTATATATAATCATCATAATGATATTATAATTATATTATTATAACAAATCGTAATATATAATATATAACACATACATATATAACATAATGATATATATAAATATATATAATGATATATATATGATATATATAAATATACAATGATATATATAAATATTATTATATTTATTTTATTATTATTATTTTAAATTTAATACCTTAATTTATTAAATATATAATAATTCTCTAATAACTTCTATTTTCCTAATATCAATATAAAATTTCATCAATCATTATGAGATAAAATAATACATTACAAAATATATTAAATAAAACAAACAAAAATTATAAATATATAATATAAAACAAGTATAAATGTATAATATAATAAAATAATATGTAAAATTCTAATAATTTTTAAAATTAAAAATTATTGTATATTATATAACATTTATTTCCATAAAAAAAACATGAATAATTTTGCATTGGAAATGTTCGCATTTTATTATATTGACCATGAGTCAAATAAAATAGAAAAAAGAATATTAAATGGATTAAATATTCAAGTAATTTTCTGCAATTATTTAAATATCTATGTACCACGATACAAATGATTATAAATTATTAAGAGATTTATGTATTTTATGTATTTCCGTCATAGCATATTAATATTCTAATTATAAACAATAATAATTACAATAACAATAATAATAATTATATTTTATTATTCATCAGAAAATCGAAATGTTGAATTTCATTATCAATTTAAACATTTAAATCTTTTGAAACTATAAAGATAAAAAGTTTCAAGGTTAGTTTTATAAATATTTATTTTTATTCTGATTTCTTTGATTATTTCTATAATTATATTAATTATGAAATCTACTTGGATAAACATAGAAAATAGAATTATATTTACAATATATACAAATTGCATATTCTAATCTGAAAATTAGATTCATATTTTTTTTAATTTATTATAATTCACATTATTATAATATTATTATTATTATATTATTATAATATAGTAAAAAAGAATATGCAAAAAAGAAGAAATATAATAAAATTTTTGATTATTAATGAAATTACAAAGACGATTATTTTTATAAATATTTAATTGATGAATGTTAGATTGAAAAAAAATATATGAGAATGAACTTCTTTCGTTCATCTTTGCAAAAATAATCAAAATTTTACATTCACATCTGCGAACGCGGAAGTTAATTTACTTTACAAGATTCCTTTCTCTTTACACGATGCAAATTAATAATCTGTTAAGGTTATAGTCCTAGCATTTGATAAAGATAACAATTCTTGATAAAAAACCTTGAGAATAGAAGATCTTTTGTTTAAATTGATTTAATTAAATATTGGAAACTTTATACTTGAATAAAATTTTGAATTTACTTGATCATATGAAAGATATTAGAATGTTATTTAGAATATTTATGATTTTATTAAGAAAATGTAAATGGATACTGTAAAAAATTTGATTTTTCGAATTACGAAATTTGCATTTGAAATTTTATGAAATCTTATAATTATTTAAAGTTTCAATTTCAGAATGCTTTTTCTTTTTCTTTTTTTCTTTCATTTATTTATTTTATTAGATTTATTTTGTCAAAAAAAAAAAATAAATAAAATCTAAAGAAATTTTAATTTCTGAAATTCTTAAAACTTCAAAGTTCATAGATAACGTTAATAGTTTTTTACGCAAAAAATTTATTTAATGTTTCATTTTTTAACTAATATAAATTTTTTATGAATTTATGAAATCGTATCAATTAAAAATAGTTTAAAATTTAAATTTATATAAATTATTAATAATGAAATATTTTATTCTAAGTTTTAAAAATTAAGTTTTTAAAAATTAATTTTAAATTTTAAAAAAAAGTTTCTTAAATTTCAAAGAATTGCAAGATTTCAAGATTTTAAGATGATTCATTTTTAATAAATACGTTTCCCTATCTGAAATTTTTATTATCTGAAATTATTTTTTTAATATTTAGATCTAAATATTAAATTTAAAATAAATTATATAAAAATAATTTATTTGTCAAATATAATTTTGCAATTTATTTAAAAACATTTTTATATTTATATTTTTAAATATCTTTATTTTCATTTTTTCTTTAAATAAAAAATGATAGAACTCTAACAATTACAATTTTATTTTCATTAAAATTTTCTTTATTTTATCTATATAATCATAATATTATTTCTGTATATTATTCATCGTTTTACATAAGTATGTTTCTCATTATGTTTTAAGAATATGGCATATCTTTTATTTCTATGTAATTCTAAAAAAATAAATGGAAATCATAAAATGAATTTCAAGAATATTAACCTTCACCAGTCAAGGATGTAATATTTATAAAATTTGCAAGAGAAAAAAATAAATTCTTTTTTAGTTATGTAAAACTGTTTCAATTCGTTGAAACTGTTTCTCATGAATGATTAACTAGATACGAACACTTTATTTTATTTTTCTATAACTACCATTTGCTGTTTCTTTGAACATTCTCTCTTTTATTCTCAATTTCCAAAGAATAAAGCATTAATGGATTTTTATTTTGAATATTGTTATATACTGTTCAGTTCCTTTTAGCTATCATAAAAATTATTTATTATTATTTTAATAGATTATAATTTAATAGATTATAATTTGTCAAAAAAAAGTCTGAATAATGTTAAATAAAATCTGAATAAGAGCAAATTTATCTTTGTAATTTTGATTTAATTTTGATTAATATGAATGATTCTTGTTTCAAAATAAGCATTTTTTTTTTTTTTTATTTTTCATTACATTACGAATTTGAGATTTAAAGAAAATGGTACAAATAGATAATATATTAATTGAATATATTATAGAATATATTACTTGAAGAAATTGGATAAAATTGAACATAATAAAAATCTGTAAAATTTTAAATATTGAAATACTTAATCTTAATATAATTTTAAAACTATTGCTATATATTATTATTAAAATAAAATATTATCAAAATAAATTTAAATTTACAATTAAATATAAATATTATTTTATATATTTATTTCATATTTGAAAAAATGCACTATTTTATTGTGTTTTTTAATTAATAATTCTTACTTTCTTTAAAAAAAAAATACATTTTATTATAAGATGTATTTTGAATTTTACTATTGAAGTAAAATAAAATTTTTAATATTATTTTTTTAAGATCGTGTTAAAAACAAAATGAAAGAATATTTATTATTTTTACTATCAATTAATATTAATATTAACCATCTGAATTAATTATGTACTTCAATTTAAAATAATCAATAATATTAATCAAATATTACCTATATCAATTAAAATTAAAATTTAAATTAAAATTTTATTTTGAATAACATTTTATCTTTTTATAAAGAAAATAAAAAAAAATTTATCATCAACGAACCAGTTGATCTAAAATTACTATATCAAATAAGTTACTAGATCAACGTCATACTCTATCAACTTCTAGTTTTGTTTCTTCTCTTGTAGACTAAATTATTTCCATGTTCATTTTAATTTTTTTCAATAAAGACTAAATCTTTTAACTTACCAGTCTGATTTCATTTCCCATTTTTATTGAATATCATGTATTTTCCTTTGTAATAACCTATTTATTTTAAAAATATAATTTGTGGTAAAGCAGTAACAACAGCATGGTGCAAATTGAATGCCACTTAATGAGTTCACCAAGTGGAAATTTGATTGCAACATATGTACTTTACTGCATACTTGTTACTACCGATTGTATCGAAACATTCGGTGTAATAAGTAAATAGCACTTGATAAGTGAATAGTACTTTGATTTCCTAATACCTTAATGAATGTTGCTTGATGCGTCAACTGCGAAACTGCTATTATGCATTTACATCGATCTATGTAGCAATTGTTCCAAAGAATAATCAATTTGTAATTTTCTTTTATAATAAGGAATGAAAAAAAAAATAACATTAAGAAAATATAAAAGTATTTATATGATATATAAAAAAAATTAAACAATTGCATAAGATAAATAGATAATTGATTTTCTTTTTTGTTATATAATAGCTAAAAAGAAATGATTTAATAATAATGTAACCTTTTAATAATGTAATAAAATTGCAAAGAATTTTGCAGAAGAGAGAAAAATCTATTTTCCACAGTTTTTATTATATATATATTTAATATAGAGTTATTGTTAAGCTTTTCCAGTTCGAAATTCATAAAGGATTAAAAATTTTTAAATTTTCAAGTATTTTCAATTAATTTCATAAAATATTTAATTGATTTCATAAAAGATCAAAAGTTTATATTGATAAAAATATGTAATACACATTGGTAAAATTTTCATTTGTCTTAAACTTCTACGTATATAATATATATATGTATATATATGTAATAATATTATTAATATATTGGGAATATTTGGAGGATTGATTTTAGAGATCAAAATAAATATAAAAAATATCGGTTGAAAGTTTTTTAATAAGTTATAAATAATTTAAATTTTTATTAAATGAAACAAAATGGAAATAGAGCATAACAGTGATATGAAAGAAACAAAGCGCTTTCACTCTATTTCTATCTTGCTTTTAACGCAAACTTCATTACTTAATCGTAACTTAATCAAATTTTTTATGTGCTTTTCTATTTATTTTAGTCTCTAAAAAATTTAAAGATTAATTAAATACATATTATTATTCTATATATTGTATATCCTATATTATATATAAAAAAATTCTACATTGTATAATATAAGCTAAATGCAAATTATAATAAAAAGTAATTTTTATTTATATATCATTATCATTATTTATATTTTTTATTAACAAAAACTAAACACTTTTTTGACAATTTGATTTAAATCAACTTCAAATTTTAAAATTTATTATAAATTGAAAAAATTAAAAATTTTATAAATTTAATAACTATTGATTATTATGTGAAATTATATATATATTTCTTCAATTAGTATTTTTTTTTAATGTGAAATTAAAATAATAATTACTTAAATAGATTACTTAATAGATTTTTTTTAATTTCTTTTATGTTATTATAAATGAATTTATTTCCTTCTTATTGTTCATATTTCATATTTGATGAAAAATGTTCATATTTGAAAAATAATTAGATTTTTATTATCAAGACTTTCAGAACTTTTTGTGTCAAAAAAATATAAAAATATGGATATATATACTTTTATTTTTTATAATAAAAAAATGTTCATGATTGCAATATATAAGTTATGCAAGTTTAAGTTTGATTTTGTTTTTCTTGAGAAAAATTAATATTTCAAAATTAAAAAAGTGCGAAACTTGTAAAATTCAAAAAATCCAAAAATCAATTATACATATATATATTTATAAAGAAAAAACTCGACAAGTATAAAACTATTTTATTATAAAAATTATAAAATATGCTTTATCAACTTTATTTAATACAATATTCAAATTAGTTTTTTAATAATAAAAATTAATAATCAAAACAGTTTATGAAATTTTAAAATTCAATTAAAAAGAAAATTTTAAATTTTTTTTAAGAAATATATATATATACATATATATATATATATATATATATATATATATATAACAATAGAAATATCAGTATAATATTATTATATATATATATATATATATATTTGAAAAAAGATTTTTTAAAGAAGATGCAAAGGAAAATGTTGATTTTGCAAATCTATATTTTGTTAGTTTATTTTATAAACTTCAAGGTTAACATATCTACTTATGTCATCTTTGTAACCACTATATTGATTTTAAAATAGCTTTCGAAGAAAAAAATTGAAGAATTCTTTATAAATTACACATAGGCATGATATGTACTTAAAAAAGTTAATATTTAATATTGATATAACTATATATAATTAAACATTGATCATAGTAAGGTTATAATAATATCCTCCCTCAGAAATTTCACAATATTTTTCAATATATATATTTAATACATTTTAAATTTATAAATATATTAAAATGATTATTGTACATTTCAGAATTAAAATACTAAATTTATTATTTAATAATGCAAAAAATATTTTCAAATTTCACTAATTTTACTATAAAAAATATGCATTTACATAAGAATCTGAAATAGAATACATTATTTTAATGCCATTCCAATTTGTCTTTGAACGAATGAGAATTTCCGGTTTACAATATGATTATCAATACGCGCGTATTTTGTTTTTATACTGTGCTTTATATGGCTTGTCAAGGAAATGATTCGATTTAAAGACTCTAATACTATTAGCGTGTTTTTAAACGACGTGAACGCATGTGTGGCTTTGAATGAAAAAGAATGATACCGAAATTGGTTCGAAAATATACGATGAGTCAAATTGTTTTGATATAAATTCTAAAATCCTTGTTTACTATTTATATAGTGTATGAAATTTTATTGTACGATACGCATATTTTAATTTTTAAATTATATGAAAATATTACATTATTTTCATTTAATGTTACATTCACTTATATTATTACTCGAAATTTTTTTATTTTTTTATTTGATTTTTGATATAAAAAATGTAGAATTTATTTATCTAAATATAAAATCAAAAAATAGAAATTTAGCTAGAAATTTTAAATATATTTATAAACTTGTAACTTTTTCTATTTCATAGTTTTACTTAATTTTTTTTCTTTAATAACTTAATATAATATCTGATTTTGAGAGAAAATTAAATAATTAAATAATTATACAATTATAATTAATTACAATTAATTAGTTTAAATAAAAATTTTAAATATATATGTTAAATATAATATATTGTACTGCATAATCTATTTTTTATTAACTTAATTTTTTTATAAAAATTTAATTCTTTAAATTTACTTTAATTTTCTTATAAACTTTATTTTTTCTTTTTAAATAATTAAGAAAATTTATAAAATATAATTTTATTTATTTAATCTTGTTATTAAACTAAATTAAAAATTCTGATATATAATATATATTTTTAATATCTATTTTTAAATATGTTTATTTTGTTTTATAGATTTAATTTTTAATCCTTTATATAATTTTTTAAATTTCACGTTTCAAGATTTAATAAAATAAAGAATTAATAATATTTTATATATTTCAATATTTCTAAATATAAAAACAGAATTTTCCATGGTTTTATTAGTCAATATGTTTATCATGAATCGAAATAAATTTTTAATAGCAAGAAGAATATCAAGAATTCTGTGTGTATGTGCGCGCGTAATTGTACATCACATAAATCATTTAAAGGCAAGTTCATGAGAAAAATATTTTCTGTTCTTATTCATTTCAGTCATATAAAAATCGAAATTACAAAGACTAAGCTAATGTTATTTCTTATATTTTGTGTCATCATAATATGTCTATATACCAATCATAACATGAACTTTGTATTCTATTCAAGTTACACGATAAAAATGTTTGTTGAGAGATATTCATTTAATAGATGAGAATCTAATATAACTTTATTATTAATTAATTTACTAAAATAATAATAAAATGAAAATATATAAATTCTTTGAATCAGTGAAAAAAAAAAAATAATTTGAAAAATATGCTATAAATTATAAAATTATAAATTAAATTTATAATACAAATTATTAATATATAAATAATAACGTTTAAAATATAGATGAATATATATAATATTATTAAATTCAAAGTGAAAATATTTCAAAAATTTAAATAATCATTTACATGTATTTGTATAATTTTTACTAAATCTAAATAATTTTTATTAAATCTACATATTCTATTCATATACATATGTCATTTAAGAATCTTTCTCAAAAGAAGAAAAAGTAGAAAATTCAGGATTTATTTGTCTTATTAGGAATAAATTAATTAAATTAGAAATAAAGGAATAAAAATTATTTTTTGCCAATACTGTGTAAGACATTTCTATTATATGAATTTCTAGAAGAAAGGAAACGGCATTTACGTAACCGAGAAGAAGATATTAATATTTAAAGAGATGACATGGAGTAAAGCATCTACAAAGTTTGCTTATGAAAAATATCTACTGCTATATCAAGAAAGATAAATGAATAAATGAAGGAAAAAATAAAACACAAAATACTAAATTTAAAAAATAAGAAATTCTATATTTTTAAATAATAAAAATTATTTAAGAGTAAAATTATAAAATATTAATGTTCAATAATTGATTAAAAAAAGAAAACTCGAAACAAAATATATTATAAATGTGAAAAAATTTTATAACATTCAGAATGATATATTTTTAAAAAGTATTAAAAATATAATTATAATATAAAAACTTTGAAATTTAAAAGTACATCAAAATTGCATAATGATAACTAATTAACCGTTTTAATAAAGAAAACAAAATCGTATTTATATATATTGTGATAAAAAAAAATGTAAATTTCATATGTCAGAAACTAATATAATATTTTATACATATTAAAATTTTATTTGCATGGTTAATTACCTATTTTAAAAGAAATAAAAAAAAGTTTTAAAAATTAAATATCAATTATGATTTTATGACTTTTCGCTTCCTCAAGTGTAAAGACAAAAAAATATTAATGAAATTTTTTAAATCGATTATATTGTATTCGTTAAGGACAAAAAAAAAAGAAATAAAGTTATGAAATGATGTAATGAATTTTTATTATTTTTATTGAATTAACTATAATGTTGAACTATCTAATCTACATTGACTTCTTTCGGCAATTGTATAATTATATTTTACTTTTCTCATAAGGATTAAAAACATAAAATGGGATTAGGGATATTTTTTATTTTGCTAATTATAATCATTTATGAATGATGAACAAAAGAAAAGATACAAAAATACAAAATATTTAAGTTAACATAATATTTAATTGCATAAAAAATTTATGAAAAAATTATTGAAATCATTTAGATTACACTTGATTATTATAAAGAATTGTTAAATATATTTATATAAGTATAATAAGGAAAAAGATAATTCTACATAAAAAAATGAATCAAAAATAAAAATTGGAATAATAATGTAATAGAATATTAATGTTTACTTTACTTTAATAGTTTATTCTTCAATTCCAAAAAAAATTTAAAACGAAATTATGTATTTATTTCTGTTATTTGTTATTAATTCAACATTGTATGTTGATTTAATGCATTATTAAATTTAAATTAAATTTAAAATAAAAGTTTCAAATTAAATTTTAATTTTTTAAATTATTTAAAACATCATATCTTTAATACCAAATTTTAAAATATTAAATTTTATCCAAAAACCAAATATTATTAAGTGTTTTATATTATATATCTCTAAAAGAATAACTTTTTATAACATAATTTTGAATAATTATTATATTATTTAATTTTGAATAATTTTTTTGTTTAAATCTTTATTTTTAAGTAATTTTCAAATTTGATAATTTTTCAAGTAATTTTTTAATTTGATATATAAGTGAAATTGAAATGAAACGTTAGAAATCTTGAAATATGAAACAATGGCACTGACACATTTCGCGAAGAACTGCAAGGTCAGCAAGTAGTACGATAAACAAGTTTTCAGTTTCAGTCGATCAGCCTGTGTGTATTTACGTTTTATTTTTCATTAAATAGTTTAATCATCAAAATTATTGCTTTGATTGATATGTTAATATTAATAATAATATAAAATTACAAAATAATTTCTAATATTTAATATTATATTTTAATTCAATATCAATGTAAGTATGCAAATTATGCAAATGAGTATTTTTATAAACATTATTAAATAAAATCTAAACTTTTAAATTTTATAACGAATATTTTGTTTTAAATATTATATTATAAATATAATAAATATTTTTATATATATTATGTAGAAATATATTTCTACATTTTTATATTTATATTTTATATTTAAATTTTTCATAAATAACCCAAAAATGAATTTATTTATATTTAAATTTTTTATATTGTGTTTAAATTTTAAAAAATCTTTAATGTTAAAATTATATTAAAGTGAAAAATCATAAAACTTTGTTAAAACTTTGTTAAATTTCTCTAGCAAAATATTATTAAATTAAAAATAAGTCAAAAGATGTAGGAAAGTTAAATTTTATAGTATAGACACAATACTATGTAAAATTTTAGATTAGAAATTTAGTTACATATATATGTATATTGTTAATTTTATAATAGCTAAAACTAAATATAAATTTCTAAATTTTTCATAAAATAATATTTAATAAAATATAATAATTATAATAATATAATAATTAATATAATAACATTATTTAAAAATATCATTTTATAACATTATTTTATAATATTAAATATTTTTTAACAGTATTGCTTGATAACTAATCTAATTGAAATTTTTAAGAAGTTTGTCTAAATGAATTCAGTCTATACAATAAATAATATTCATTTAATTTAATAATATTAATAAATTCAAAATATTAAATAATATATTCAAAATAATAAATATGTGTAAGCATCAATAAATAATAAATAATTTAATAAATAATTAATTTCAATATTTATATATGTATTGAATATTTACATATGTATATTTGTAAATTATTTTTTTTTCAAAAAATAATTGATGAATAATTAAAATAAAGTGGAAAGAAAAGGTAAAAAATTACGTCAATGTCATAAATGACGTCAGATGTTTTATTTAGTCTTTATGTATATTTCTATAATTTTTTTTTAAATAAAATTATATGAAAAATTAATATGTACTATTTTACTATTATGTACTATTATAGTATATATTATAATATAAAAAAATAGTAATATTATATTTAAGTCTAAATTTCTCAATTTTTGACAAATTTGCCAAAAAAAAAAAAGAAATATTATATAATAAAATACGGAATATTTTTCTATTACAATAATAAACAGTATAAGATTTATAATAAAATACGGAATATTTTTCTATTACAATAATAAAGTATAAGTATAATATAATAAAGTATAAGTATATACTATATAATATATAGTATAAGATTTATATTAAATTTAAATATTTTCAAAATCTAAAATCTGAGAATATTTTATTATTATATTACTATTATTATTTCTTTTACTATTAAAATAATATTATAAAAAAAATAATAATATTTATCTTATTCACTTTAAGTATACATTTTTTTAAATTTTTAACAAATCTTTAATAAAAGATATTGATATGTAATAAAATATCCAATATTTTTCTTATAAATATTACACTTAATACGATTAAATTTTAAAAATTTCAAAAAAAATTTGATCTTCTACAGAAAAATATATATATATATATATATGTATAATTATTAAAAAGTATCTAATAATAACTACTTTTAAAATGAAAATTACTAATCAAGGTAAAAACTTTATTTAGATTGATATATTTCATTTTCATTTATAACAGTGTATGGATTTCATTCTAAAAAAAAAAGATGTCTTTTTTGATGCAAATTGAATAAGAGAATGGTTATAAAAAAAAGTAGTCTAAAAATGTCGTTTCATGTATATATTGCACATTAACAGAAGTAGAACGTAGTTGCTTTAAAACGAGTTATTCTTATTAATTTTATTTATCTCATGACGATGTTTTTTATACACCTTATTAATATATTTTCAACTATACTACTTTCTTTTAATCTGAATAATTAAAAATTATTTAAATTTATTCAACATTTAAATGGATAGAAATTGCGCATTTTGAATAATATCAAATGAATTACATTATAATAAACATATATTTTACCATCATTAGAATGTACATGAAATTAATAAGAAATGTATTATTATACTATTTTTTTAAATTTACATATATTTCTTATTTTTTTTAATTTTATCAGTCTACATTTATAATTGAATTATTATAATCACAATTTTCAAGTTATTTATATTAATGAATTTTCCAAAAATAATAAATTTTAAATAAGTAAAATATAAACAATGCATATTAAATTATTGCATATGCATATATTATTAAATTACAAATCAGTTGATATAAATTATAAAATAGTTTATATTATTTTTTAACTTTTAACTTTTTAATTTGTTAATATTATTAATTGATGATAAAATTATTATACAGAAATTAGACAATAGAAATTAGATATATTTAAATATATGTACTTATTTTTAAATATTTATTTAATGGTCTTTTTTGATGCAATTCCAAAGTACAATTCAATATAAAATTACACATTAGTATTAACAATTCAAATGAATTGTTATTATTTATATTTAATATTTGCAATTTAATGTGCTGTATTAGGAAAAAAGGAAAAATATGTGGAAATCTTTGAAAAACATAATCATTTATTTTGAAATATATGTAAAGAATACATTTTTTTTTATTTTTTCTTAATACAAGTTTTTTTTTATTAATATTTGTATTAAATTGATTAAAATTGATATATAACTTTTTCTATGCATTTTTACATTTTATACATTTTAATAATTATTATATATTATAATTAAATATTCATATTTATTATGTATTATATATATTGTATATAGTATATAGTACATATATGTATTTTTTGTGATATTATATTATTCTTATTGAGCTTCGTATAATAAAATATAAGAATTATAAAAAATTAGGTATAAATAGAATTGAATTAAAAATTAATGAAATATACATTTATTCCTTCTTGCATTTGTAATTTTTTTTAATGCAAAATTTATTACTAAATATATTATATAATATATAATATATAATATAAAATATAATATAATATATGTTGTATAATATATGCATTGATTTTTCAAAATTAATTCTTTTTCTGAAATCCTGCCTTTTTCTATAGTATTTTCTCCATTTTTTTCTTCCTTTTTTCCTTTTTTCTTAAAAATTTGTCTACGCAATTTCTCTTTTAATATTTTCTATTAGACAAGATATTATTTATAATTACTGATATTGTCATAAACTTCATTGGTAACTAAATATATATAATTCTTACACACACCACTCTAAATAGAGAACATATTAAACTACAGATGGTCAAGTCATCTGTATTCCCAAACACTATGAGTAATATCATTTATACTGCTATACTTGTATTCTATCTTATCGACCGTCTTAACAAATAGAAATTCGAAAATATTTTTATAAAATTTCTATACTAACTGCATTATGCATATTTATATATTCAATAATAATAAATATATTTTAATAATTATTATTATATTTAATACAAAAAAATAATATATATAAAAATAATATAATATATTACGAAAAAATACAAAAATATACATGTATACATATTTCTTTCTTTCTGATTTCAACTGGCTAAAATTCTGAAAAAAAATGACAATCTCATCTTCATTTTTTCCACTATTGTTATTACTTAAGTATAGTAAAAATGCAAGCATGTTTTTTTTTGTTATAAGATATCTGTTATTACTTATATATATATATATTTTTTTTATTATATATATATTTTATAATATGTTATATAAATATAAATAAATATGTGTTTTTGTAAATCTGCGTATCTACTAAATAATTAATAATAAATAAATTTAAAATTATTTTTATATATATTCAAAAAACAAAAATATTTAAAAATAATTTTAATATAATTAATTTAATATTGATGCTTATGGCATCAAAATTAATATCCTTAAAACCCATACTTTTAAAATGGATACTTTAATAGAAAATATTCAAAAAAAAAAAAAAATTATGATGAAAAAAGAAATAATGTGTGATTCAATTAAATCAAATAACTAAATAAAGCATATATAAAAACATAATAGTTTAAATAATATATGGTATAATTTTTTTTATTAATAGAAAATCTCTTGAAAGAATGAAAACATTAAAGTTTCAATATATTTTCATATTTTGATACAATTTTGTTATATGATATTTAATATATGAAATATTATATAAATATAAATATCAAATCCTTGTTACATGATATTAAATGTAATAAAGTATTTATACATAATGTTACATAGTATTTAAATAATTAACTGTATGTTTTAAGAATGTTATACAAAATTATAATTTATAGATTAATAAATAATAGATTAAAAAAATGATGATTATTGATATTTTAAAATTACTTCTTACTTCTTTTGTTACTAGATTAAACTTTCATTTATTTAAATTTTATCATTGTCATTAAATGATGCTTTGCATCAAAAAATTTGCATCGTAAATCAGAATATACTATTGTCCTTGATCATTGTTCTAGAGATATAAAATATAATATTTATATTTTTTACATTAAAAAAACAAAACACATCATAATTTTAGAAAGAGAAGTGAAAAAAGTATATTCAATTGACATCTAATGCCTTGTTTGTACTTATGTATCAAGAATTAATACTAACAAGAAAAGCAAATAAGTAGAAGGATAGAGATAACAATTAACGCCATCTTTAGAAGCTTAAATGAAACATATAAATAAAAAAACAAAAAGATCAAAAAATGTAAGAATGTAACCATCTTTATATTCTCTCAACTATTTTATCAAAAAATCTATTTCTGATAGGCAAAATCAGATTAAATGTAACAATAAACTAATCAGTTTATGAACTTTCAAGATATAAAATGTAATATTTATATTTATATTTTCAAGAATCAAATGACTGCTATATCGACTTAGAAGTTTGATATTAATTTTAATGTCTTCTGTGTCAAGAATGAAATAATATTTCATTATTAATATAAAATAGTTATTAAAATATTAGTAAGAGCCAAGTGAATCATAAGTACTTATATGCTATTCACTCAACAATTATTATTCGATGCAGATAAATGATTTTTGTCTTGCAAGACAAAAGGATTGTCGAAGGAATAAAATTACGGCTATATTTGCGGACACGTGACGCGCAAATTAATTTAAATTTTAATTAAAATATTTTTAGAATTATTTTTTTTAATGTTATATTTTAATATTTTAAATAAATAAAATAATAAATTATTGTTAAATTATTCAAATTCATATTATTTTTAGAGGAACGTTAAAAACAAATAGAAATACAAAAAAATGCAGATAAAAACATTTATCGTATTGCAACTTTTGTATAAAAAATAGAAAATGTGTTGAATATTAACTTAGAATAAAACCTTTAGGTTATTGTTATTAACTCTATTTTAAATGGTGATTATCATAGCGAAAAAAATTGTATTATATATTATAATTGTGTGTAACATTTGAATAACCAATATTCAATGTATTAATAATGTATCTCAACGCAACTTTCAAAAATTTTTCTTAATATCTTGAAAACTAATAAATTTCTTAAATTAAAATTTTATATTTGGATTTTTTTCTTCCTTTTACGTTAATTCGTATTTTATATAAGTGCCATATTTATCCATATTATTACAAAATATTATAAAATAATTATTATAAAAAAATTAATGTTAGTCAACTATAATTATCGTTAAAAAAATTCAAAAAATTTTATCAATCTGGATTTTTTATTACTATTATGCAAAATAGTCTTAAACAATTAATTGTGTTATAGATTTTTATTATTTTAAGTGCCATTAATTTGGTTCATCATTATTATATTTTATAATTCTCGCCAGAATAAACGCTTAGAATCAAATTTTACATTCTGTTGGTAATGATGCGAGTGACATGAAAATGATAATAGGATTCTAGAGGTTTAGGAATTTGAAAACACAAAAATATATTGTATGATTGATCTACTCTTATATTTAATCTATGCTCGTGATGAAATTTCTCATAAAAGTCGATCCTCTTAACATTATTTCTTGAATGTTAAAGATATTTTTGATATTTAAATACTTAAGAGATAATGTCAGTCTTTAATTCCTATTCTATCTTACTTTTTAAAAGAATATATATGGTATACAAGAGATGGCGCTGATAATCAATTCTAATTCTATTTCTATCCTTCTATTGTTCTTCTTATCTATGTTTCATCCTTATCTATAACAAGAAGAAATAGATATTTTAGAAATGATGTTGATTCCAAATTTTTATCTCTATCCTTTTTATAGTATTTTGCTTTACTTGTTTACTCATACATTTATGCATTTATTCTCAAGAGAAAACATCGATTGACTTTTAAGTAATTGTATTATCTTTTTTTGCTTAATCTATTAATTAAAAATCTTAACAGATTTTATTCGATCGAATATTCATCTTGTAACTTATAATATTTTATTTTAATTTAATCACTTGGAATATCTCGTTTGTTTTTAATAAAAAATTATTTACATTTGTTTTAGGAGTTGAATAATTATTAGAAGGATTATTAGAAGAATTAATTATAATTTGATACGATTGATTTTTTCGTAATGAGTAGAAAACATATAAAGATCATCGATGTTTTTTTAAATGAAATTATATTCTTTATTTTTTAATATCATTTTTATTATTTAATTTAGTTGAACATTTCCTACAAAAAAATATTATTTTAGCCGTAAAGTCATTAGCTTAAAAGATATTATATAACATAATTATTATTAATAATTTATTATGAATTAAATAATATAAAAAATTTAAGAAATTATTCAAAATATTCATCGTTAATTTGGACACATTTCGAAAATCGCTTAATCATTAAATTTATAATACCGCAAAATATGACAATTATATACGAGCTGCAATAATTTCTTTTTTCACATTTTGCATTATCGTTTTCATTTTTTTGACTTTATATCTCAAAACATGATATTGTACACAATTGCACGATCGTGAGCAATAATTTATTTTTTCATATTTTGCATTGTTATGCAATCTTGCGTTGCATTTTAGTTCTTTAATGTCAATACTTTTTTGTTTCTATCATTCGTTGCGATGTAAAAATAAACATCAACCTTAATAAAAAATCAATCTTAATAAAAAATTATACATATTGCAAAATTGTGATCAAAATACAATTACATAATATAAAAAAAAAGATTGATATAAAATGTAATATTGAATGTGAAAATGCAATAAAAAAAAAACGTTTATATGTATATTATTTTGAAAGATTTTCAAATAAAAATTAACTATCTTAACTAAAATTTAAAAAAAGAAGTTTTAAAAAGTTCGAAAAAACTACTTGAATTTCATTTAGGATTAATTCAAGATATCAATTAATTACAACACAATTCGAAAAATTTTTTAAATCTGTAATGCAGTAAATAAATTATTAATCAAATTATGCAATATTTTCTTACATTAATAATGAATAAAATAACAATTTTAGAAGATGAACAAAATTTTGATCTGTTTCAAGCAAAAGCAATAAATATACATAATTATTTAATAAATCTCAGAATTAAAAAATGAACAAGGCAAAATAATTTGTAAAAAAATATGTATTCTGTAAAAAAGAAATTTTTTTACAGAAAACTCGAATTATAATGATTAAAGAAATAATCATGTTCTCCCTTGAAAGTATTCAAATTATTTTTGAAATATTTTTTAATATTATCAAAAATAAGATGATTAGATTGAATTAGATAGGATCTTATATGTCTATATTTTATAAAAATTTGATCTAGATTAAATATTTCATTGTATATTCAATTATAATCTTTAATTGATTCATCTATTATTCTTATTTTTTGCAAAAATTGTTTATTTTCTAGAATGCTTTTATTACTTTCTAAGTAATATTTTTACTAAAATACATCTAATGAAAACGAGTTTATTTTCAAGTTTATTTGATTTAAAATTTATTAAATGGAAACGATATAACATGATCATATAATTTGCCAATCGATAAAAATCTACAAATCAATCTATCTATCTAATTAATATAAATTTGATCGTTTATAGATAAAAATATTAAAACATAAATTTATAAACAAATTTTAAATTAATTGAAGAAAAAAATTCAAAAATGTAAAATTTTCTTCATATTTTAATATTTATGATTTTTATTATAGCATGGAATATAAAATATTTGCCTTGAAAAAATCATTTTTAATTTCTATTATATAATATAACTTTTATTATAAATATAATAAATTTGCAACAATTTTCAGTAGATATATTTGAATACACTCAATTTTTTGCTCCTTTGCTATTTTCTGAAATAAAATTTATTGATGCATATACTATATAAATTTTATTATCAATTTAAATTAGTATGAAAATTATTTACAATCTAATTGCTTATTAAAATTTTATTCATTTTCTACAGAATATATAATATTGTTAATTATTTAATTATTTAATTATATATAAATATTATATATACAATTGCATTATAAGCAGAGTATATTACAATATTAATATTATGAAATACAGCATTATTATAATTATATATAATGTTATAATGTGTAAATATAAAAATTTTGGTATTATAAAATTCGATTATAACAATTGTATTATAATTGTTAATTGTATTATAACAATTATAATTGTTGTATATAATAATTGTCTACTATAGAAACCAAAACAAATTTTCTGAATTAATTCTGAATAATTAATTTCCGTAAAATTCCACAAGTCTCGAGAAAGATGATTCATCAATATGGAAAAGACTTCAAATGTGAAATTTTAGTTTTAGATATTTATTAGTTTTCGAAATATTAATGAAAAAATTTTAATATTATATAGTGTTTTGTCCTATATTGATGTTTTTTAAAAGTTTCATTTAAGGAAGTATGTAAAATTTTTAATTATTTTTATGAAAAATGAAATATTAGCAGTTACTTTATAGAGATTTCTAATTTAATATCCATTACAGAATCGCTTTTATTATTATTATTATTATTTTGGAAACATGCCCAAAATAACATTGCATAATTGTATGGCTATATTTGTATGTCAAATATTTTTATTTAAATTAGTTTCTTTCTATTGTTTGTTAATATCTAATATCATTTAATATTTGCTAATGTATTTAATTTCTTAAGAACGTTTAAATTTTTGGTGAATTAAAAATGAGATACCTTATTGATAGGAAGACATAGCCATCGATTATTCGATATTCGATTATTATTATAATGAAAACTGCATTAGTAATATTTAAATATTAAAAGCAGCATTTATTAGTAACATCATAACTTTTAATACGTATTAAAAATTTTATATTAGTAGAATATTTAATATATTATAATGCAATAATGATTAAAGATAATTTTAGTTTCTTTGAAAGATTAATTCTAGAAGCTAAAATAACTAAAAAATTAATATACAAATGTATATAAAAAATGTGTATATATAAAAGTTAATGTACAATTATTTATTAAGTTATAAGAAATTAAAGTTTATGTTAAGATAGAAATAAGACCATTCTGTCTTTATTATATTGAGATTATATTCTATTCTCTTTATAGTTTGCTCTATCTAATGCAAATTTAAATTGCTTATAACTTACTAAATGAAACTTAATCGATATTTTTACTATATTTATTTTGATCTCAGAATAGAGTTTCGAAAAGTATTATATGAATATAATTTGATTTTAAATATGTGTTGAAAGTACATGCATACATGTATACACATATTTCATGTACTTCAATAATTTTGATTAATTAATTATTATTTTAAATATACATCAATATAATATATTGCTTTTATTGATATTTTAATTTATTTTCGAAATCTATATAACAATTTCGAAATCTATGAAAAACATAATCTTTAAATTAATAACAATTTTTAAAAAATATATATAAAAAATGCATTAATACATGATTTACATATACATAAAACACACGTGTTATATATGTTATAAATATAAATATTTGTTATATAATTACATTTATATTTTATATTTGCAAATAGATAACCTTTTTCTTATATATAAGTATATTATTATAAAGAGCCTTTAAGTCTCAGTTAAGATATACGACATAACGCCCATTCGTTGCTATTGTTTAACATTTCTTCTGAAATTATGCGCTATAATTTAAGAATTTTATGTTTATTTTTATTACTGTTACTCATCGTATTTACGTCACAAATATTATTAGCAAGATATGATAAAAACTTAATATCGTATTTGTTAAAAACTACTGATTTATATAGTTCTTGTTAAAAACTGTAAGAAAAATATTAAATAACTTTTATAGTACAAGGTTTAAATTGGTTATATATTTATTGTGTAATACGCATAGTTTTGGAATTACGTAATTAGTTTCATTACTTTCACCAATGCTTTAATTTATAATATAATATAAATTATAATTTATATTTACATATAAATATATTTGTGATAATTAAAAATATTACAGTTTAAACTTCTGAATATAAATTCGTTTTATTAATAATTTTTCCTTGTTTTTTTAAATTAAAAATGATATTGTCACTTATACAGTTTTCATGTATTGCTTTATAATAAAATTAACTTAATCCGAAAATCTTGATTTTTATTGAAACTTACAAAAACCATACAAAAACTTATAGAATATTATGAATGATATATATAACAATTTCTTTTTCAAAAAAAAATCTTTCAATTTTCAAATTTTTTTTATTTTTTAATTTTTTTAATATAATTTCGGTTAAAAATACTTTTTATAAAGATTAATAGGACAATAAAACTTTAACAATAATAATAGGACATTAAAATATGAATATTTTATAAAATTTTTTTATTATTTTGTTTAAATTATTTAAATTATTTTATAATTTTTTTATCTTGTATTTGTAACTTACAAACTTATATTAAAAAAAAAATATTTAATGATTTTATCTTTTTCTGAAGTGATATTCTGCTAATAAAAGATTGCTTTATTCACATTATATATTCAATGTTTTATATAAAACAGAATTATTACTGATTTTTACAATTTACTATATATAATTTGAATTAGAAATTGTTATCTAAACTTGCATAAAATGTATACGATATGTCTGTTTTATAATGATTATCTTTATAATAATTATCTAATTATTTCGATAAATATTATAAAAAAATGTTTTAAATTTTCAATGAAAATTGTATCGAGAATAAAGAAATGTATTTTAACGTAGTGACCCACATAGTAACTTGTTATTGAACCTTGAGAATGTGGTGATTTTATGAAAACCAGAATTATATTTTTAGATAGAAGCTTGTGTTTTTTATTGCATATTTTTGTGTTGAATTATGATCAAAATATTATTTATATATATTTTTTATAAGCATCGTTGAAATATTAACTTTTATTTTTTACGTAACAATAAAGAATATTGATCTTAATTTAGATCTATTGTAAATTAATTATAAAGATATGATTAAATTAATAATATGATTATGAGATATGCATAGGATATCACTAAGGTTATCGATAAGTGATAATATTAGTTAGAATCATAATTGATAATTCAATATGATGATATATTATTATATATATTATTATATATATAATATTATATATATATTATTATATATAATATATATATATTATTAAAATATCAATAATTTATCGATAATTGTAATAAATTATAAATAATTATTATAATTAATACGTTTATTCTTCCTTAGTTTTTTGTGTTAATATATACATATATAGATCAATATATTAATACAATTTTCGGTAATTTTATTACATTTTTTTTATTACAATGATATAAAATAAACATATTAAAACGAAAACAAGAAAGAATGAAAAATTTATTTATTTTTATTATATATATATATATATATATATATATATATATATATATATATATATATATAATATTATATATTGACAATATATTTACATATATTTATTATAATTTTGTTTTATTTCGCAACTATTTCTCTCGCTGGTCTTCAAAAAACTTGAAGATTGTTTTATTTTAATTTTTAATTTCGTTCTCAGATATTATCTATCTTATTCCTATTATCTATCTTATTAATCTTATTCTTACAATCTAATTTACATATTTAAAATAATATAAAGGAATTTTCAATGCAAACCATACATTATAAGAATTAGTATTCAGTTATTGTAATTTTTTTCAAGCATTAATTTATATCTTATTTTCGTATTTCGCAGATTTTTTGGCTAAGTTCGCTATGAGTATTAAGATTGAAACTAATACTCATTGCAAAATCGATGAGGATATGGATACCATCATATATTTTAAATGTTAAATGATTTACAAAGATTTATAGATGTTTTATGGAAATAATAGTATTTCTATAAAAACATTTTTATAAAAGATATTATTTTCCTTTGTAAGGATCGTTTTTTAAATTTTAATCTAATATCACATCATCGTTTTTATTTGAAACATACTCAAAATAATAACAATTGTTATATCAAATAATTTTACCTTAATTTTTTTCTTCTTCTGTTTACTACTTGATATCATAATATTTAATAAATCAAAATAATATATATATATATGTATATGTATAAAATATTTATATATATTAAATAATAAAATAATATATATTAAAAATATATATATTTTAAAATAATTTTAAAATTATGGGACATTCTATAGTATAGTATATTTATATAATATATATATATCATTATTGATGCTCGAAAATGATAACTATTACTATTAGTGAAAATTATTGTATTAGTAATATTTGGATAAGCAATATTGAATATATTACTAATATTTATATTCGTAATTTTCAATGTATTGTATTGAAATTTTTTTAGTAATATCTCAGAATGTAATAAATATCTAAAACTAAATTTTCATTTTTTTTCGTCATTCTTCAAAATTTCGTGTTGATCTTTACAATCTTTAAAAAACTCTTCGAAATGTTTTTGTGGATCAGTAATGTTTGCTTTCTAAATAATTATCTGTCGTTTATGAGCCTTAATGACATTTTAACGACATGGATGTATCGAATTATCGATAATATTCTGATTAATTTGATTTATTACATAAATTGCAAAAAAAATTTTCTTAAATTTTGAAATAAAGTTTTATATAAAATATTAAAAAAATAAATTATATAAAAAATTTTATGTTTAAATTAAGAGATAAATTTCTTTTGTTTTGAATAACTATATACTTGATGTAATGAAAAAAATTTTAATTATTTTCATAGTATAAGTTTTCTTCAAAATCGTTGTTTCGAAATTAATTTCGAAGTTTATATAAATTTATACATAAATTTCATAAAATCATTTTAGAATAGGGAATTCTATATTATTCTAATTCGCTTATATTTATAAAATATTTTCTCAATATCTTATTCATAATTTCGTAATTGAAATTTTTTTAAAATATAATTTCAATTCTAACCACTATGTTACAATCTTATTCTGCAGTGAATCGGTAATGTTGGAAATGATATGAAAATGATAAAGGACCTTTAGAACTATAAAATTATAGAAAAAAAATACATTAGATCTATCATGTACTTATGTCAACGTCTAAAGATTAGTAATTTAAAAATTATTAAAGTATTAAATTGTTTCAAAAATAAAAATTTGGAAAATAGTTTTTAAAATATGTATTTTCAAAATATTTTCAAAATAATTTAGAATCGACAAAAATTGAAATTCGGATTTGAATGTAAATTTGAATTTGAATTTAAATAAAGAATTTATTAATTATTTATAATTAGCTATAATTGATAATACAAAAGATAATTTTATAATTCTTCGTTTACAAATAAATCAATCTGAAAAATTTTAGTATAATAGAAGTATAATATATAAGTACAAAAATATATAGTATTATAATATATATATATATTATATAAATATACTTTTATAATATAAAAGTATAAATGGAATTAATTGATTTTGAATAACGAATACGAATGAATTATTGATAAAAAATTATTCTATATATAAAAATAGCTAAAAAATATAAAATAAAATTTTATTTAAATTCTTGTTTTTGAAAAAAAATCGAGATTGAATATATGTATAGTCAAAAATCCATATTTTATATTTCAAACGAATTTTCAAATTAATTTTTAAATGTATTTTTTATTTTTTGTTTACTTTTATTTTATAAAAACTTTTAATTTATAAAAACTATATAATAAAGATTTGGAATAAAGATTGGATCAAATTTTTCGTAAATTTTGAGAATAAGTACTTTTCCTTTTTTTTTAAATATTTATACTTGAAATAAATAAAAATTGAAAGGAAGATTTTCATAAAATAATATATGAATCTAGATCGATTATTTTTTGATATCAAAATATATAAAAATATCTTCATTTATATATTTATCCAAATAAAGATATATTTAAATTGAAGAAGAGGGGTACAAATAAATTTCTTTTTATATCTGTGCCAATCCGAATATTAACTTTCCAGTTTTGTACTTATAGACGGCTTACCAATTCATAAACTCCCCCACTCTTCAAGGTAAATCGGATTTGATCTCTTTTCTTAAAGCGTTCAACGGCAGTCAGGTGTTCGACAGTGCGACGATCGGACGTTGGGAAAAGTTTTACTTCTGTGGAAATGTGTTTTAATATACTATTAATATTTTCTGGTTCTTTAAGAATTTAATAACTTTCAATAATTTTGTTCATTTTAAACTATCATTATTATCAAGTTATCGACTATGTTTCATGATTCATTGATATATATATTTTAATGCAATTCGCGCGCAAAAAGTTACTCGAGAGAAAAGGTTAGATTGGTGAAGCAAAGAGAAAAGTGTTCGGTGAAGAAATTCGAGAAAGTTGGACGTACAAAGAGAAATATTCGAAAGATAAGAAGTAAAGAAAAATTAATTGTGAATCTCGTGATCTCTATTGATTAGGATTAGATATTTTTTAATGTAATTTTATCTGTTATTTTTATGTTCATAACATTGATGTAACATAAATGATGTACTAAAATAATTGATCACTTTCGATTTTTATACTAAACGATAAAATTGTAGTGTATTTAAAATAGAGAATTCAATTGTTTACATTCGAGAATTAATCATCTTTAGTGAGGTAAGTGAATTGAAAATTCAGTTTGTTGTTAAAACATAAATAAATTTGTTTTTTTATAAATAATATGTGGAGAATGAATAATAGAACAATTTTACAATAATTTTTTTTCTTTAAATTTTTTATTCTTTCTTTTTTTATTATCATTTAAATTCTTTGCAATGTTTCAGTAAAATACTTTTATGAAAAATATAGTTAGAAAGTGAAATAATTATGTGATCATTAATTATGTAGTAACATTAATTAAATGTGTTATGCGTATCATTACCATCATTTTAAAATACATTATTATATTTTACATATATTATATATGATCAAAAAATAAATATCACTAAATAATATATTTTCAAAAATCATTTTGTTTGAATCAATTTTCCAAAGAATAGGTATTTAACATTAGATATTGATAATTTGAGAAAATATATGTTCACTTTCCTTTTAATTATTTAAGTTATTGTGAATATCATAAATTCATATCATATAAAATATTTAAAAATAAAATAATTCTGATCTCAAAATTCGATTATAAAGTATTAATTGGATCATTGGATTCATTAAAAATAATGAATACTTATTTTCATATTTTCATAAAATTATTTAAATGATTTTGGAATGTATCAATGATTTCTGGAATATATCAAACTTCATTCACGAATTCAGCATGAATTTGAATAATTCTGCGATTTTAATTAATTTTCATAAGATATAATTAGTTTATAATTAATTTATCTTCGAATTGTAATTTTATCTTTAAAAAAAAGGTGAAATGAAGTGCAATCAATTTAAAACAAATGGTATAACTAGAGCTGATAATTTCAAATGAAAAAGAAAAGAAAAAGAAAAAGAAAAAAGAAAAAAAAGGAAATTATATTAATCAAAACGATATTGTTTTATTGATAATTATAATTGATAAAAATAAAATTTATTTAATTTTAAGAATTATATAATTATATTTTTTATATAAAAATAAATAAATGAATAAATAAATTTTTATATAGACATTTAAAAATGATCTCAGGATTTTTTTGATATAAAAAATAATTTTATTAAATTAATTAATCGATTAATTATTTTAAATAATTAAATAAATATTCTTATGAAATAAATGGACTATATAAAATATATATAGTTTTCGTCATTCGTAAATAATTTAAATTATTTGTAAAAATTTTTCTAATAGATCAGTATCAAATTTTTATTACTATAATTCATTTTGATGATTAACTTATAATAAAATAATATCTTTATAATGTTTATTATAATTTTATTTAACAATTTTATGTTCTTTTAATAACATAATATTAAATTTCGTCAATAATGAAACTCGTAATCTTTGAAAGAATATACGGAAATGTTTACAAAAGAGAGAGGAAAGAGAAAGGAAGGAACTTAATTTTACTATAATTACTAATTTATAATCATTAATTCATAATCTCTAATTAATTTATGATTCTTAAAAAGAAAAATCGTAAATTCCAATAAAAATGAAATTTGAATAATGAAAATAGGAGGATTAGTTTATCATAATATATTCTGACAGATTGGAATATTTCTGAAATAATCTTACATGATATATATTATATAAGGAAAAGAGGAAAAGAACATTTTGTATACTAGTTAATTTACACTTTAAGTCGCAATTCATAGTTCATAATCTTTGTTAGAAAGCCACAGTTTTGTCATCGAGTTTAACACCTTTCATTATGTTAAAATAAACAGATTATTACATATTACATATATACATACATACTTTTAAAATATATATATATATATATATATATATATATATATATATATATATATTATCAGTTTTCATTTAAATTTTTCAATTAGTTCAATTTTCAATTAGATTAATAAATTTTATACATCTTTTTCTTGCAAGATATCAAATAGAAATCTGTAATTCATTATAAATTAATATTTAATATTTATATTGATAAATAAATAATTTTTTTTCGATTTTCTGATAATCTTTGTAAAATATCATTTTTTTAGTATCTCATATTCCATGTTGCTTTCTCTACGAAGAATTCATGATAGTTTCAATAGAGCAGAAAAAAGCAAAATTAAAATAAAATATAATATAAAATAAAATAATTATATAAAATATATAAAAAATAATTTTTTTAAAAAATCGCAAAATTATAGGTAATAATTGAATTAATTTTATTTTTTTAGTAGTTTAATCTAAAGATAAAAAATGATTTTTTTTTTTAAAAAAAAGATAAAATAAGAAATAATATACAATGAATTTATCAAAGAAAATTGATTAATTGAGTCAAGAAATAAGAAACGCATTAAAATTAAAATTAAAAAAAATTATTCAATTAACAAAATATTATTTATTCTTAAAATAAAAATATATTAAAACTTATTTTTTAAATATATCACATTTGATAATTTTAATTTTATTTCGTTTTTTTATTGTAATAGCTTAAACTTTTATTAATTAACGAGGGAAACAATATTTATATCATAGAAAAAGTTTAATTTTTTGACTAATTTTAATTTTTCAATATTATGATATAATAATCAGTAATTTTTTATTAGCAAAAAAAAAAATCTTTAAAAATATTGGAAGAACTAACGAAGAAAATAGTTGATTTACTTATTTTATAATTGAGAAAGACGAAAATATCATTGTAATCACCGTGAAATACAAAAAAAAAATAATGATTTGATTAAAGAAAAAAATCGGAAGAAAGAAAAATCACAATTTTTTGCTTTTTGCATGTAGAATCGCTCGAAATATTAAAAATAAAAATAATTATTAGTTTCAATCTCAATTTTTTCGTTTTAATTTTTTAATATTTTAAATTAGTTAAATTAATATTCATAATTAGTATTCATAAATAATAATTTTTTTTCTCTTTGATATAAATAGATTGATAAAACAACTTTAAATTATATGTGCATGTTTTGTGAAATTTTATTTTTTGAAAAAATTTTTTTTAAATTCTTATTCAATTTTATTTAACTTATTAATGAATTTCAGATGATAATAGCAGTATATTTTTATTAAAAATTTTAGTATATGCAAAAATAACGACTATATTCTGCAAAAATAATAATTAATCACGATTAAGTATTTTTATTTCATTGATTAATTATTAATTATATGAATTGCAATTAACAATTAATCTATTAGTTCCAATTTATTTTTGGAACTATATTACATAACAATAAAATTGATTTATTACAAAATTCGCTATTAACAAAGTTCTATTCTAAAACGTTCAAGAACAAAATTATTATAAAGTATAAGATTTATGTTTACCATTGAATTTACAAGGTTCTAAAATTCTATTCGTTCGAGAAACAGATTGCAAACGGTCTTCAACGGTCTTTTAATTGTCCCATTGGCCGTTATTTTATTCCTATTTTGATAGTTTTATTCCTTCCAAGATATAGTCGTTATAGAAGGAAAAGATTATCCTTTATAATTCTCTCCATGGACCCAAGTCCAAATTTGCTGTTGTTACATTATTTATTGCATTGTTCTAGTCGTAGGTATTCATTCTGCCATCGTCTTCAAAAATGTACACTTTGCTGGATTATCTGGAATCTGTTCAGTCTGTTCTTCGTTACAGGTCAAATTTAAGGGAGGCATAGAGTAAATCACTAGAAAGTGATCGAGGGATTAAATCATTAGAGTCGAATAATAAGGGACTTAGAGGAATTAAGAATTGCTTCTATTTGTATTAAGACAATATACAGTTCCTCATATATTAATATCGTGTCCTCGATAATTTGTTTCAAGTATAATTTCATAATGCTTTTCCATAAATGCTTTAAATGGAGGAGTGCACGAGGAAAGATTATACATCATTGTATTATATTTCTTCGTTCGTGAAATTTGTATTTTGTTTTTTATACAAATTATTAATTTTTTTTTCAATAATTTGATTTGTAAATTAGTTTTGGTAAAATAAGTTTTAGTTAGCCTAGGTTGCCTAGATTGTTAGTGTGGTCTATTGCCCTCGTACAATAAATCGAAAAGTCAAGGTCAAAGTATGTTCGTAAAGTATTCATCCTCAAGTTCATACCGCAGGTAGCAGAGGATTACAAAAATATGCTACACGACAGTCTATTGTTTGAATCTCTATTTATTTGAAAGCTCTTCTGAAAGAAATCTTTAAATAAAATTTATGAAGAAAATTACCATTTGAAAAATCGTGTTCTGAATGTATCCATCTTGAAAAATTTACATACGCACGAAAATAAATATATCGAGTGCAATGGAGATAAAATACGATAAATATCCATAAAATTTAATAATAATTTCATTTTATTATCAATTCTAATATTGAAAGTTGTGATTACATTATTTTTCCGCAGAAATTTTCTTGTTCGTTGCGTAGAATTTAGTACAATATTATCACAATGTTATCATTAGTTCAATTTTTATAGACTTCGAGGAATCACATCATTCCGATAAAAAAACTTATGATTTCTTCTATTATTTTTTATTCATTGTTTCTTCTGTACAATAATTATCATGATAATGACATTCTTTTGTTTTAATTTCTTGAGTTTATTCATTCTTAATATTTTTCTGATGAAACATTCATGCTTGTTACGATTTGTTATTTTACAAAGTATTTCTTGTTGAATCCAATTTATTCAATCTAAATCTTCGATTATTCGAATAATTGTTCTAAGAGATCTTGTTCTGTGAGATCGTTCATCATTAATATATTGTAATAGTATGAATGTATTTTTGCTTGCGCAATAGAATTCTAAATTTACTTGTGATAATTATTTCAGTTAGATTTTTTATTGAATAAGATTATTAGAACCTAAGATGTGTCTATCGATAAAATTCAAGTTTAACAATGCATTGCACTCGTGTCTGAATCCGTATTGATTCCTTATTATTGTTATAAAACTCCACTTGATGTTCCACTCGACATAAATAATTGTAAAAAATATAATAGCCGCAGATTTTCTCTATTGTGTCTCGTTCGTTGTTCTCTTATTTATTATTGTCAAAGGTAAAGATGCAATGATTGTTACGGGTTCAATTTATACTCTGTTATATATTATACTTTGTTACACAAAAGTATATAATATTGTGTTTCTTATAATATTGTGTCACAAGTTTTGTTAGGCAATTAAAACACGCGTCTAAAAATTTATAAAATCAGCACATTTTGAAAGACTGTGCGATTTATTACATAAAACAAAGTTTGTGAAATTGCAGTATACGTACGTTCGAGTACCTGCGTTTATGAGAAATGATTTTTCTACAGTTATCGTTTCTAAATATCTAGGTTTGAAAATTTTATTAAATCCAATTTTAACGTCAATCAGTATGCTTGATGTCCGTTTTTCTTTGTCATTGCATCTAATTTAACTGTTTTATTATATGAATAATAATAGTGTTCCAGTAGCTTATAGATTCTAATCCTAAGACTTGCAATGCTAATAGATTGTTGTTTATGATGTTTAGTAACCGTCTTAATCAATAAAACGATTTTTTATTCAATAGATAAGTCTCAAAGTGTTCTTATGTAATTTTCAGTAATTTTTTGTCCTTGAATTTGTTTTTAAGTGCCGTTTATGCATAATTTTAGGAACGCCGAGAGATTGTATAATTCTTGCTGCAATACCTTTGAAAGAACTCTTTCAAGTAATAGAATTTTTCAATGTTTATCATTGCATTATTGTTGTGTACTGATAGCTCGAATATGTCTCCGTACTTAATTTTAATTAATGATTCTATTATTAATAATTTGATTCTAAAATATATATCAATATTATTATTTGACGTTGTAAATACGCCGGCAGGTACAATTCAGATTGTCAATCAGATCATTATCATTGGGCTTGGTAGTATTCAATTCATCTCTGCATGAGCTGTTTCCAATTCCATACTTTCTATCCGTTCTTCTATGGTCTTTTGAACCACATTAAAGAATTTTTTAAAGAATTATTTTATTTAATCGAGGAGGATATCCAAAGTTCAATCATATATTTCGAAATAAAATTTGAAGCGAATCAACATAGATTTGTATTCTCTAATGAGATATTTCAATGCCGCATCCATATTGTCTTAGATAAAGAGGACTTACGGAAAAGTAGATTGAAATGATCAAGGCGATGTCACTCAGTTAGTGTGTCCCTTGTATATTGCGTGAAAATGTCCCAGAGTTCGTTGATCTCTAGAGTTCGGCAGAAGGCAAGCATCCTTGAAGATTGCCTGGCAGAATTCGAGCAGAATGATTATGTACTTGATTATGTAGCGTGTTGTGATGTTCTTAGAGTTTTTGTGTTGCACTAACAGCACGACAAATTTTACACTTTACATTTTTTAAATTTTTGGTAAATATTCGAATCTGGCTCAAAAGATCAAAATGTTAACTCCAACTCGGTCCTGGAGCTATGACGTATAATATAAAAAAATTAATTTATTCTAAAGTTTGCTTTTTACAAAGTTTCATTCTAAAACAATCAAGAACAAAGTTCATATGCTAATGAAAGTTTATGTTTATCACTGAATTCACAAGGTTCTTCTGTTTGCTCGAGGTTACAAAATTCATGAGTTCAGGAGATTCTTAGATAAAGTAAAGTTCAGAGGTTGGAGAAGTTCTGAGGTTAAAAAAGTTTTGATTTTAAAAAAATTCTATTAAAACGCTCGTATCCCCTTCCATGCTCATCTTGCGACAGGTTTTCGGTGGGATACACAAACGGCCAATAACACCGTGGACCGTGAACACCCCCCAACTTAAGGAAAATTTCTAAAATTAAACTGAGGAGGCACCCACAGAGTCGCTTATTCGCGAATGTTTGCTTTTTTTGTCGTTGAGATTGGTTGGAAAATATTTCAAATTCCACATCGAAGTGTTTTTAATAAATATATAATTTCGAAGGTCTTCTAAATTCTTCTCTTAAAAATGGCATTATTCTCGCCTTGTACTTTTTGTTCAATCTCTTGATATAACCAATATTTTATAATAAATTTATAGGAACAGAAATCATTTTTTAAACAATTTTTCAAATAATTTTCCATTTTTTTTCTTCGAAAATTTTAGAAATAAAACTTTATCTTTATAGATATAATCTATTAAATCTATAAATAATAGTTAATATAAATAATCAAATAATATATGAATAATATACACAATATTATATAAAAATAATAACTAATGGTAACATCATATAATAATAATATATTGTATATTAAATAAGTACAATAGCAAACATAAATATAGTGAAAATACAGATATTAATGTGTATATATATAATTATATATATAAATTAAATATACAAATATTTAATATAATAAATAAATTATATTATTATAATAATTTTAAATTATAAGAAACTTATTGAATGTATATAATTAAATGTATATAAAATGTCAAAAATATTTTACGAATAAAAAAAATAATAAATATAAGTAATAAATATAAAATAAAATAGTAAAAATAAAAAGTTTTAAAATTTAAATATACAAATATGGTAGATAAATTTATAAAACATTTCTATCAAAATTTTATTATTTAATATAAATTTTAATTTCATCTATACATCAATTATTATATATATATAATTAATATATAATACTATATCTAAACTGATAATAAATATATATTTATAGAAAAATTAATACATTAAGTGATAAATAAATTATTATTAACATCGTATTAAAATTAATAATGACATTTCATCAATATCGCATAAAGACGAAAGCATAACTAATCACAAAAACCACATCAATTCTGGTACGAGGCAATGATCTAACTTTACGTTGTGCACATGATACATAATGTTGTAATGGCACGTGTGTACAATCAACTTCATATGCTTCATATACCAATGCTCCATTTATCTAAGCTATCGCGCAAGGACATTTACTTTTATTGTATGATGAAAGTTACGTAAAAATCAAAACATGATCGAAATAAATAACACAGTCGAAAAAAATAACACGTGACTAATCTGTACGTAAAAGGAGAAATGTTGTCATCCTTTCAAAGTGAATTTCTCCACAGCGAATATTTACTTTCTATATTCGCCTATTTTTGTTCCTTGTTACCCATGTAAGTTTTCGTGGTGGTTTATTTCCTGAAAATAAGAATATGTATGATGTAGATTGTTGAACAATATAAATTATATTTTCTTATTATACTACATATAAGATATATAAAAAGATATATATAAGAAATATTCGCGATAATGTTTTACATATATGTATGATCTTAAGGATAGGAAAAAGAAAATTAAAATTTGCGTTCGTTAATATATATATACAGTATAAATTTAATGCTATTTTTGAATTATTGTAAAAATAATATTTAAAAATAATAATATTATAAATAATATTTAATATTATTATTATAAAGATTTGATATGCAGTATTTTTATTATAAAAGTAAACTGTTATAATATCAAAAAAATATTCTTTAATTTTTATTTCTATAAAGTGAAACAAAGATTTAAAAAGAAATTTTTTTAAGATTTTTTAATATATTTTATTTTATAAATATATAATGAAAATAGTTAACATTTAGTTTAATATAAGTAAAATAAATTGATTTCATTATAAATTTATTTTTATTGTTTTTCATAATACAAATTTCTTAATTATTTTCAATAAATTTAAATTCCCATTTTTTTTATACAAATAATGCAAAACTAGTTCATTTTTTTTAGCAATCTAAAATAATTTTTAATCGATTTTAATTTAAACAATTTCTTTCTTTTAACTTTACAACATAAGATAAAAAAGCAATTTTTAAAATTATACAAAAATTAGGAAATGAAGATATTAATTTATTATTAATGACATAATCTAAAATAATTAAAGATTCTTTTGATGGCAAATTTTTTTCTGAAACTTGATGTTTTATTAAATAGTTCAAGTTTTTTTTACAATGTTATTTACATTTATTTATAAAAAAATTTCCAAATCCATGCAACAAAATATTTTTAAAATAAATCTATCTTATAAAATAAATATAAATTAAATATCTTAATATTGTATATCTATAAGTAGATAAGTGAATCTTTTTTCTGTAGAAATTTTTACTTTATCTATAATGGCAAAATAAAAATTAATTTTTAAATTTTATACAGACTCATCATTTGATTGGAAAAAAAAAAATGACGAAATATCTTTCTTATATAAATTTTTTTTTATTCAGATTCTTAGCAAGCTTTTACCATATAATATTCATTAAAACTAATATAATTTTCTCATTTAAAAATTTTTTTAAATTATCCAATGCTTTAATATATTCTTTGTTAATATCTATTTTTAACATTAATTAATTCTAATATTTTGCTAATGTTTATTTTTGAGATTATATTTCGCTTATTGATCAATGAACATAAAATTTTAATTTTTTAGATAAGGAATTTGTCATGGTTCATATGTTTAAATCTCTAGTTTGATTATCACTTAAATAAATAAAATACTATAAATTTATTTAATATTTTAAAATTATAATGCTATAAAAATCTTATAACGTTGATAAAATTTGACTATGTTTATCTGTTGTTAACTTAAATATTTTTAAATTAAATTTTTTAATATTTTTTTTTAATATAACCTATATATGAAAAAACAGAAAAAAATTAAATTGTTCTTGAAGAATAAATTGCGTCATGAACATTGAACATTGTAGTATATTAATTATTAAAAAAAAGCTTTTTATTTTTATATATATTTTTTGTACAATTCAAAAATTCAATTAATTAAAAAAATAAAAAAAAATAGACAGTATTCAAATCTTAAATTTATTTAACAATAAAATCTTTATTGATAAGTATTACTAATTGAAAATTTTTAATTAATATTTTGTGTACATTTACATTATAATATATATTTGTGAGATTTAAAAAAATATATGACGATATTATTAAAAAATTATATAAATATTATAATTAATAAAAGAATATGAAAAATACAAATATAATTGTGGAAAAATATATAAAAACTTTTCATTTCGATAGAACTGATCAAGCAAAATACGATCACTTATAATATTCCACGAATATTCTACACACAAATCCAATTGTTATGATGAAATATCACACATGTTATTCTGAACTGCATATAAAAATACTTTATTTTTATATATGTTTTTTATTTAAGTTTTTTATATATGAATAATGTTAGAGATCACGTATAAAATTAATGATTGAAACCTGTTTGTCTAAAAAGTTGATAGTCACAAAAAATGATAATATATTTATTATATATCATTTATATCATTATATATTAATAAAAATTTTATACATGTATAAAAAATATATATATATATATATGATTCTCGGCCTTTCTTCTTGTTGCAATTGCAATATTTTTAATTTTTATATTAATAGCAATATTTCGATTATTAATTGCAATTAACAATTAAATTTTTATTCAATTAATTTGGAATTATAATTAATGATTAGAATAGATATAAAAATTTATGGTAACATTACAAATTTAAAAAAATAATAAATTTTTTTTATTACTACTATGAAAACAGTTATTTAGTGATGATTATAAAATAAAACAATCATTTATAAAGATGTGAACGATTTGATTATTAAAATATCAATCGAATTTGAAAAAAAATTTTAAATTTGACGAAATATATTATGTCAAATTATAATCAACTTTTAATATTATTTAATATTATTTATCCAATTTCTTGCATGTAAATTATAATTTATATTTTAAAAAATTGATTATCTGTATTCTAATTATTTTATTTTACTTATTTACTATATATGTTTGCTCACGAAATTTTTTCATTTAAAATTTACATTTATAATCTACCATTTCAAAGTTACTTAAAATTTAAATGAAAAAAATATTTTCCACATGAAGACATTAAAATTTACCTTGAAAAATCTTCATTTCTATAAGTTGATTTTGCAGTAAAAGCATTTTAATTTAAAAAAAACTTTAAACCTTTTCAGACACTTATTTTTGAATTCTTTTTCAAATGTAAATTTGTATAAAATGATAATTATATTTTTATGATGTATTTAAAAAACTTGTTGCAATATTCTACTTTATCTTTTACTTTTCAATAGATGAATCATTATATACACATTATATACAGTTATTAATAATAAATTTGAGTATAAAAAACAAATTTGTAAGATTTATACAACAAAATAAATTTATAATGTTTAACAAATAAATTCATTATTTAAAAAATATAAATTAAAACTTATGCTTATTTAAAAAAATTAATTTATTTAGATAATAAATTGATTTTCTCATTTTCATATCATCATATTTATTTTTAACTTTTTATTGTGTTTTTAAATTTATTTATAAATAATTTGTTAAAAATATGAAATATGAAAAGTTTTTTGAGATAAGATAAAATTTCATATAATTATAAAATACAATTGACGATTATAAATACATTCTATAGAATAATATTATTTTACAAATATTTTTTAATTTTAATAAATATTCACTTGATTGTAATTTATTTTAACAATTTAAAAATCTATTTTTAATTTATGACTTTTTATTTATTATTTATTATAAATTATTATTCACTTACACTTTACAACTTGTTATAATTTATTTTATTTTATACAATAGATATAACATAAAAAATATATATATACCAGTTTATCAAGTAAAACTTTTTTAAAATTGAACCAAATGATATAAATTTCTTGAGAACTTAAAACGATTAATTTATTACTACATGATGTATAAAAATATTTTTAGAAAAATTGCAATTTATTGAAATCACAAGAAAGTAATAAAAAATTTTTTTTATAATCTTTTTATCTGAATCTATAAAATTTGAAATATATATATATACATATATAATACTGATATAAATATTTTTATAAAATCTTTTTCTTTTCATTAGAAATTTAAATGAAAAAGTTATAAACGGAAATCTTTTTTATTTTTTTTATAATTCCGATTAATTAAAATTTCTACAAAATTTATTTTATATATTATGTAATAAACTAATTTTTCTAATTTATGAAAAAAGTATTCAAGATTTTATCTCGTTGTTTTATATGCTGTATATTATTCCATAATCATGCTATTATATGAAATGTGTAATGTAACAAATTCCTATATTATATTATAAACATTTCTTTGAAAAATTTTATCATCATGAAAAATAATCGAATATGTACATGTAGTAATCGTTTTCAAAATTATCTAACTCGAATAACTTATTACATCTTTACATGATTTTACTTATTTCATAAAAAAAAAAAATTAAATAATTATATTAAAAATAAAAAATTCTAATGAAGATGAAACATATTAAATTCTCTTCATTTCCGTTCCATCTGTTCACACAAATTATTTTATAACATAATCACAAATATTTTATACATACAATAAGAAGTTCTTTCAGATTGTTTCAGAATATATGTTATATATAATTACATTATTCATACATACATTTTATATAATTACAATAAATTACAAAAACTTGTATTTGAAATAAAAAAAAAATGATCATGTTTTTATGCTGTTTTATAATTATTTAAAAGATTTCGTGTAAAAAAATGAATTTAAAAAATTTATAAATTTTTTATTATATTATTGCTTTTTTTAATTATACTTTTTACAATTTTTTTTAATAATTTTAAATATTATAATAAATTTCTTCTAACTATTATCTATTATTTTTGATCAGATTTTTCATTCCCTTTTTTTTTAATTTTCTATTTTTTTTTTCATTTTGTTAATTATTCAAAATCAGATTAATATTATTTTTAAAAATTGGTTATATATCTAAGCGAAAATAAACGATTTTACAGTAATTCTTGATTAATTATAGAGTTGTTATTTTCTAATTAATAGTGGATAAATTTTTAAAGTTAAAATTTTAATAATACAGTTTAAAAATAATGTAGATTTTCTATATTCGTCATTAATTGTTCTCAAGAAACAGATATATCAATTTTTTAAATAAAAATTAACGAAGAAAAGTATAATCAATTCTCAATCTTGAAATATTAAGTAAATAAAATTTCAAATATAAATTGTTTAAAATTTAAATTAAAATGACAAAAAGGTGGTAGAATCATTCAATAAAAAAACTTTTAGCAATAAACATTGAATTTGTGGACAAATATTGAAATATTTTCTTATCAAGAAAATATGATGAATATTGACAAATATAAAGATAGACAAATAAAGAACCTGTTTTCTATTGTATTGTATTTATATTTTGACTGTTTTTTTAAATTGGACAATTTATAACGTTAAGCATTAGATTTTGTAATTTTTACATATACATTTATTTATATTTTTGTACTCTTATCTTTTACTTTTATTCTTTATTTAAATAATTGCTAGTTATAAATAGTTAAGAAAATAATTCGAAAATATTCCACAAATAAAACAAAATATAAAATTAAAATATCTTAAATAAATTATTTTATTTTTTAACGCTGAATTAACGATCATGTATTCAATGAATTCGACTAAAAATACCAAGTTATTTAAATTATTTTTTGAAATAAATTTTAATTAATATTCAATATTTTAATGCCTTTTTAGTTCTTTCTTTTTTTTTTTTTTTGTTTTGTTTTATGTATGTATATTAAATTTTATTTTATACTAAAAAATTTATAATTTCTCATATAATAATATCTTCATAATAATTTTTCATATAATAACATTTTCATAATAATTTCTTATTCTCATATATTGACAAAAAATTCAATGTCAATATATTATCATATAAACCTTTATCAATGTCTAACATATTCTTTTGTTTTGTTATAAGAATAGTATGACGAACAATATATTCTTAGATATAAAATAAATACAAAATAATTTGCAATGAGTTTCTACATATAGACAATCAAAAGTACAATGCAGTATACATATTAAATCAAAATCATTTACGTAATTGTAAATATTTATTTAATATTCTATATTTATTTATATTATATCATATTATATCATAATAAAATAATATTTAATTGAAAAATAAAATGTAAATATAAATATTATGAATAATAATTTGATTTTTCAATAGTTTGAAATTTTATTTAATTTAAAATCTTGTAGCTGTGTTAATAATTAGAAAATATAAAAAAAATCATACTATACAATGGATCAAATATTCAATTATTATCTAAATAATTATCTAAATATAAATTTTTTTTTTTCATTTTGAAAATGCATATGAAAAACAATTTTTTACTTTAAGAGATAAATATTTTATTGTGGCGATGCATAGTCAGATTAAGAAAACTAATCTAAACATAATATAAATCGAAATTGATTAAATGAATTTTTATTTAATTTTGAAATAAAATAAAATTAAACTTAGAATTGATATATATTAATTAATGTTAAACAAAAATTTATTTAATTTTTTATTTCGTGATTTATATTAGATTTGACTAGAGTAGTTTAATAACTTTTTATTGAACAAATCTAATTTAATCTTATTAATAAATTATTTTTGTTAATAACTTTTCAAGAAATAATAGTCTTTAAGTAAAATTTTTATATTATTGCGATGATTTTGACAATATATTAAATCAGATTCGAAAATAATATAATATATGATATATAATGATATAATATATAATTTTTGTAAATATTTATTTCAAAAGAATTAAAAAGTTAAAAGATTACGAAAAATAAATTAACATTAATTAAAATATAAAAATTTTTTTTGAATTGTGCTGATAATCAAAAGGAGAAAACAAATACCATAATTATTTTATAAATAATATGAATAAATTTTTAATTATGTGGAAATTAGATTTAGCATTAAGAAAAGTATTTAGCACAAAAAAAACTTTTCAAAAGTATTGAAATTTTCAGAAATAGAACAAAATGAAACATTTATTTAAAATCATTTAAAATTGCAAAATTTTTATTTAAAAAAAAACTATTAATTTGTGTAAAAAAAAAGAAAAGAATTTATTTATTATGGTATCAATTATTAATCTTGATTTTGTATTACATTATATTATATTATTTTCATTAATTCATTAATAATAAAGAATATAAAATGTATTTTGATTTTGATTTATTGAAAGTTAACAAAAAAAATATTATTAATAAAGAAATAATATTTAAAAGAAATAATCATGATTTTTCTTCTTTTTTAATTGTATATTTTTTCTTTATATATATATATATATATATATATATATTGTATATTTTTCATTCATATTTGTATCGCTTATATATATAATAATTTTATTTAAAATACTACGTATTTTTAATGAAATGAAAATATGGAATATAATTTACTTTATATAAAATAAGTTGACCTATAAAACAGATTAATAAAAATATAAAATAAAAAATAATCATGAGAAAAATTATCTTGGATGATTGGTAATATTTTTCATATACATATATTTTATGTATACATTTATGTTACATTTAATATATTATATGTATTATTTTATATTATGTATATCAAATAAATATTAGATATTATATATATCAATATATTAAAAATATAAATATATTAAATATTATATATATTAATAAATATAATTGAAATATATTATTTTTTTAGTGTATAAATATTTTTTTCAATTATTATTTTCAAAAATATTTATAACTTAAATAGTATATACATAAATTCGATTATATATATATATATGTAAACTCGATTTTTCTTATAGATTATAACATACGACATTTTTTCTTATAATCACAAATTTATTTAGCGATGAATAAAATTTATTTTTAATTTTTATCCGTTTATTCGAATAGACTTTTGTCCAACTTTATAAATAAATAAATAAATTATAAATAAATATGTATAATTGATATTATAAAAATCAAAAGATTATGATATATAATCTTTATTTATTTTCATTGAAAATAAATTTAAGTTTTCAAATGTTTTGTTATTAAAAAATTTCATTCATATGTGAATGTTTATTTTATAACGGTAAAATTCATAAAGCAAAAAGAATTTAATATTTAAATAAATTTCTATAAATTTCTATAAATGTATAAATATATAATATAATATGCTAATTTATGAAGTAGATAATTTTTAGTTTAATATAATTGAATTAAATATGATTTTTTATATATAAATAGTTTTTTATGAGGAAAAAATTATAAAATGATGATATAATGTAAATTATTTAATATATAATCAAATCTCTATAATTCGAATTTTAGATAACTATTAATAATAATATAATATAATATAATATAATATAGCTAACATTTTTGAATAATTGAGATTTCACATTCCAAAGTTGGTTATATTTTATTTCATATAATAAAATAATGAATTATTTTAAATATTTTTTAATTTTTATTTTATGAATAACATATGAAATGTTATTATAAAATTTTATTTTATATATCATTCAAACAAAATTATTTTAAAATAATTTTTTATCTCAAATACTTGATTTAAATAGAATAACAAATAATTTAATATAAAATATTGAATTGAATTAATTAATTAATCAATTATTTTTTTGGAGAGAAAATATGATAAAATTATAAATATTTTGAATTTTTAGTTAACTACTAATATTTATAGTTTTACCATATTTGTTTTCAAAAATGTTTGATGCAATTCACTAATTTATAGTCATAGTTTTTATATCCTTCAATAATATGTATCCTCAACTTATATGCGTGAGGTATTATATGAAATATTATGAAAATCTATATTTTAGATATAATTGGCAATATTCACATAGAATTAAAAAATAAAAAAGAATAAAAAATATTTTAAATAAATTCCAATTAAAATAGAAAAGAATTTTTTTTCAATTATTCGAATTTCAATAAAAGGAAAAAATTTCATATATTTGTTGACTTTTTTTTCTGACATTTAAAATAATTTTAACATTTAATTGAAAGGAAAGAAATAATATGAAATGACATAATTAGTTCAAGTTATAAAAGCACTAATATACTAAAAATTTCATTTATATTCGCAAATAGTTTGATTTATAAAAAATTTATATTTTGATAAAAATTAGATTAGAAACGAATAAACATCATAGTATTCTTAAGGTTTCCCAGTTATAAAGATTCGAATTATTAAGATTTATTTAGATAAATAACAGAAAAATAAATTGCTATAGATGTATAAATATAAAAAGATAAAAGATGTAAAAATAATATGGATGTAGTTAACTAAAAATAATGTAATAATCAAAGATAGGTAAGAGTAAAGAATTTTTAAATTTAAAATAAAAATCAAATGAAGTAATTAAATTTGAAATTAATGAATATTTTATGGAATAAATATTAAAAAATTGTAATGATGTTAAAATTATCTAATGTAATAATTATTTGTAATAATAATTATAGTGGAGTATGTTTTATATTATCATTATATTATATTTTATATTATCACTTAAATTATATATATAAAAAAAGATAAACAATTATAGATTTCATATAGTATACATATAGAAAAGAAAAAGAGAATAAAATATTTTTCATTTGTTTAGGCAATAATGAAAAGGACAGATTTTAGTCAATTTTATGTTAAATTTCCAGTTTTAGTAACTGTTTTAGTAAGTTAATTTCTAGTTTCTAGTTCTACTATTCCTAAATATGCATTTATGAATTTTTAAACTTTATCTATTTTTAAACTTATTATAAAGTCAAATTTCAACTTTTTTAAAATTTATTTTTTCCAAGAATTTTTTTGTTTTTTTTCTTATCTCTATTGATCATATAATCATATTTTATATCTGTAGCTATTCAATTGTAATTATTTAGGTTTGCCGTTAAACAAATTTATGACTAAAATAATACTATTTTTAAAATTAGATTTTTTTTTCCTATGGTTTGACCAACATTCATAATACGTAACTTCATGTTTAACATTCAAATTTTAACAGAATTGAGATAATATTCATTAAAGAGATTTTATTTTTCATTTTTTTCTATATAATAATAAATTTTTCACAGAATTTTAACTAAATAAATGTTTTTCCCATTCTATCTAATCCATATCAAATGATTTTGTTTTTCTTTATAAAATAACGTGTTGATAAGAAATATTTATTTAAACTATTGTGAAGAATTTAATAAAATGTTTACATCAATTATTTAATTGTTTGAAAGAGCTCAAGAATCATGTTTTTTTATCGTATTAATTGATTATCATAATTTGTTGAATATGGATTGGAATTTTGCAGTTTTAATTTTAATTATTGGATTTAGAAAAAAATGCTAATAATAAATTGAGAAAATAAATTCTTTTTTAAATTAAAAATCATTGTTTTCGTTTTAGGATTTGTATTGAATTCTTCAAAAATTTATTAATACTTTCAAGAAAAAAATTTACAATTTTAACATATTAATATTTTATATTTATAATGTCATTATTTTTTTTGCTATACTATATATTACGAGGATTATGAAAATATAAACATATTGTTGAAAATAGAGTTGATTTTGAGAAATCAATAAATAGAGAAGACAGAAAAGTAAAAAATGTAGAAGCAAAATAATTAATGATATTTTTACACATAAAGATATAATTTTTACACAAAAATAATGTAAAATGAATAATAATAATATATAATCCATTCAGTAAGTAATAAATATCAGAATATTAATTACACTTTAATATTAATTATGTAATAAAGAAATGTTATTCTTGAAATTCTAATTTCAAACTTTTTTAAGACATTGTATTGCTCAATCATGGATATTCAAGGAAAGATCTCATAATTTCGATCGTAAATTCAAAATATTTTGAAATTTTGGAGATATATGTAGGTATATATTATAATTTTAATTATAATTTTTTTTATTGCCTAAACTTTAACGATAAAATTGAACCATGAAAATTCAATTACTTTTCAATTTTATATTATATATTTAATATATATATTAATATATATATATATATATATATATATATATATTAATATCATATATATATATATATGATTTTATATATTTAAAACTCATGAACTATAAGAGACGGAAAAAAGTTTTCAAAAATTCTTTCTTTTAATAAGGACTATTGTTTATTAAGAAATTTATCAACTGTTTATGTAAAAAAGTTAAAAACAAAGAATTTATTTTTTTTAATTAAATAATTTATTTTATTTTTTTACGCTGAGCAATATGAATTCAATGAATTCGACTAAAAATACCAAGTTATTTAAATTATTTTTTTGAAATAAATTTTAATTAATATTCAACATTTTAATGCCTTTAGTTCTTTCTTTTTTTTTTCTTTTATGTATGTATACTAAATTTTACACTAAAAATTTTATTTTTACACTAAAAAATTCATAATAATTTCTCATATAATAATATCTTCGTAATAATTTTTCATATAATAATATTTTCATAATAGTTTCTTATTCTCATATATTGACAAAAAATTAATGTCAATACATATAAATCTTTTACCAATGTCTAACATATTCTTTTGTTTTGCTATAAGAATAGCATGACGAACAGTATATTCTTAGGTACAAAATAAATACGAAATAATTCGCAGTGAGCTTCCACATATAGGCAATCAAAAGTACAGTATACATATTAAATCAAAATCATTTACGTAATTGTAAATATTTATTTAATATTCTATATTTATTTATATTATCATAATAAAATAATATTTAATTGAAAAATAAAATGTAAATATAAATATAAATATAAATATTAATGAATTTTATATATTGTTGCATTTAGTTGATTTTTTTTTATTACTTGAATAGTAGAATATTATTGTAATTATCTCTTGTAAATTAATAAAGAAGTTAATAATACTATTAATATTAATGGAAAATTAGTAATTTATAGGTAGGTAACACAAAATATTATTTTATATATATTATATCATAATTTATTAATTGAATATTATAAAAAATTATATAACTCTCTAAACAATAATATGGTTAATTTCATTTATATTTTTTACTTTTTATATATTTATATTACTTTTATATTTATATTTATATACTTATATATTTCGAATTATATACACTTAATAATTATTTACATAAAGATCAAGACCAATAAATTTTATTTCACCTTTGGTTTTTGACATATTCATAAAAATCAACAAATAACATAAAAAAGTATAAATTTTTCTAAAAAAAACATATAAATAAAAAATAAAATGAAACATATAAAATCCAGAATGAAAGCAAGGTTCAAGAGAGTTATATATATATCGATAACGTGTAAAACAAGACCAGTATAAGCAAGACCAGTTCCGCGCATATAATCATTTGAGTGATAAAAATAATATATAGGGTGTTCTAAGTTTTTTTAATCAATTTATACATTTATAAATTAAAAGAAAAGAATGTTATGTACATGTTATTTAAAGTTTTATTAAATACTTTTTATAAAATAAAATAAAAAACTTAATAATAATAATAATAAAATAATAATTTAGATAATAATTTTTTATAAGTATCATCAATCTCAATTTATTTTTTAACTTGTATATTTTTGAGAATAGTAAAGAATTATGAAACAAAAAGTAGTATGTGTGAATTAATAATTATTGATTTATATATCAAGTGAATCAAAAAAAAACTTCACAGAAATCTTTATTTTAATAAATATGCAATCCCCATTTTATAAATTTTTGAAGTCAAAAATTTCTTCTGTATCATTAATTTAAAAAATTTATTTATTTTTATGCGATAAATTATTTTTATAATTTATTTTTATATTTTTCTTGATTTTTGTTATAATTATTTTTGTATATATTGTTATAATCACATGATATGATTATGTGCTATAATGCTGATTCATATATAATATTATTTATTCATAAATTATTTGATCTTGATAAACTAAAATACATACATATAAACTAGATGATAAACTAAAATATATATTATACAGAATATCAATATATTCATGAGATTTAGAAAATCTATTTTAAAAACAGATACAGAAAAAGTTATTATATAAATGTCAGTTGAAGCTTATTTATAGCAATTTATACCAATTTATAGCAATTTATAGCAATTTAATCATTTAAGCAATCGAAATTTGCGTTAAATTAAAATAAATAGAAAGAGAATGAGACAGCATGACGATGAAAATAGAACAGTTTCATTTTCTATTTGCTTTGTTTTGCTTCGTCTAATTTCATCGTAAATTTCAATTGATTATAATTTAATAAATGTCTCAATCGACACTTTTATGTATGAACTTTTTTTGCTTCTAGAATCGATACTCTAATCCTATAATATAATATTAATAGTCAATAATACGTGAAAATATTTTATTTATTTAATATATAATATTATTTAATACATAATACAAACGTAAAATAGTATTATGACGTTTTTATATTGAAATCGACAAATTTTGCTAATATTTGAGAAATTATTCTGAGCAAAGAATGTTGTGTTAATACCATGTGTGTTAATTCATTTTCTCAATATAGAAGATGAAATAATATAAATTACAAATAATCAAATTTATTAAATCAATAAAATAAAATCAAGGCTAGAGAAAATTTGATATAATTTCATATTCACAAAAATAATAGAAATTGAAATATTTTTGTAAGTAAATATTATTTCAAAATACTATTTCTTAATATTTAAATCATGAAGAAATTTTGTTTATTATTTATGTTTGGATTTAGAATTAAAAAATAAATTATAAATAAGAGATTTTAAAATAAAAATTAAAAATTATATATTTATTTCGTGTATGTAAAATTTGCGTTTTAATATATATATAATATGGCTTCAGTACATTATATATCATGTTAAATTTTAAATTTAAAAACTGTAATTATTCGAAATATATTCGAAATATTTTTTTATATTTCAATGAATCAAAATAGTATTTATATAATATTTATATAATAATTATATAAAATATAATATAGTATTAAAATATATGTTATTTCCTATTTCTTTACGTATATAATTACTATAAATTTCGAAGTCAAATTTATTTGCAAAATTTTATTATTCAAAATAAATAAAAATATTTATTTTCATTTATTATAAAATCTATTTTCCCTTATCTTATTAGGAAATTAATAAACTAAATTTTAATGATTATTTGGAATTATATTTTATATGAATTGATTAATTGAATGAATTTTACTAAATTAATATACATTAATTTACATTAATTTATGTATATTATTACATTATTATATTTTCGATCTCATTTAAATTTTCTTGTACAAAGATATAAATAAAATTGAAGATGTTATGTATTTTGATTTATCAGATTTAAAAATTTAAGTATCTTTAATTCAATTAAAAATAAAGATAAATTTAATTAAGAAAAAAAAGAAATAAAGAGATAAATATTTTAGTGTACTTACCTATTGATTATTATCACTGTAGTATAATCTCAAAAACAAAAATAAAATTAGAAAATACACAGTAAACTTGATAATTCACTGGACCGTACATATTTTGCGTGATTATTTTGATGAACACTTTAATAATAATGTGACAAAAAACAATTACCAATTGATGGCAGTATTTTTTAAATTAATTATGGAAATGAATATGATATACAATTTCATTCTTTATACAATTTTATATAGATTTTCCTTGTTACTCTTGCTGAGACACACTATATACGGATGTTTAACCGTTACAAAAGAACCTTCTAACTTCTCTGCGCACTCAACCTATGATGCACCAACTAGTTCTGGCTGTAAGCGGCCATGGGAAAAAGTATAACTTTGGGTCAATGCTCCTTGACAAAGGTGAACATTCTCGATTATCTTATAATTAAATTTTTACGATTGCTTAAGGCACGAAAAAAGATTCCTTACGGATTTTCAATAATTTAAAGGAATATAATTGTTTTAATGTTTGTTGTTAATCTTCGACTTTTAAAATTATTGAATAAAGTTGAAAAAAGTAAAAATAAAAGTATTAATTTCATAGTTTAATGAATTCAAAAAATTTGAAATATATTATCAAAGTTATTATTAAGTAATTTTTTTCCTATACATATATAAGAAATTCGGTTTCAATTTTCAAATTATATGCAAAAGTATATATACATTTTTTACTAGTTATTGGATTTACTAATATTAAAAAAAACAAAGATAGAAGTGTTACTTTGATTTTTTAATAAATTCATTATAAAATATATTGAAATATATTGTCAATGTTCATTTATAATTTTATTAATAATTTTTTTCTACATATAAAGTATTCAGCTTTAGTTTTCAAGTTATATGTGAAAAAATATATATTTTTTTATATGCATTAGATTAAAAATTAAGATAAAATTATTATTAAAATTACATTAAGTTTAGATAAGATTTAAGATATAGTAATTAAGATTTCGATTATAACTTAACCAAAAATCATAAATTGTAAACAAATTTTCGATATTCACTGTATAATCAAAGTCCATAAAAAAATAATTAGAATATTATATTTTTCACATAAATTTCTTTTACAACTTAGTTTTACATTTAAAAATATATTTAAATTTAATCAGCTATAATGATTAATAATTATCAGCCTCAAAAAGGCGAAAGATAAAAAGATATCATGTGGTATGAACCTAAATCGTTAAAATATTTTGTGATTAATTATGTTTCCATTTTTTCTTATATATATCAGAGCGTAAAAATATATTATATAGAAGTTTCGATATGTGTAACAATTATTTTTTTAATTTGTGTATTAAAAAAACCACTATAATAAATATAGCATTGTATTTTGGCGATTTAATTAACAATTTATTTTAAGCTTAAATGTAATATTTAAATTTTTTTAAAATATAAAATATATATTTCTCATGTGTATGTGTAGAAAATAAAATAAAACATTTTTTGGCATGGAATAAAATAGGAAAAAATGGAAATATATTTTATTTTTAATAAATATTTCTTTTTTCTTAAAATTATTATCATAAAATCAAATTAAATAATAATAAAATAATTAGATAATAATGTTTAATCCACGTAAATTGCGCCAGAGAAAAAAGATTATTTATGTATTTGTGACTATCATTCATAAAAAAATTTTCTTATTTTTATCTATGATTTATCTGATTTTTTTGAATATTAATATTTTTTATATTTTTAATTATCTGTATTATAACTATTTTATATAAATTAATAGCTTCTTCTTTATTTTGCAATTTTAAATAATTTTAAATGAATGTTCTAAGTTTTTTTTATTGTATCATTTTGACATTTCAAATTTTCTTTTGGAAAATCGTACTTCTCTATAATTATTTTTTTTAAATTTAAATCTAATTGTCAAGATAATTCATTTCTATTCAAAATAAATTTTTTCGTTTTTTTTCAATACAATGCAAGATTAAGCATTTCATCTTCTTTTATTCAAAATAATATATACAAATAATAAATAAATATTCAAAAAACTAAATAAATATAAAAGTATATATAATCATATATAATTTGATAAATATTTAGAAATGAAGCATGATATAATGCTATATTTAAAAAGTTACAAATATCAGCATAGTATGAAAAGTGTTTTATGATAGGTATATGATAGAGAATATAAATTAAAAATATATTAAAATTTAATCATGAATATCTATTTTATAATAAAGTATTTTGTATATTGTTTTGAGAATATAAGATAAAATTTATGAGTATTCAAAGTTTCAATTAAATTTATAATTCATAAATTTTTCACAATTGGAATTTTTGAATAGATTCAAATCCGGGAAAAAAAAATCAAATAACAATTAGTTATGACTTTGAAACTTAGACAAGATAGACAAGACAAGACAATAAGAGGATAGTTCCTATGATTTTATTGAGTTTCTATTGATTATAATAGTATATATAAATTATACAGGAAACTATTAATTTACATCTAAAAGAGCATGAAAATTGTTTTAGACTGGATTATATATAATCAGAAATAGCAGAATACGTATAATCTCTTATTACCATCTTAACTCTACCTGAAATATATTTTTGCCATTTTTTAATTGATCAATTAAAAAAAAAAGTAGTATTAATTAAGATTTATTAAGATTTAAGATTAGTGATCGTTATAATAAAATAATTAACTTTTATAAAAAGATCTTGTTAGACAAGATTTTATTAGATTTTTAATATATAATATTATTTTTATTGATAGTAGAAGATAAAAAAGAGAATTGAAAATGATTAATACAATTATTTTGCATAATCAATTATTGACGAATTATAATGTAATTATTGAAAAATTCAAGTTATATAAATAAATAATAATTTTGACTTGTAAAAAATAAAATACTTTGAATTCAATACAATTACAATAATATAAAATAATATACTTGAATATTTGAGAAATTATTTATTGGCAAAAGTTAAAATAAGTTTAAATTTAAACATCGGCAACATTGATATCATTGCAGAACATTTTGTAAAATATATTAATAATTAATTTGCGATATTTTTTGCATTTTATTTTATTTACATAATTTTATTTCATTTTATAAAAAAATAATATTAAAATTTTTTAAAATATATTTAAGTTTCATTTAATTTTTAAATTTTTTATATCATTAATGCCATTGTGGTTGATCCCATAAATTTTTCGGAGTTGATTTAGCATATGGAATGCTAACAAAGATTTTTCTAATAACTAACTCGAAATGCTATTTGAAAAAAATAACGAAAAAAAATTTACTAAAAAAGTTTATTTAATAAAGTATTACTAGTGGCAAGATTTTAGTTATGCTAACTATGTGGAATGGATGTTTCTCTATATTAAATGTTTCTAAGGCATGTCTAAAATGTCTAAAAAAATCTATTAATTTTAACTTTTATCTGGAACATATATTATACTTATATGTTCTAATGACTACGTTCAATTAGAAACTATCAAGTTTTTCCCCTTCTTCGAATTTGCAAAAAATCAAAAATCAATTCGAGTATTTGGAATTACAAGGACCCACGATTTTTTGGGCAATACTCTTATAATGACATATTGATGTAAATTAGCAAAGCTTCCAATTTTTTAAATATTTTAAGACAAATCTGCAAACTAATAAATTCCAAGAGCTGTCTAATAATCACATCACAAAACTTAACATATATCAACTAATATATATTTATATATTAAAATTTTAACACTAAATCTACCGACATTTCATGTATACCTATTCCTATCCATGATTCCTATCAAATGACTGCTGCAAAAAAAGATTTGTATTTTAATATAGAAAGAGATTTTAGCTAATTGGATATTAAACAAAATATTTTTCTGGTGTGTGATCGGTTACATCTACACCGAATTTTGTGCTATTGTAAAATCTAATTGTCTCTGGCAAACGGGTGTCACTTTTTTCAATTTTAACAGATGAATGCATTGAACTAAGAATCAATACTTTTTTATTGGGTTTAGCTTTATAAATTGAAAGAATAAAATCATTCGCTTTGTATAATATTGTTAAAAAGCGTGGCATACTATCTTTTACCTGTCTCGCCTAATTTTGGTAGCTCTCTTTTATTTCTGCGAATGGTTCCAACAAGCGTAGTTTTCTTTGCTAGAAGTTTACTCGCTAATGACGTGCTTGTAAAAAAATTGTCAATTGTTATATTTCTTCCCCATGGCCCATGGTATATGGTTCTGCTAATTTCAAAGCTACATACTCCCCAAGGGGAACCGATGATTCTCTCCCTTCATCTTTTCCTAAATATGGAAAACCGTTCACTATATACTTTACTACTCACATCAGAAGCTAACCAGAATTTTATGCCAAATTTATCCGGTTTGTTGGGTATGTATTGAGTAAATCTACAACGTGCTTTTGTAGGAAACAATTGTTCATCTATAACAAGATATCCTCCTGGTTTATAACAGTTTTGACTGTTTTCGATAAATTTGTATCAAACTTCAGAGATCAAAGCGAACTTATCGTTTTGTAAGCGTTGGCTTCGTTTATTCTTGTTGTCAAACCTAATAAATCTCATGATTTCTGCAAAGTCATTTCGGCTCGTAGTTTTCGAGAAAAATGACAGATTTCGTGTTCTATAAATATGATACATCCATATTTTTAGCCTCATATGCGCCGCGTGCATATAGAAGTCCAATAAATGCATATAATTTCGCAGTTGATACTTTCCATTTCGTTTTCAAAACTCGAATTCAGTATATTTTCTTACACGTTCAATCATGTTATGATCAATAATCAAGAAAAATGCTGACTCAACTCCGCCCTTTATGATATTTTTTTTAGCGTATCCTGTCGATCCTGAAAATATTATAAATCGGTGTTCTTTCGCAATTATATTTTTTCCCAAACAGTTCTATAGCAGTTTCAATATTTTCTTCATTTTCGCTTTCGGAACTAACTATGAATCTCTTTCTTTTTTGTTCTCTTCGTATATTCAAAATATTCTCTTCGTCCGAATCGCTATCAAATAAGTCACAATTATTTTCTGCTATATCATTATCAATATCGGAAAACTCTTGATCATCTTCCGAACGTCGTAAATAACATGAATTTTTCAAACGGTCAAATGACTACGGTTCATGGTAGACTAGACATGCTATGAAATTTTTTCGTAAAGCAAACAATACAGAAAGTTGTGAATATTGAAAAATGGGTTGTATCTACATTATAGTAAAAGTCAATAAGTCATATGACGATACAGTAACTTTGTATACAAGAAATTTTAAAAACGATCATTTGACCGCGCGTGATAGGTTTAGTGTTAATAAATCTCAATTAATGCGATATATAAATATTTTCCTGTTAATATTAAAATGAATTTTTTTACAAATTTCAAAGACTATTCAAAGTCATTTAAATTTATACGCAGAAAATTATTGAGTTGTGTATTCCATTTCCAATTTAGAAAATAAAATATTATAAATATTAAATATTAAATTATTAATATTTAATAATAAATATTAAATTTATTATATCTTTTTCTTACAATATCCAGTTTCTGTTTCTCTCTCTCTTTTATATATATATATAAAAGATATATATAAAAATATATATATATATTTCATATCTAACTTGATGAATTGACATTTTAAACAGAACTTGTTTATTTCGAGCCAGTCACCTTTTACTAGTTTATGATTCTCACTTGCAGTACTTTTTACTATGAATAATATAGGCATCTCTGACATTTATTGAGCAAAAAATTTAGAAACCATTCTCACAAATTATTGCAAAGAATAAATTGCGATAATTGAAAAATTTATATATTTCTGCAAATTGCGATATTTGAAAAATTTATATATTTCTGCAAATTGTTTTCGCAAGAAATGTCGCTAGTTATTTATCAGGATATCTTTAGAGATAAATCAACAAATCAAACAAAATGAAACTTATTAAAGTATTATTCAAGAAAAGAGTATAATAAATTTTACAAATATCAAAATAACTTATCTGTCAGCAATAACTTGTCTGTATATCTACTATTAGTTTAATAAAAAATTTTTTTTTATAAGTATCTTGAAAACTAAATCGAGTGGCACGACAGTAACGTTTATGAAAAAAGTTGATTAGAATGATGATCTCAACATATTTGAAATTATATATAAGATATTTAATAATTACAGTCGACATTTTACATAAAAAATAAGTTAATAATGTAAATACAGTTTTTTTATATGAAGCCTTATTTTCGAGAAAATTGATTTTAAATAATCGATATTTGATTATATCTTAATTTAATGTATCTCGGTCTTATTCTCTCGATTTAGATTTTTGTTTATTATATTAAGTAATCGAAAATACATAATAAAGTAGAATATTAATTATTAAAGAAATTGTTGGAAGTATTGATCATTTTATCGTTTTACAAAATGAATTTTTGTAAATGTTTCCTAACATCTTCTGCTTAATTGATTGAATACGGAATTAATTCTTTTCTTTTGTGGATACTTATAACTTCTTGAATAAACAACTTAAAATGATTTCATAAATAAAAAATTGAATAGTATAATTTGAAGAGTAATGGCTAAATTATTTTCCATGACCAATCAAAACTTGACATTTTTCATTTAAAAAATCTCTCTTGAATGCTATAAATCGATTTGTGGTATTGAAAATGTTAATCAAACAAATCTGAATTGAAAAAGCAAGCTATTAATGCATGAATGTACATATGCAGCAAATATTTAAAGTCGATTTTCTCAAAAATAAGGCCTTATACGAAAAATTTTTTTTGCATATTTTTATCGTAATATATTTTTAACATCTTTTCGATATCATTAATTATTAATTTTTATATAAATTGTTATTAAACATATATATATATATATTATTATTGAAATCAGGGCATTTTTAATATTCTCTTAATTTTATGGAATAATAATTTTTCCAATTTTTTAATTTGTAAATTATGAACAATTGATAATAATGAATTGGAATGGAAATTTTTTTTTATTGAAAATTTTATCATTATTTTATATTATATATTTTATATTTTATTATAATTATTATAATTATATATTTTATATTTTATATTATATAAAAAATTAAAAAATTCATTAAAAGTAGAAATAGTTTTAAAATATCTTAACTTTGAAAAACAAAACAGAACCGGTAGTTTCGGTATTAGATATTTCTTATTTAAGAAAATTTTATACTGAAAGTGAAAAGATTTAATGAAAGTTTGATGTCATTAACATATCGCGTGCAAGATTACAATTTCTATTCATCTACTATCTCATATACATTGTATAATAAAAATAAGATTTCTTTTTATATTTACTGTTTGAATTTCTCTAATTTATTTATATTAAAGAAATTATTGCAACAAAATCTTAATTTTTCTATAATTTTTATCGTAAGTCCAATATAAATTAAAAAAATAAATGAGTTTTTTGGTTGCGAGATCTTTGCATAAATAAATCAGTTTTATTCATTCACAAAAAAGAGCATTTTTAATGATGAAAGAAAAATCAATCGTACAGAAGTCAATCGATAATCAGATTTATTAAGTCATTTCATATTTTAAATTTTAAAACATTAATCACATAATTTGCTATTAAAATCGAACAATGTTTTTGTAAATATTTTTCGTTGATTATTAGATTTATGACGAATAATATTTAAATATATATATATATTTTTATAAAGATTTAACGGGATTCATAAAACGATTTATTTAGGAATCAAATTGATCAATTCTCAATTTTGCCGTCAAAATATGAGGGATCAATTTAATCATTGATTAAAATGATTAAAAGTTAAAAGTTTGATTTTTATGTGGCTCAAATGTTATAATTTTTTTTTGCAGATTGTATATGGTGAATAACAAAATGGTGCAATATGCGATAGTTGTAGAAAATGCTAGGAAAGCATATGGAGAGAAGGCAGTTATTTTAAACAATTTAAATCTTTTTGTTCCTTTGAATACAATGTAAGTAAAAATATAATAAATATAAAATAAAAATTAAAAACTAATAAAATGAAATTTTATTTATTAATAAATTTTAATTAAATTAATCAATTAACTTGTCTCGAATAAGTTTATATAAATAAAATTACTAACTTATTAGTAGTATCTTTTTATTCTTTACTTTAGAATTTTATAAATAGAACATTACATTTATAAATCGTATCATTTGTAAAATTTATTTAAAATGATTTATTAGATTATTATCAAACTTATCATTGTTATTTGTAATTCATGATTTGTTAAAAATAAAATGATTTATTCTGTAAAATTAATAATATTAATACAATTAAAAAAAAATTTAATTATTAAATGTAATTATTATATTTATTATTATGTAGCAATAAATTGAACAATTATTTATTTATGATTATGATTGTAGTTATATTATTTATGATTGTAATTAAAATTGTAATCATATACAGTTTTAATTTAATAATGAAAATTTTCTCTATAGAATAATTTACTAATTAATATTAATCAATTATTATCAATTAATTTCTATTTTTGTAATTTTACATCACATAAGATAATTAGATATATTATATAATATATTTATAAAATTTTGTTTTATTATCAAATTTGAATTTGAAATCTTTACTATTTTATAAATTTTTCATTTATTTTAATTAACATCACAATTTTACATCACATCTTATAAAATTATTTATTTATTAATAATATGAATCATTCAATTTCTATTTTTATAATTTTACATCATCAAATAGATAATTAAATGTATTACGTAATGTATCTGTAAAATTTCGTTTATTTTATTATCAAATTTGAATTTGAATCTTATAAGATATTATAGATAATACGTATTCATTTAATTCTATAAAAAAAAATCCAAAAGTTATAATTTTGATTTCGAAGGAACAATCACATCTGATTTTTATCTTTACTTTCCTCTAACAATTTTAACCAAATTTTAACCAATCATATCCGCCCGAATTAATTTTAATTATTTTATTGATTCATTATTATTGTATTATTAGATATGGTTTACTAGGTGCCAGTGGGTGCGGCAAAAGTACTCTACTTTCTTGCATAGTTGGCGTCAAAAAATTAGATAGTGGTCAAATTACGGTGCTTGGTGGTGAACCTGGAAGTAAATGTTCCGGAATCCCAGGACCTCGCGTTGGTTATATGCCTCAGGATATTGCATTGGTCGACGAATTTTCTGTAATAAATTCCTTTTATTTTTTTGGAAGAATCAATGGCCTAGACACTGAAGAAATCGGTAATTTGAGAATCTTAAAATAATTTATTTTTAAAATTTTGTTAAAAATTAAATTTAACAGTTAATAAATATTTAAATGTTGTTTTACTTCATTTACAGAAAATTTTTGTCATATAAAGCATCTCAGAATTGATTTGAATTGTAAAACTAGAGTTCATAAAATATATAATTATTCCAAAAAATAAATTATGAAAGAAGTTATAAACGAATATTTTTTTGTTACTTAAGTAAGAATAATATGAAAATAATATGAAGAAAATATAAAGAAAATTTTTTGAAAATCATATGATTAAAAAATATCTATTTTTAATTAAAAAATATTGATTATAAAATAATTTGGTGATAAAAATTATCGATAAGAAAAATTTATTTCAGTTGCTTAAAATATTTTGTTTTTTAAATGGACAATATAATTTTTTAAATCAATTTCTTTCGACAATTTTGTCCTCTAACTTTTTTCTATCTGTAATAATTTTCGTATTATAACTTCACAGTATTATGGATATTCTGTATTTTACGTAAAAAGGTTATTTAATTATTGCTTTATAATTACATAATAAATTATTTATTGTAATTAAATAATGTGTGTGACTATTTATCTAAAATTATTTATTTATATGAATATTTATTATTATTAATATTGATTTAGAAAAACAAGGTTTGAAAAACAAGTAATTTTTAATATGACAAAATCATAAAATAAAATCGTTAAATTAAAAAAAATATGTTACAAAAAAAATAAATATTTTTCTATAAATATTATATAATATTTTTTCTTTTTCATGAAGTATTTGAATAATAATGTAATAATAATGTAATATATAAAAATACAATATTTTATTTGTTTAAATATGTTTTAAAAATAATATTTATTTATGAATTATAATAATATCACAATAATATATTTTCATTTAAATAATATATTATATTAAATAATTTAATTATAACTTTTAAATTACAATATTTAAATAATCATTCTAAATCGTATAAATAGTATCAACAATTAAAATAATCACAATAAAAAAATAAAAAAAATTTATTTTCAAAATATATCTTCAAATCAAACGAAACACTCGCATCGTAAAATACAGCAATGAATATTAAATATTTGTGATAATAACTAATAGTATAATTTATAATTATTTTAATAATTTATAAATTATAAATTGATATAAATTATATTTGAAAAAAATCATATATTTTTATATTTATATTTTCCTATCAAAATTGATCAAAAAAAAAAAATAGAAAAATAACGGAATAATATTTTAAAAAAATCTTCAAAAAAAAATAATTTTCAATGACTTTAATACAACAATCATGATTCTAAATTCAATCATCATAAAATTACATAGAACAAAATTTTTTGATTTAATTCGTTCATCAAATATTCTTCATAGAAAAATTATTTTCAGAAAATAGATTTTCGGAATTGAAGAATTTACTTCAGATACCATCAAGGGATCGTTTAATAAAGCAGATGAGCGGTGGCCAACAAAGAAGGGTATCACTTGGAGTAGCTCTGCTTCACAAGCCAGAATTATTAATACTTGATGAGCCCACTGTGGGTTTAGATCCACTTCTATGTGAAAAGCAAGTACATTTTGTTTCTTTACATTTTTACATAACGTTAATTAAATTGCAATTTATGTAAATAAAAATTCTTTGCTAAAAATAGTATCTGGAATCACTTAGTGGAAATCACAAAAAAGGGTACTACTGTGATAATAACTACGCATTACATCGAAGAAACAAAACAATCAAACACGGTAAATTATAATTTTTTTTAATAATAATCTTCTTATTTATGTTTTTATAAATCTTCTTATTTTAAATTTGTTCACTGTTATAATTATAATTAAATTATTTTCAATTTTTTTCGAAAAATTTAATTTTAAAAAAGTTACAATCTGATAGTGATAGATCATAAATTGTTTTAATTGGAATGATTCATGTAATTATATGGATATAATTATTTGAATAATAAATAAACATTTTATTATGAAAAAATTATATGATTTAAAAGAATATATGAAAGTCATTTATTTTTTTATATTTTAATCGTATTTAAATTTTTTAATATATCAATCGATATAGATTTATTTCTCATAAAAAATTATCAATTCATTTAATTTAAAAATTATTTATATAACAATAGATAGTTTATTAATTTTTTCAAGTGATCACATTATATCACTCATTCAGTATATTAAAGGATTTATAATGTTATAATTCATAATATCATATAAAATATAAATCGAATTATTATAAAAAAAAAGACAAGCTATGTTATTATCTATCGTAAATTTTAGATTGGATTATTGAGAGGTGGACAGTTATTAGCTGAATCATCACCGACTGAGTTATTGGCGCGATTTCAAACCGATTCATTGGAGGAAGCTTTTTTGACCTTGAGCCAACAGCAATCACAAAATCCACATTCAAGTTTCGAGCGACCTACGATACAGCCTGCAGAAGAGATACATGAAGTGATGACTTTTTCGGGAAACTCTAGTGAGGTGACACGAATCTTCAGTTTTATTCAAAAATAAAAAATCTGGAAATTAGTAGATAATATTGATAAATTGGAAAATGATTGTATGAATACCAATACCAGTAGCAAATTTCGATCCAGTATCATTCAAACATGCATCGAAATTTTAGATATTTTTTGGTGCCAATATCTCTTAAGGTGATTATCATTTTTTAATATCAAATCAATACTGAATCAAAAACTAATATTTCAAAAATAGCAATATTTATTTGATACTTTATGAATTCTTCGATAATTATTTAATATTTTACGAAAATTTCGATGTCTATTCGATACTTTCATTTTTAAATGTTATAATCAGGTGATTGTATTGCATCTATCTTGCTTTCTCTAGTCGTGTTTATTCGTTTACTTTGTCAAGCTATATTGAAATTAATACTTGTAACATTTAGAAATGAAAGTTAAAATCTTCGTAAAATATTAAACATATATCGATATTTTCGTATCAGGTGATTTTTGATTCAATGCAATATTAGCTTCATTTAAAAATATAAGTCAAGTTAATTATTTACATATTTTAATTATTATTAATAATTTTTTGATTGATTATTAATAATTATTTTTATTATAATTTTTTTCTGGTTAATGATATTAGAAATGTTGATGTTAAGTAATAATTGATTTATTTATTTAAATAAATAATATATAGTTTGATCGTTGAAAAAATAATCAGCTTAGAATAAAATTTATGTATTACTTTCTTTCAAATTTTGCTTACAAAATAAAGCATATCATAAATTAAAGATACTATACTATATTTACTTATATAATAACACATATATAATAACAAACGATAAAAAATGATAAGTAATAAAAAATATAAAAAATTAGTAAATATAAATTAGTAAATGATAGGAAAGTTAATATATTTATAACAACAAAAGAATTCATTAAAATATTGAATGTCAGATGACTTCTTGTGTGCTTTGTATAGCAAGTTCAATGCCTGTTAATTTAGTATCATGACATTCAATATGTTAAGATCTGATAAATATCGACTTACAAATCATCTTTGATAATAATAATAATAATAATAATAAAATTTATTATTATTTCAGTTTAAACGAGTTTTAAAAAGCAGTTGGAAATCAAGGATGTACGCTTTATTACTTAAAAATATATTTCAATTTATACGTAATCCAGGGTAATTATTAAGATACTTGATTAATTGATAAAGAAACATTTGAAAAATATTAAATTGAATTAGAAAAACATTAATTTGATTTCCTCTTTTTTTTTTTTTTACTTTTTTTTATTTGTAGAGGAATCTTATTTGCGTTATTATTACCAATGATACAAATAGTAACATTTTTCAACGGAATTGGTGGAGATCCGAAAGATCTAAAGATATTCATCGTAAATGAAGAAGCAGGAAATTGTGATAGTGGAAGAATTGTGGGCAATATTACGTACGATGATTATGAAAGAAATTGCAATTTTACTGATATTAGCTGTAGATTTATAAGGGGAATAAATAACACTGTTTTAGAGAAGGTATGCAAATATTATTTTATGATTTAAAAAAATCGATCAATAATCAATGTTAATATTTTTATAATACAAATCTCCTTTGCTTAATATATTATAAATTTATTATAATATATATTATAGATTTTTTGTACTCTCTTTTTTGATACACATCAATAATATTAAATTATAAAATAAAATTGCAAATTTTAATCTTTTTTAAAATTTTATATTTTTATATAAATTAAATAATCAAATAATTAATCTTTGCACTCGAAAAATTTTTGAAAGTATGTTTTCAACTCAAGACATGAATAATACTTTTGAAATATAAAAATAAAAATGAATTCTATATTAGAAGTAAAAATGCAAATATTACTATTTTATTTAATTAAAATCATGTTGTAGCTATGATAAGTTTTATAAAACTTTTCCGTAAAGAAAAAGTATTGCAATTCTATAAGAAATATATTTTAAAATATACAGAATCATTATTGAAATTTTCGACAATTTTTTTCAATTTTTATATAGAACTGATTAGTAAGTAATCACTTTTCGAATGCAAAAAATTAATTCTAATAATTTATAATATATATTTTATAAGAATTTTAATTTTCGTTTTTTCATATTTAAAAATTAAAATTCTGATCACTGAAAAGTTATTAAAAATTATTAAATAGATCTATATAAATAGATTATATTTATTAATATATTTATATAGATTTAAATGATTTATGTATAGATTATGTATAGATTATTTATGTATTAAAAAATGAAATATTGATATAGCAACATCGATATATTAATAATAATATAATGGAATATTTCGCATGACAAAATAATTAAAATTGTATTATTTTAAGTTATTTAATTTATAATTATCTATTTCGATACAGAATTTGTAATTCGTACGCGAGAGAAAATAATACTATCAGCATTTTGAAATAGTAATTTTGTAGAATAACTAATTAATTGTATTATAATAATGATTAATTATATTTTATTTCTAGATGTTCTACGAAAACTATAAACAGGCAAAGTTGGAAATTTCAGATTTTTCAAGCATTGGAATAATGCATTTTGAAAAGAATTTTTCTCTTGCTTTGGAAGAAAGGATAAAAGATCCTTTAAACATGCCTGAAAATCTGGTTTCCGTTTCTCAGATTCATGTTGGCCTATATAATCCAAGTATAGTAACAAAAATAAATATATTATTCAGTTTTTAATTTATTTCTTTTAGAATCGAGTAATTATTTTAAATAACATATTTTAATTTTTTTTAATATATTTTATATTTCACATATTTTTCGAAAAAAATAAATAAAGTCACAGATTTATTTTTAGTTTTAACAATTTAAAATTGTTTATTCATTGATAACAATTCATAAATTGAATAAACAATTTTAATTATTTAAAAATTGATGGAATTTACTACCGATAAAAGATTCATGTTCTTTGGAAATAATTAGAATAGAAAAATTAAGGATATTATACACAATTCAAATATTAATTGAATATTCTTTTTAATTTTTAGATAGACAAATTAATTTATTTGCACAACGAAAACTGTATGATGATTTTCTCACAGAGTATCAGAATATATTAGAAGAGTGTGGAATTGAAAAAAAATATGGCAAAATACCTATTAAGGCATGTATATTTAATGAAATTGATTCTTTTTAAAAAATTTCAAATGTATGATGTAATTATTGTATATTATATTTTATAGTTTGAAGATCCTGTTTATGGTACGCTGGAACCACATTATGAACTTTTTGTTTTCCCAACTTATATACTAATGTGAGTTTTATTATAAAAATCAGAATTTTTTTATTAATTAACATTTCTTTATCCGAATTTTATTTCTTTAGAATGTTACACATTGTGGCAACAGCCTATTCTTCAACTATAATTATAAGTGATCGTCATTCTGGCGTTTGGAATAGAATCTTAGTACAAGGTAAGTTTTTATTGTAATAATACTTCACAAGGATAAATTATTTAATTATCATTCTAAATACTAAGTTTTATAAACACATTATCTTAATGAACTTTTTTATAAAATTTTTCATCTGAACATGTTAATTATATGTATAATTAATGAGTGTAATTTCGAACAACTTTATACTATATTGTAGTATTTCATAATGAATTATCATTTTAAATGATTATATTATTATGTGAAATTAAAGTATTATCTTTTTTTTCGTTATATATTTAAAATAACGATATTTTAACGGTTATATATTTAATATATACTTATTTTCTGTTCACTATATGATTTATAATTTATAAATAAGCATAATGTGATAATTTAATTTAACACGTACAGATGTAAAATAATTATTCGTATAAGCAATTTAGAAAAATGAACTTGCTTAAAACGATTCTTAAATAAAATAGTATTAATTATTTTTTTTTTATTTGTACTTTCTCGTTAATAATCTAAATTGTTAATTTTTTTTTAATAGTATAAATAATTGATAAATATTCTACAGACGATAGTCTTTACGAAAATAAAGAATTTTTATCTGAAAAAACTTTTTCTGTATTTCTTATAGTTTGCGAATTATACGAGAAGTATAAAGTAATTTTGGACAGCAAAAAAAATTGTGTAATATCAATATGAGTATTACATATTTTCAAAGTTTTATAATTTTTTAAATTTGAGGATCTCTCTTTATAAAATATAAAACATAATTTTTTTATTCTTTTTATTTTTTTAACTTGAAAAATAATCATTTAAATTAATCAAATATTCTCTATACATTTTTAAAATTTATTATAATTTTATTATATTAAATTAAACTTCTGATTATTATATCTGATTTTAATCGGTCAATGATTATCATAGAAACATGTGATATTTTCGCTATTATTATTTATATGTTTTAATTTATAATATTGATAATATTATATCTAGATTTTATATATAAATGTAAAATATCATATATATAGATGTATTCATATTTTATTTACGATTTATAAATAATATTGTTTAATTGACCATTAATTGACCATTCAATCTCATAGAAGTTGATTAATAGTAAGTTTCCTATATAATAATATAGAATAATTTATAAATATATATATATTATATTTATAATATAAATTATTCTATATAATATAATATTTTAAATAATTAATCTGTATATTAATATTAAACAGGTGTTAAAACAGCGGAGGTTCTCTTTACTCATATGATATGGCAATGTTTGATAATTATACTTCAAGTTACGTTCATGTTGTTACTCATTTTTTTGAAATATGATATACATTGCGAAGGATCGATAATTGTCGTTATTTTCATGACTCTATTCGCAGGAATTGCTGGAATGGCAGCTGGTAAGTGTTTGAATTAATTAAAAATTATTATAAAGAACAAATATATTTTTAAGAGATCATAATCAAAATTAGAGGAAGTTTTTAATATTTTCATTATATAAAAATATAAATAATACATAATAACATAACTACTTAGAAGAAATTAAAAGTTATCAATAACTTGCACAAGCAAATTATAATATATTTTCTTTTTACTGAAAGTGACATTATTGAGATCATTAAATTTTATTGATACTTATTGTTTATTAAATGTAAATTTTATTAAATGTTTTATTAATTTTAGTAATTAATAATTCAATATATTTCAAGATGAAATAATCGAGTAACCATGTTTATAAGGACTTCAAATCTCATAACATATAAAATTAAATATTTATAAATTAGTTAGATTTGAAATAGTACAAAACGAATTTTAGTATTTGGAATTTATTCTTTCAATCGTGACATATTTCGATTGATTCAATCCATAATTCAAGATTATAATAATTTTATTAATTAATATCATTTCTACAAATGATAATTTTTTTTGAATCAATAAAATGAATAATAAAATGATGCAATTGTTATTATCTTTATCTGATATTTTTAAAAATGTTGTTTAATGTTTATTTTATATTTCTTTTATGAAAAGTATAAAATAATAAAATTTTAATATCTTTTCCAATATGAACTCTTTGTAAAAAAATATAACTTACGACAAATAAAAAAAACAAAATAAAACAAATATCTTTTTTAATTGAAACGAACATCAAGAGACACGATGCATTTTTGGGAAAAATCTTTGAAGAAGATTACATATAATAATATATAATGATTATTAAATATTGATATAATGTAAATTTATATTATTATGATATAAGGATATATATGAATATCTAAAAGATCATTAAAAATTATATTTGGAATTTTTTGATTCTGTAAAAATAGAAGTTCATTAATCGTTTTAGAAGAAATTATTTTTAAGAAATGTATCTGTGTCATTTAGAATGGATTAGAAAATTTTTATATTTTTTTTTGAAAGAGAATTTTTAGTGAAATTTATTGGTTATTTATCTTTTCAGTATTCAAGATTATCCTTTTATCCTTTTAATTATATCCTTATATAATTAATAAATTTAATTATATAATTATATTAATTAATAAATATATAATTAATAAATTTTTATGATAATATGTTTTTCTCAATGTTATAATGTTATGTTATAATAAAAAAAATTGTTTTTAGGTTTCTTTATATCAGTGGTGACTAATAATCAATCTTTGGCCTGCTACATATCAGTAGGAACCACTTATCCATTAACACTTCTTAGTGGTGAGTTATTAAACATAATTTTATTTAATTTATTATATTATTATATTTATATAATTATATATACTATATATACATATACTAATAATTATTTATTTTAAAAAAACATAAATTAAATTAAATTAAAAAATTTATATATTTATTTAAATAATTTAATTTTTAATTATGATTTGTGTATTATATAATTTTTAATATTTATTTTGTATGTATTTAATATTTTATTAAATTCTTATTAAATTTCTATAAAACGAAAAACTTGGAAGGTATGAAAAAAAATATATATATAAAAATATATATATATATATATATATATATATATATATATATATATAATGCTTATAATACTTATTTAGAAATTCTTGATAATTCTTAGGACTAATATGGCCGATTGAAGCAATGCCAATGAGTCTTCGATGGTTTGGATTAAGTATGCCTGTTACAATACCAGGAATGTCATTGAGAAATGTCATGCAAAAAGGAATTTCTATCGATAAACCAGAAATATTCACAGGATTTTTTGTGGCTATTGGATGGATTCTGGGTCTTTTAATATTTTCCGTATTTTTATTACAGAAGAAGTTATAAAATAATTAATGTGAAACGATTTAAAAAAAGAAAAACATTCAAACATAAAAGAAAATAATTGACAATTTAAATCCATTTGTTAATGTAATTTATCATTACAAAAGAAATTGTATATAATATTTTAAAAAATTTTTTTTTAAATTTTGATAATGATTCGTATAATCAACAAAAAAATATGATGTAATTTAAACGAATTTAAACGATGTAATTTTAACATCAGAAGCATTAATTTAAATTTAAACTTATAAGAAAAGAGAATGTGTGTTCAGATTTTGCCGTTTTATAATAAAATAAAATAATTAAATAAAAAACTATGCAAGTTATTGATAATTTAATAAAAGAAATATTTCAAATATATTAAAGAAAATTTACCTTAATTTTATTCTTCATTAAAATTTCTTTTTTCTACAGTTCTGGGATCACGTCGAAATAATCCATATCAAGATTTAATCTAAAAAGATATCGATTAGATTAGAGAAAATTATTTGTAAAACAATAAATTGTAAATAAATAGGATAAAGATGAAGCAATTTTGGCATCAATAAAATATAATTTTTCGTTTTTGATTTATTGATCTCCTTTTACATGCTTATTTATCTTTCACAGATATACATGTGTTACAACAGTCACTATTATCGGAGATTAACATAGTATACAAACATATACAACGTGCGAACTATGCGTGTGAATTCTTTATATTTTTTTTATTTATATTTGTTTATTTATTTATTTTCTTTAAGTCGCTCTTAGGCTGGAGTGTATTTATTGATAATATTATTGGGATACGTCACATCGACCATCGATAATGGAATGTTTTTTGCAAAATAAAAGATTAAAATAGTAAAATATTCTGTAAATATTAATATTTATAAGAAATATCCATTTGAAGAAATAAATATCGTTGTTGTGTAATATTGAGAATAATTTTATCAATAAAATTTGCCAATGTATATATATATTGATTCAATGATCTTTTAAAATAAACGTATTACATTAAACATGATTTAAAATTGCCTGACATTTAGATGAGAGATCGCCAAATAAATCACGCAATCACGCAATTATAATAAAATTTAATATTAAATCTTAAATTCTATTTTAACTTTTTTTAAATCTTGAATCTGCAATTAAATATATTTAATTAATTGAACATAGAGAAAATAGTGTTATTCAGTTAATTATTTGATGGAAGATTTTTTTGGCGATTACTTATCATATTATTATCAAACAAAGAATTACAACACTTGATTTTTGCACTCCAATAGATCTATCTTGTTTTAAATGATCAACAAATAATGAGGTATATAAATAGATAAAACATAAGTAATCTGCAGGATCTTTTTAATATTAGGATAGATTACTAAATCTTTGAAAATGAATTTTCCAGATTTTTGAAAAAATACAGATATTTTTAACGAAATTAATTCTAAAAATTATTATAATATAGCTGCTCATATAAAATGTTCTATGTTGATTTATTATTATTGAAAATTATTAAATTAAATTATCAGCCATGCGAAAAAATAATTGAATAAAACAAATAAAAAAGAATTGAAAATATGTATTCTATATTCAAGAACTATTCTTTAATTTTAATTCTGTATTTATAATATGTGATATATATATTAAGAAATATATTTTCTACTGATAAATCAGATCAATATTTCTATTGGTAAATGAGAAAGCGAAATAAATATTTTTGTTTTATATATTGGAATATCTTTGGAAGATATGATTCTAAATATCAATATGAATACAAAAATTAGTATACAAAAATGAAGCTTATTTATTAAGTTTGCATTAAATGAAGTGATAATGTGACAGAAATAGAATCATTTCTATCTATGTTTCGCTTGCTCAAATCTAAATTTCAATAGCTCAATAAATAACTCTCAATAGATATTTTTATATATTAACTTTTGTGTTTGTCTTGAAATCAAGATCTTTAAAATCATTGGATACTTAGTTATTTCCAAAGTTATAAAAATACAATATATGCTATAATAAAATTCTTTCCAGGCCGAAAGTCGTATCGAACAAATTTGTTAAATTTACAGTCAATAAACTGATGAATTTTAATTATTCTTTAAAAACTCGTTAGATATTTTTTATAAAAGATGAAGTCTTTTTAACTTTTAATTACATTCTGCGAACTTCTAATAAGTTCATTAATATTTTCGAAGAAGTTATAGTCCTTATAATTTCTTATTGCATGCAGACAGATTTTTTTTCAATTATTTTTTTAATAATAATGATTATTCGAATAATTTAATTAATTTAAATTTTTTAAAATTTTAAATTTCAAATATTATACATATTTTTCTCTTTCACATAAATTTCATATTGATTTGAAAATAAATTTAAAAATAAGATAACATGTATGAATCCATTAGAGTGTAAAATTCAGTGTATTGTAAGTTAATAAGTTAACACATTAGCGACCGATAATGAGGTAGAAATTCATAAAATTTTATAATTGAAATAAAAACAGAAATATAAAGTAACTATGAATCAAATATCATATTTAATTATAATCAATGATAATTAATATAAATTATTTTTAGTTTTACTTTTATTTATTTATTTTCTATTTATTTTTAATTTTAAACATGGAAGAATAAATATGATATAAATATAATATATCACTTAAATATTATATTAAACGGTCGTTAATGTATTAAACAATGCTAGAAGAAAAAATTGAAATTCAACTATCTAGAATATCTAGATATTCATAATCTTTAACAAACAATCTTCTGGACTGTAATTAGAAAAGAAATTTTTTTTTAAAAATATAATGATGATTCAAACACATCGAATTTCTTTCGCGTTTATCCAATTTCTAACATTCTTTCTTTTTCATTCATTCTTTCATTCTTTCTTTTTTGCCAACGTATATAAAATATGTATTAATTATTTTAATTTTTCCTTATAAATCCGTTCTTATATCCAAGGGACGCTAAATCGAAATTTTTTGCTGCTCGCAAAAATCACACATATTTTACAATATGTCGTATAATAGTAAATATAATAGTAAAATTTTTCTAATAAAATTGTTTTCCATTTAACAAAATATACGAATAAATCTTATATATAATTCGATTTTTCTTTTCGAATTACTTTAAAAATCACAATTAACATTTATTATGTTTAATTAATATTTTACAAAATAAAAAAAAAAAAGAAAAATTTTAAATTTCATACATAAAATATGAAGCAACGTCCTCATTGAAGCAAAAAGTTTTTTCAATTTATTCGATATTTTTTTGTAACATGCAACAACATCAAACAAGAAAAATTTCATCTTTATTGCTGTAATGAGGATGAAGCTTTATTATAATCACTATTTGATTGACTCTATATAATTTTGACCTGCATGTTTTATTGCGTGTCCGCATGACCATTGATTTCATTTCGAAACAACACTCGCAAATTGTCCGAAACAAGTACCAAAGCAGAAATTATTTTTAATTAATCCATCATTGAATACAAAAGGAGATAATAGGAAACATTCATTGGAACTAGAGATGCAAATATTGCAAATATTGAAATAATAACTGCAATTATGATAAACACGTAACTTATACGACTTGTTATTTATTACAAAAAAATAACAATATATTGTGAGAGAATAATAACAATAATAATATATATATAATTTTTTTTTAAATAAATGGAGTTAATAATTTAATATATGTTTTTTTATTTTATAATAATAATTCAAATATAAAGTTGATAGAAGCAATTTTATTATTATTTATTCTTATTTTTCCTTTTTGAGGTTATTTTGTTTAAATCCTTATAGAAAATGAAAATAATGATTTTATTACATTATTTTCAGTAACATGCCAAATATTAAATAACATTTCTTTCTTCTTTTTTTTTAATATTTGAATACGTGCCTTTCAACAAGCTTCTATGTGCTTGTGTATTCATAAATTCATACAATGATAGAACTTGAAATATTTTGTGAAATTTTAATGATAAAAAAAATGATGTCATTTGTAAATTTATTTATTAATATAAATTGTAAGAAATTTTTTAATTAATTTTTTGTATAAATTTTATATAAAATTTAATAATTTTCTTTGCAGATAATTTCTTTTGGGACAATTGCGAGATATAATATAATGTAATATAATTATCAAATTTGACACCATTTTTTTAACATTAATAGTGCAAAAAAATGTATCAAATTCTAACGTTAAAAAATATGATCCGAATACGAAAGAAAAGAATCAAAAAATTGCAAAATTTTTCGAATCAGTAAGCAGTGCCGGGGATAATAATATTTGAAAACTGAAAATTTTAATTTTTACAATTAATTCAATTAATTTTCGATTAATTGTACAAATCAACAATAAATTCTATAATAAATAAATCGATAGTATGATTATAATTAAATTATTTGCTTTATATTAAATTATTGATAATAAGAATTAATTAAAGATATTATCTTGATATCTTTCGACTAAGATAAAGTAAATATTAACAAGATATATATGTTCTTATTTTTTCTCTTCATTTTTTTGTTTAAAAAAAAAATAGTTCCATTTTTTCAAGTTTAAAAATATTATCTATGTTATATTTGTACTTTAGAAAAACAATTCCAATTCATAAATATTTAAAGCTTTTGAATCTTATATCAATCCAGGTACGATAAATCTTCAGTTTTATTTTAATATTCAAAAGATAAAAATTTTAAAAAATTCTTTTTCCTATATAACCACTATAATTTGTACTTTTAATCTAAAAAAACTTCTGTTTCTAAAAAATACAAAAAAGTATATACAAATAAAACATATATAAAATACTTCAATTTTTCTCTATAAAATATGTTAATAAAAATATTAAATTATTTTGCAGATAAATTGTGCTAATAATTAATATTAATCAAAAATTAATTATTGCTATTCAAAACAATATTTTAAAATTTTTTAATATTACAATAATACTGTAAATATAATATATTTTCAAGACATATATTTTTTTGTTTTTAAATAGTTTAAACAAAATAAACTGTTAAATTCATAAAAATTCTATTAAAATTTATCTTACAAATTTTCAGAGTGATTTTCTGATTGACAACAAAAGAGAAACAAATTTTTTGTTAATAAAATAATTGCTTTCACGACTAATACTACCAAAAAAAAAAAGATATTATTTAATAAACTTATTTTGTCTATTCTAACAAATTTCAGCAAAAATTGTGATTCGAGATATGGGAAAGATTCGTCAAACTTCCCCAGCACTGCACAGAAATGAAAATTCTAGTCGCGATTAATCGTGCGACCAATAGGGACATTTTCGCGTATACTAAAGCTTTGAATGTTCTCGTAGGCGTGTAAATTCTTGTTGTTGTTGATGTAGCTGTCGATGTTGTTGCTGTTAGCCGTGCTACTAACGCCATTACTATCGCGATTGTTAGTAGCAGTATTAGAACATTTAGCAGTAAGGCAGGGGCCGCATCGGATTGGCATGGGTCGAGCAGCAACAAGACAGTCAATTATCTGTCTTACAGTAGGCATGCAGGTTTTGCTGTACCCTGGAAAACACATATCACATGCTCCATCAGAACCGAACCACACATCGACTTCTATCACGCCATCGGGAGGGAGGGATTTCGATTATCTCGTTTTCTTTTCATAATGATTTTTTTCTCGCATCGCAATGAATATTCCTTTGAATTCATATACAAAAATTGAGAAAGAGATGTCATCGAATGTATCATAAAAGGAACGTGAATATTTCGTATCGTCAACGCATAGAATTCAAACATAATTTCGTTTATCTAGAAAGAGATAAGTTTAAGAAATCTAAAACAGAAAAATGACGGATCTATGAATTAGAATTGAGATATGGAAAAAAGAGAAAATTTGATAAATTTAAGATACAATGAGATGAAAATGAAGTCGATTTAAATAATTGATTAATTTGTTTGTTACAATAGTTTATCTTCAAATAGTAAAACAATGATGAATTGACTTTTTATGAATTCATTTCAAATAAATTTTGAAATTTCTATCTTTTTAAATTATTTTTTTATTTAGAATAGAAACAACTTTTTTTTTATATATCTGTTATAATGTCTAACATATTTCTATTCTATTCTATTTTCTTGCAAAATTTTAAATAAATAAAAATTTTCGAGATATTAAAGTTTTATAAAATGTAAAAATGATATCGATTATATTTATATTTTTTTATTGGAATTAATTAAAATTATGATTCTTGTATTTTTTAAAAATATTAATCTCTTTTTAGATCATCCACATTTTTATCATAATATCATAAAAAAATTTGAAAAATTTATTTTTAAATATTCTCTTATAAAAATTAATTCTGATATAATTATTTTAAATTTAAATTCAAAAATATTAATAATACCCTTGATAAATATATAATAAAAATTCAAAAATATTAATAATACCCTTGATATATATATAATAAACTGACAATATTTTAAAAAATTTATAATATTCACAATTATAATCAAAATCTACTCTTTTCCTTTCTTCAGACATTGTTCTCTTTCTTCAATTTTTAAGAAGATTTAAAAAACATTTTGAAAACATATCGATTTTTATTTAATTCTTATAACGATTGCATGATAGAAGTCGTGATGGCCAAACACATTTCACATATCACGAAATAATCGAAAAATACAAAAACAACAAAGAAACGAACGATATAGGGATAGAAAAAAGAAGCGAATTGGTCCAAAATGATACAAGGACAGCCTAAGGCTGTTTTAGTCGCACTCAGGAAGCACTTTTTTTCGTGAATTAACCCTTTGCGGTCGAAGGCCGGTATATTTCCAGGTAACTGTTCTATTATAATAACATTCAATTCCACGTCAATGAGAATTTTTTATAATAAAAATAAATAGACATTTTCTCTATAATAAAAATACATCAATCGAATTGCAAAACATTCGCGCTCTTTTTCTTTTTTTGTCTTTTCATGTTCGATCATGTGGTACTCTTATAGAAAAAATGGCGTCCCCAAAGGGTTAAACCATCAATACCGTCAGCTTGAGCATATTTCTCGCCACCTTCGTCTATCTACGTTACAAATAACAAGAGCGAACAACAATTTGCTCGAGAGGGGATGAAAATAGTGTAGAAAAAATTAAGCTTGCGTACCAAACTAAGAAAAAAAAATAGGGCTGTGATAAGAAGAAGGATGTGTTCGAAAAGAAAAAAAGACATCCTTTTCAATTAAGAAGAAAATTAAAAAAAAAAAAAAAAAAAGAAAACAAAATTAAAAGAAACTAATCGCTTTTCGCAAAATCATTCGCAAACAGAATGCTCTTTAACAATAGCTTGTCGAATAGACGCGATTATTGGCAGAACAATGGAAATTAGGCACTATGAAAACATAGATATATGTCTAAGAAGCTCAACAATTATACCAAATAACTAGAGATGTGCAAAATTGCATTTATAGCCTCGGAACAAACGAAAGATATTGAATAAGATTAAATGAGATTTCGATACTTTTTCTTGTATTGTTCGAGATATATTAAAAGAAATTTTTGAAATTTCAAAAACATGAGCGATAATTTTGATCTCATATAATAATCAAAATACCCAGCTAAAATTCTCGAATAATACGAAAATATTGCACATTTTTATAAGCAACAATTCATTTCCATTGCACCTAAGCATATTTACAATCGAGTCTATTGATAAATTTTATAATAAAAATATTCTAAAAAAAAAAAATACCAATATAAATTAATTATAAAAAAAGATATTTTTAATATAATTCATGAGTATATTAATTTCGTTCGAGGAACGATTTCATCACAGTTAGATGCAGTGGAGTGGTTCGCCGATATTTGAATAAAATATTCGCAAAAAAGATAATAATTGTGATCCCTGGAGGGATTTCTCAAAGCGAGATTTACGACAGAGAGAGAGAGACGCATGATATTTAAAGATACAAAAAAAAAAAAAAAAAAAAAAAGAAACTAATTCAAAATAAGAGAATATTACTTATAAGATATACTTGTAGAAATCTCTTAGAAGAAGATAAAGAAAACATTATTTATTATTATAATAACGGATATAGATGCACGATAATGATAGAATCAAGAAACGTTTTTCGTGTCTCTTTCTCTTCTCGATTTCTCTTTGTATCGTTTTTTTTTTTTTTTTTTAAGAAAATACATATTAACGATTTAAAAACTATCATACAAAGATATGACGTTCGAGAGATAGTAAAAAACGCACGATATCTACAAAGGTATAAAAAAACAATTGGCACATTTTCAATATAAATTTGTTTGGCAGAAGTATGTATGTATGTATGTGTAAACTGTAATCAATTAATTATATCAATACTCATCGCGCAGAAAGACAGTCTGTAATTGAATTAACGAATAATATTTCATATTCAAAATGAAATTGCACGATCTTTCGAATTTTTTTTTTTTTTTTTTTTCTTTCTTTTTCACGCAATGAAGAGTAAAATGAGATCAGCGGATTCCATTAGAAGCATCAATTAATCACGTTCTTCGCGATCGATGTATCGCAGCCCATCCTAATGTATATTATTCTTACATATTTTATATAGAATATTTTATAATTAATCAAAACCATTTTCTTTTTATTTTTTTCATATAATATTGACGAGTTAATTATAGGATTGTCTTGATAATTCGCTGTTCTCAAATGTTCGTGCATTATCCAGATGTCTCTTCGAATTTCTATAATTTTATTTTATATCTGTTTTAACATTTTGAGCTTCTTTTTGATCCTTCATCCTTTAAATATTTATTTCAAACACATATAACAACGATACACTTTGCGATTTATTTAATTTGTTTAATTATGTACGACAGTTCTTAAATTAGTTTGTTAACGCAATAATAATATATAATATCATATTTTTTTCTCTGGCTGTACTTCTTAAAGAAATATTTCCAAGGCCTGTGTACTCTCATATGCATATCATTTTAGAACTTTTTTTTTTCCCTTCACGGAGAACAATGTGCGATTCAATGATGCCATGCTAAGATTTTTCTCTATTTTTCTTTTTATATAATATTTCTTAAATTTTGTCGAAGAATCTCTTCGCATGAACATCATTATTATTAATTAAATAGAATCTGTGAGTAGGATTAAATTGTAACATTTTTGGCATTTCTGTTTCTCTCGGAAAAGAATTTGTTTTCCGAGTTATAAATATATGTATATATATATAATATATATATATTTTTTATTTTTTATATTGATACGTATATTTATTAACTAGGTCTCTATTATAATATGAAAAATCTTGTATCTGTCGAAGTAATATCGATCAGAATTATCACAAGAGTGTCGATAAGTCTGCATCCTAGAATTTGCAGTTGGCCTAACGAGAATTCAAACTAATTTCTGTGTCCTATATATAATATATATTTGGTAACTTTTTTTTGTAACTAATGTGAGCGATTTTTTTTTCAAACAAATTATATTTCTTGTATATTCGTTGAATTCATTCATTTTTCTCATTACAGAGCAGTTTCCTTCTCACTGATTATCTTAATGCCATGTTTGGTCAGAATCATTTTTACAGTTTCGTTGTCTCTGACCTTTGGCTTCTCCATCCAATTCAGGTCATCCTGTGCATCATCCTCCCTTCCTAGACTCTCCACTAGAGAATCTAAGTTGTCTGTGGACGAATCCATGCATCGAACATTATCTGCTGATCTCTGCAGTGATTTACATCTTCTGGAATTTCTGGAAACACGTATATTGTCTGCAGATCCAATCAGCTTGTTATTCTTAGGCCTAAGAACTTTATCATTGCTTTTGGAAGACGCTTTTGCTAATTGAAGATTATCCACTGACGAGTAACGTCTCTTATCCTGAGTAACATTAACTGGATCCTCAATTGGTTTCTTTCTGAATAAGGACCCCTTGCGATTCATGCGTCTAGAACCACTGGTCAGAATAGCCAGTTCATCCTTAGGAATGAAATATTTGTCTCGTGACTTCTTCTTGATAACGGCCGAATCTGAAATATTGAAAGACTTGGATAATTGTTTTTCACCAATTTGGTGAACTAATGACTCTGACCCACTCTGGAAACCACAATTCTCGATCTCGAAGCTATCTTCGTCCAATGATGGATCAGTTGCAATACTATCACCGATTCTGGAGCTATCTTTTGGAAGACTTCTCGAGGAAGATTCAAATACCCGACCTTGAATCAAATCTCTTGGTTCTCTGGTTATAGAATAAGATCTTGATTCCTGATCGGGGTTGAACGTGGCACAGATCTCGTTGCAGATCTCGCACACTTCACACAGTTGGTCGCAATCAGTTGTCGAGGAAATGAGCTTTCGATCGATAGTATCAGTAGACTCTTGTAGATTCCAAGAGCTACAAATATCGCATTCTGTTGAATCCTCGTCAGCGATAGAGCTACAATTAGAACGTAGAATCATTTCTTCTGTTCCAATGACATCCTCCGTTCTTAGAGATAATTCGTTTACATAGCAACAAACAGAGCAATATTCATCTGTTTGCATGTCCAATTCATTTGCTGTAATCAACTGAGAAGTGCTATCAGCTTTCGATGGATCTTCATAACATACCTCTTGCATTTTCTTAATGGACTCGTAACTCTTTGATTTTTTCGAGAACATTTCCTCAGTTTTCGATTTTCTCCTAGAAATTGTTCTAGAATCGTTCGTAGTGATCACCGAATCCAAACTTCCTTTCAAAGGCACATCGTACTGTTTTGATTTTTTATTTTTTTCATCGCTGATTATTGTGGACTCGTAAATTCTCGAACTGCTAGCCGTTTTCTGACCGTTTAAACGAGATTTTCCTTCCTTTCTAGGACTCTTTGATTTCGACGATGATTTTGATACAGTTTTGTAAAACGTTTCTTCCGATTGTGTGCCTGAATCGGTGCTCTTCTTTTCCACTTTTTCGCTTTCTTTTACCCATTTCTCATCATTTTCATTGGTGTATACTCGTATTTGACCATTCTTTGTTTTCCTAGGACTTTTGCAAGCATTCACCACAGACTTTACATACTTACCATCTATCTCTAAGCTTACATCTCGTTTTAAGGATTTTCCATCCAGTGAGTCATCAGAATTTTCTTTCGTCATCTCCGTTCCATCATCCATTATTTCTTGTATTTTTACTGTGCTCTCATCACTCATTGAAGATGGAACAGGCGACTGTACCAATAGACTCAGTTTGTCGATACTTCCATCTGATTCACCTTTATATATCGTGATCTCGCCTTTACTCTGTACACCATTCTCTTCGACGATCAATGTCGTCCCTTCCTTATCGAAAGGATTGTGTATCATCGCGCTAACCACTACTAATACTTGCGTATTTGAGCATCGAATACTATCGCTAGGGAAACCGTTCTGATCATGAACTTCATCGCTGTTCTTTCGATCAGCTTGTTGGCTTTTATATTGTAGATTCTCCTGCTGATTCTCGAAAAAGTTATGCTTGCTTAATCGAGAATCTTCATCTACATCTTGGATTTCGTCTTCAGCTGAGTCGTCTAAACCGTACCATGTCAGCCTGTAATCCTCTTTGTCCACGCTGAAATCGGACAAGGCGCATTCATGACGTCCTCCGCCATTTTTTATAGCAGATATCTTCGTAGACGAAACAGTTGAAGACGAAATCAAAGATTTAACATCGCGATCCTTGCCACTATTCTCTCCTAATCCTACATCGATAATTTCGTACTGGACACGAGCTCTGTCAATCATTTGTAAAGATTTATCCGCACTATCTTTAGCCTCGATAGATGATCTCGCATTAATTTTAACAATGTTCTCGCGTTTCGACGAGGTGGCGACACATTGGGACACCTCTTCCGGCTGACTCGATCGGGGCTGTACCCTCACCACCTTCCTGATCTTTCTATCATCGTCAACGAAACCTACCTCGTCGAGGATCTGCGACTCGCCGGTTTCGGTGGCGATGATCTGTTTCGCGAGACCTGGATACGCGGCCTTCGCGGTTGTTATATGTTTGGCGTTACCGTTCTCGGCGACGAGAGCACTAATGAATTTCTCGCGCGCCTCCTCGAGGCCGCCGCCGACGTGACGTGAGGTGACACAAGCCACATTCGTTGCGTTCTGCATATTCTTACGCAGAACAGTGTCAGGCACATCGATGGATATAATTTCAATCGGACTCGGGGATTCCATGGTAACGTCGCTAGGCGACGGCGTGAGAAAGGTGCTTTGATACTTGGAATCAATGGTCAAGTAATTATTCGCATTGGGCGAGGTCAGTTCCAACTTACTTCAGTATCCAAGTAGATTGGCAGCGTGAAAAACAAGACACTATTTTTTATATGGTCTTCATTATTTTGATACTCGGTAGAAGTCCGATTCAGGACAAAAATAATTTCATCTAATTTATTCATTCTAACTTTAGAAGAAGAGATTATGCTGAATGATCAGAAGAAATTTCGTTCTCTTATTTTTTTATTTATTGGAAAAGTGTTGTTTAAATAGTAAAGGGAATTGAAAAAAAAAAAAAAAAAAAGAAAAATTATCTTTATCGTGAATCGGTACTTTTACTATGATTGACAAATTAAATATATCTAATTTACAGAAATCAATGTAATGTAAGGAATGTAAAAAAAAAAAATGCAGTTGCTAAGATTTATTTGTAATTACAATATTAGAAAATAGATTGTTAAAATTTGATTTATATACAAATGAAAGATTCTTAGACTAGACTAATATATTGCTTTGTAATATTTGATGATCATATAATGATAAGCGACCCTTTTAACACTCAATAAATAATTTTTATAAAACAATATTACAATATAGATATTTTCTAGGATAAGTAATTCATAAAATCATTAAATATATATTATAATAATATTTCAAAAATTGGAAAATATTCATTAACAAGATTTATAATACATAATATATATAATATAATTTCATAAAAATAATTATTATTACTTCGTTCAATTTTCATTTTATAATTAAATATGTTTTTTATAAAATAAATCTATTATTTTATATATATTTTATAATAATATAATTTATAATATTTGTAAAACATTTAAAGAGTTAATTTGTAACAATAAACAGTTTTTTCTCTTTTAATTTTTTTATACAATATTTTAAATTTCTCATTTTTTGAAATAAATTTAATATTTTAATTATTATACTTTATTTTACAATTAATGTAACATTATTGAGTATTAAGAGAGTTAAATTTTAATCATATATATATATATATATATTCATATTACTTTGTGTCAATTCTTAAGTTAACTAATTCTGTACGCTCTAAACTCACCAACTACGTGGAATATGAATGCTATAAAAATATAGGCTTTTCATACAAAATACATAAAAATAAATTTTTATTTAAATCTATTGGAAGATATGCTATTAAATTGGCACTAGTTATATGATCTATCATTTCAATTAAATTATTGTTAGACTCACATTGTTGATGTTGTTGTCTTTGCATCATAAATTCCTTGTTTATAGACATAATCAATCACAGAATCTTGTAAGAGATATCTGACACTTTCACCTCGCTTTAATGCTCTTCTTATTTTACTTGAACTGACTTCATTTGGAATCCATTCAGTCACTATGTGTATATTGTGCTATATGAAAGTTAATTATCAGAACATAATCATAAGATTATTTAATAGATATATAATCAATATTGATAAGATTATTTACCATATTCTTAGAAAGAATATCTGAATCATATATAAATTTATTTGGATTAGAACCTTCTCTAGTAATAACTACAAGACCATGTTCTCCGACAATAGCATCAATCTATAAAAAAAAATATTTCTTTTAATTATTAAAATATTATTATTAATAGTATTATAAAATAAAAGAATATCAATTTACATCTTCTTCCATCCAAAGACCATAAACTCCAAAACTTTCTAGTAAATCAGCACCACATAATAGTTTAATTTGAATTGGTGTACGATCAGAACTATTTTTTATATTTTCTGGAATCCATTCCAGATCTTCAATTGGAATATTATGTTTAATATTGTTTGAATCAAATATTATAGAATTCAATAAATTTTGATGGTATTGTAAAGTTATTCTAGTCCTTGACCAACCATTTTGTTTAATTTCCCAAGTACTAAGTCGAATCCAATCATTATTCTGTAAGGCTAATCTTAACATAGCACATCTGTGTGTTGCACTTGCTAGTTCTTTTTTAGCATATGCATCATGTACTGGAGACACAACTCCACCAACCACAATATGTGTGCCCATTCTATGTAGATGATCTCTGGCAATTTCTATAAATTTCAAATGAAAAATTATTACAATATTCAATATAAATTTTATAATATTTATATATAAAATACATAATATTTATATATAAAAAAAGGATATTATATTTAACATGGCAATTATAAAATTACAAAAAGACAGAATTAAAGTTATTTTTATAAAATAAAAAAAATTATACATATTTAATTTTGTTTAAAAGAATTAATTATATTTTTCATATTCTAAACGATTTTTTATATATTGATAACATTATCCGTTGTTTATATATTTTTAATAATGATTTGATTTGTTCAAATAATCAACAAAATATAATTATTATAAAATTTGTCTATTATATCTATTATATATGGATATTGAAGAATTTTGTATTTACGGAGAGACTGATATTGATTATAAGAAATGATATATATGTACCAAACATTCTTAAATGCATATTGGTTGGAGGGTTATAACTGCCACACGAAAAAAGAATAACACGCGTTGGTGCCATTTTTTCTTTTTTTATCTGACTGCATGTGATGACAGCAGTTTTACAAGACTGCTGAAAACTGCTTTCTCTTCTCGTGATTTTATAGAGATAAAACACGCAATATTTAAGGTGATGCGTAATAATGCAAGATAAATCGTTATACGAACTACTGTAACAACCAACCACACTGCATGAACTACACACTGGCTGATGTTTCAGCCATATTTGAAATGGTGCTACTACAGGAATCAATTGAGAAATTGTTCTTAACATACTAGTTGTCTTAAATAATGTTTAAAATTTGTTAACTTTTCTAACATACTGTATATTTTGATCTTTAATATAAGCAATCATTGTCAATTAAAAAATTTATATACGATAGTCAATTATTAATTTGATGCACGTTGAAATATCGCCACTTTCCTTTCAAAAAAGTTGTTTGAAACGATTTATTGTATTGACTTAAAATAAATTATCTATTATATTTATTATTTTATTTAATATATTGAAATAATATATATAATTACTTTATATGAAAAGTTCGAAATAATTTTAAATAATATGCTATATTATTCAAATCTATAATATAAAGTTATAATATAAGATAATAAATAATTTTAGAAATATTAAGTAGTTTTATATATTTTTTAAAATATTTCTTATTATTTAAAATTAGAATTATTTAATAACTTCACTATATTAAAGAAATTATGAATATAAGTTAAAAATGATATAACATTGAATATTCTATATTACTTTTAATTATATTATTGTCTCTATTTAATTACATTTGAAGATAGGTTATAAAATATATATATATATTTTTGTCATAGAATTATTTGCAATTAAATGTAATATTGATTTCAATATTTTTATCTACTATTTTTTAATATTATTTCATTTTTTAATAATTATTTAATAACGTAAGAAAAATTAATTTATCCTTTTCTTTAATAATTTTTATCAATTTTTTATTTTTATATTCTTTTATCAATATTTTATTAATATTTTCATATAATATGTATTAAATGAATTTCATATTATGTCATAAAATAAAAATTTCCGATATTCATTTATTCAAAAATTATTTTTATTTCATTTTATTATCTAGTAAAAAATATAATGCTAGGATAAGACATTAATGATGCCAAAGTAAAATCGATATTATCAATGCAATGCATTGATAAGATAACTTCAGATTAAATTTGAATGTGAATTTGATATGTGATTATAATTGATGCGAAAGTTCATATTATTATATGATATGTATTTTTACTCTATTTTTTTAATTTATTTAATTTATATAATTATATTATATATTTTAAAAAATGAAGCACAAATATAATTATAACAAAATATTTTGATTATTATATTTATTTAATATATTTTTATAATTATGCAATTCTATATAATTTTCCTTACGGTTCTTAAAATAAATCTTTTTAAATGAAATATAGAAAAATTTTTTTTATTAAGATCTTAATATTTTTTATATAATAAAATATTATTTATTTTATATAATACTTATTTTATATAATAAAATCTATAAAATTTATAAAATATCGTATTAGTTATAAAATCTATTTCTCAAGTTCTAGAATATTCTAATTATGTTATTCTTATAAAAGTACAATGTTCACAACTAAAATTCATAATTAAGTATTATGAATGTACTTATTATTTTCAGAATGAATCAGCAATGTCAGTAATATTAGCAGTGAAAAAGTATTCTTGATTATTCTGCGATAAGTGAGTCGTAAATTTTCTACTAAGAAATTATGGTTCTGCAAAGTTGATCGTGAAACTGGATAATTATAGAATATTTTTTAAAAATATGTGCAAGAAATAGTATTCGACATAATAATTCTGAATAATTTTTAAATAGAAATTTTAATAGTAAAATAAATAAATAATAGAAATTAGTAAAATAATTTTTTTAAATAAAATGATATAAAAATTTTTTTGATAATTTATAAAATTTAAAAAATTATTAAAATTTATAATTATTAATTATATTATAATGATAACAAATATAGTTAGATAATTATATAGTTATATATATATTCTGAATTGATTTATTCTATTTCAACATAATAATAGAATCATGAAAAGAATAGGTATACATCTCTTCATCTACTATGGAATTTATTAATAGAAAATATGTTCAAACGGGATATTATTTACTTATTCTCATTCTATCAACTATTTAGTATATTATTATTGTTTTTAATGGAAATTAATGAAATCATATTTTTCAAAATTTTTATTATTATTTAAAGAATATGGTTTAATTCAAATTCTAAGATATCAAAAAATATTACATATGCATTATGCATTAAGTAGAAAATATTTTATATTATTATATAAGATAATAGAAGATAATAAAAATTTCATTTTACATTATTTATAAATTTTACATTTTAATTTATAAATCATATACAAATCATAATTGGGAAAGTAATTAAATTTTTTAAATATGTTATGTATAAGTAATTTTTTTTGTACATAAATTTTATATTTATTTTTTTATTTGAATAAGTAATGTAAGATTTACAATAAGAAATATATTTTTTCCTTTTCTCTTTCAATTCATGTTTGATCTTTTTTTTTTTTTTATAAAAAGTTCATTCTTATTTTATTTACAATCACACAATATAATTTAAATTAAAAACTTTAATTTAAATTAATTAAGAAGATTAAAATTACACATTTTATAATTTTACAAATTGTAAAATATTATACTGAAATTTTTAATTTTTATGTTTTTTTTTTTTTTTTTTTTTTTTTTACCAAAATTCTAATTCTTTTTATTTTATGATCTAACTCTATATATATAACTCTATATATATTTTGAATAATTATTCAATTTAAAATAAATTATGAATATTATTATAATTAATTATAATTTATATAAAAAAAAAACTAAAAAAAATTGTTTATAATAAATGTTTTATGACAACTGCTTTAGGTAAATAAAAATTTTTGTAGATAAAATGTCCAAAATTTGTTTGAAAAATAATGATAAAGCAAAACAAATTTGATATTAAATATTTATTTAAATTTGATTTATAAATATTTGTTTAAGATTATATCGTCGTCTTTATATCAATATGTATTATTTTATTATTCAACAGATTCTAATTATAATAAATAAATTAAATATATATCTTTTGATGATTTTATTTCAAATTTTTTATTGCTTTCTTTTGAATATTAATTTTTATTATCTGCTATTAAAAAACTTAAAATTTCTTGAAAAATAAAAACCAAACATCTGAATAAAAATATAGAAATTTTACTACAATTTTACTACACCAATTTAATTCATTCTATATTTTCATCTCCATTTATGTCTTCAATCAGATAGATTTGACGAACAATTTATATTTTTATATATCACAATATATTTCTTTTAAAATTTCACAAATTCTTCTATCACATAATTTTTTTTATTTTACTTTATCATTTTATATTATTAATTCTTTAATTTTAATTTTCTTTTAATTTTCAAAATTAATAAAATCTCTTTTTGAATATATAAATTTTATCATCCACTCATTTACAAATATGTCTTTCTTAAAATTTTTCCAATTCCTCTCTGATATAAACTCTGTATATCCATTTATCATTTTTTAACATTTCAAATATATTTCTCCTCATTTTTTTTAAAAAGGCGATTTGTTATTATTTCAAACTCATCCAGACCATTTCTATATTTTATATTTTCAAAATTATCTTCTTTTAGATATATAAATTTCACGCTTACTTGTGATTTTCTACAATGTTTTTTACATTCTTTACAAATACATCTTTTCTTACATTATAATAACCAAATTCTTTTAAAATAGAAATCGAACTTTCCTATATTAGGATCAGAATTCGTCCCTTGTTGCATTTTCATTTCCACACATTTAGATAGATGACAATCGTCTTTATTTTTTTTCGAAACTCAACCAATTTTATATTTTCAAAATTATTTTAATTTTTTCTTTTACATATGTAAACTCCATAACACGTTCACTTGTTTTCTGATCCGAATATATCACTTTCTTAAAATTTTTCTCATGCTTTTTTCCCTTACCATTTACAATTTTTTTACAAATAATAGAGATCTTTTCCAAAATTTTTTAAAAAATAAAAACCAAATTTCTTCAGAATAGAAATTGAAATTTTTCTATATCTAGATTCTATTCATTGTATTTTCATCTCCTCCTACGCGTTCTTATCCAGGTAGGTTCGTCCTTAGCGTGGGTGGGGATGATTTCGACCATGCGGAAACGAGCCACGTGCCGTTAAACAGCGCGCGCTCATGATACACAGTTCCGCGAAACTCGGTCGGCCGGATGCTGAGCGACGTAGGGCGTAGGCCGGATTTCGCTTCGAGAATCCGATTGCACTCCGGTGCTTGTAATTAGTGGAGTGCGTACCAACGCATGCTTTATCGTCATTACGTTACGAATATAGAGGTGGTCTGCACCCTTTGCTCATTTTTTTCGGATCTTCTCTTTACTCAATTCTCGCCGATTCGGTTCGTCTCTCTTCATCTACAGATTTGTTATTTATTATGCGATGAGTCCTCGCCAACTTTATCTCGAACATCCGGATGCGCATGTTATCTTGAGATTGAAGCCGGAAATGAATTGAAGCTCGTTTTTTGCCTCGGAATTTCTCATGTTTCTACTATTCGTTTCTCTTGGATTGCATTCTCTTTCGAAGTGGAGTTCATTTGAATGAAATGAATCGAGGTATTTACGTTTGTATTTCGATTTTTTTTTTTTTAGATATTTTTTTCTATTTATTTAAAGATAGGGAATGGATTGAAAAGAAACATAGAGTTAAAATTATTTTTTGCTTTTTTTCATGATTTTTAATGAACAAAAATTGTTTTTTATTAATATTGTTTTAATGATTTTATAAATTTGAATTATTAAAATATGAATTTGATGTGCCGCAAAACATTTAAAAATCCTTATTTTTATTGCTTATGTACATTTATCTTCATTAATTTATAATAATTTAATTATTATGTTAAAAATAATTTTGAATGAATGAAGAAATTCAAATTAAATTTGGAGTAGATTAAAGGAAATTTATAAATATATATGTTTAAATTCAAAAATTTAGAAATTATATTTTTATATAAACTAAAAAATTTCTTACAAATAATTACAAAAGTAACTATTTACAATAAATGATTATTAATATTGAGAAAAAAAATATTTAAAATTTATTTAAAGATACTATAAAAATAACTGGCCATTTTGATGAATTAAAAGTTTGATTTTAATTTATCTTTTTAATCTTTTCATCATCTTTTTTATCGTTTTTTTTTATTTTGTTGTATATATTTTATAGATACATCTTATTATTTAGCAAATTTTAATTGTAATAAATAAATTATATATATATTAGAAATTTCTTAGTATTTCCAAATTTTTGAATGATAATGCATTTAATTTGCCCATTGTAAACATGTCAGTTTGCTTATTCATTTTAAAACATTTGTATGAAATTTAAAAACAATTATAATATAATATAAAATAATAGATAAATAATAATATTGTAGATATAATAGATAATAAATAACATGAAAATAAAAATATTAAAAATATTTTAAAAATATGTTCTTAAAAGAAAGAAATTAAAGTTAAATTAAAAATTAAAATTCGAAAATCTTTATGATATTACAAAATTACTTTTTTACATATTAAATCTGAAAAATTGAGCATAAATTTTTTTCTTTATTGAAAAATAATTATACAATTTTAATTTTTTTGTTTTAGTATAGAGATTTGGTTTAATAAGAATGATAGAAAAAAATACATTTTCAATTTTTATGAAATATAATGTAAAACAAAAACTTGGTTTATTTGAGAATCGTATTACATGCAAATACTAAATACTTAAATTGCTGGAATATTATAATTATTGATACATAAATAATTCATATTTATTTTATTTGTTCTTAATGAGTACTTGTTGTTTCTTTTTTGTAAATTTATCGTTATAGTTATTGTTTGGTATTAAATATTTAATTAAAAATTAAACATAAAAAAGATATGAATTAAAACAAAATTTTTTAGGAATATTAAATGTAAATTCAGAAATAATATTTCTAAATTATAAATTATAAAAGATTTCATATGAAAAATAAAGATTTTCAATATTTTTTAAAAATAGTATATAGAAAAGTATATAGAATATATGTGTATTTAAAAATTATTATATATTTTTTATTATATTATTTTATAATAAAAGAGATTATTATATAATTTTTTGATAATAAATTTCATTTCATTTTTGTTTTATCTTATCAATTATATTGATATGCTATATATGTTATATATGTATTGTAATCTTAAAATTTTATAATCAGGAAATTAAAAGCGAAAATGTTTTGTAATATGAGACATGATTCTTTGACTTTGCATTTTATTCTTATCTTAATGAGTATTATTGTCTTTAAAAATATTTCTCGCTAAAACCTTGTTCAAATTAGTCAAATTATCTAAATTATTTGAGTTGGAATACTTACATAACTTGAAATTATTATACCAATTTGTGATCATTATTTCGAATATAATAGAATTTAAATAATTCGAATCATTTTACTAATGCATTTGATTTAAAATATTTTTACCAATTTTAAATAAAATTCTGTTTTTAACAAGTATTATTCAGCACAATTTTTCTAAAATATTTCTTGCAATTATTATTTTCATATAACATTTGTATTAGTTAAAAATTCGAAGAAAATATGATATAACTAATATGATAAATAAATAAAATGTTTAATTTGGAAAAATTATAAATAAAGTTAAATTTTAATAAAAATTTGAAAAATATTTTCATGTATCTGAAATTATTAGATATTACACAAATATAGATTTTAAAAGATTTTAATATTTAATAGAAAAAAATTTTTACATAAAGAATTTCTTATTTTTTATATAAATCTTAAATTAAGTTAAAATAATATAAATAAAATTATAAATTAAGTTGAAATAAATAAAAGAAAATTGAAAGATTTGCATAATCTCTCAAAAGTTATTTAATTATATTATATTATACTATTATATTTTACTTAATATTTAAATCATAAATAAATAATATTTATTTTCAGATTTAATATGAAATATGATAAGTATTGAAACTAGAGGATTTTTATCGAAATTGTATCCCAATTTTATTCTTATTGTGATTTATTTTTTCGCATGATAAATTATAATACTAACAATTCAAAAATAATTAATTTTTACAATAAATTTTAATTATTAATTCAATTATTCTAATAGATTAAAAGTCTAAGGCATTTATTTTAAGTAATTTTTTTTTGAATTTATTTTTTCCAAAATTTTTCAAATTTGTGATGCTCGGTGTGATTTTTCTATAAAATATCAAAGATATCAAAAAAATTAAGATATCAAAAATCTTCAGGAATGTCTTGCAAACTTTAAAAATAAGACATTTTTATTTTCTATTAAGTGAAATTATTATGTTTATAAAACACATAGATTTAGAAAAAAACAGTTAATTTAGAAATAAATTAAATATTTTTTTTATTCGTTTTTATATATTACTATAACTTTTACAAAAAATCTTTCGGCAAAAAAGACTTTTTACAAATTTTTTATAATAAACAAATAATCTGATAAAATACACAATATTCACAAAACATACAATATTTACACATAAGATAGTGTAAAAAAAAGATAAAATTCGACAAGAGAATACCAATTAAGGTACAATAGTTGATATTAAATTTAAAAATGTTAAAATAGATAATAACTGATTTCATAAATTTTTTTTTCATTGTTATTTGAAACTATTTTATTTAAAAACAAATATTTAGTAGAAAAAATATTAAATTATATTTTGAATACATTAAAAAATAAAAATTAAATGAAAAAATGTTATTTTAATAAAAATTCTGAAAATAATATTAAAAGAAAAAAAAATAATAAAAAACTAGCACAAATATTTTAATTGTGTTTTATTTTCCATTCTATTTTTTTTTTTTAAATTCTATTTTAAAAAGCGAAAATTGAATTTTTTATATGTTATACTGTAGAATATCTCTTATTTGCACTATAAATTGGTAAGAGATAATTTTTCATGAAAAAGATTTTGAAGAATTAAAAAGAAAAGATAAAATTTTTTCATTTGAAATTTTTCAAGTAGCTAAGTACAAGTAGCTAACTCACGATAGAATATGAATAAACTATTGATAAATGATTACTAATTACTCTACATAAAAATGAATAAAAAATGTGTAATAATTGCTTAAGTTTTTATTTTTGTATGAAAATCGAGATTAAACATATACAGTCAGAGAATCATATAATTGGCGATTGCCAAATTTAATTTTTACTTGTAAAATTATCTTCTATCAATTTATTAATTTTATTAATATCTAATCAGAAATTAGCCAATTTCATTTGATCACTTGAAAAATTTTCAAATTTAATTTAGTCGAAAATGAAGCTTTAAATGAAAAAATTTTATTCTATATTTTCGATTTATTTTTTTCATTAGAATAATTTTTCCATTATTATCCATTTTGACATTTTATATATTTGAAATATGTATTTCTTTATGTAATTAATATTTTTATGATAAATTCATTTGCAATATCTTAGATTTAAAAAAATGAAAATATTTATTTATAATTAATTTCTAAAATAGATTTTAGAAATTTATTTTCTGTTCGTCTATAAGCTTTTATTTTGTATTTAAAAAGAAGTACATTTGTATTTTGTTTCACTAGCAACTTTCTTGAATTTATTAAGAAAGATAATTTATCGATATACGATATATAATTTTACCTTCAAACTATTATTAAAGCAACAAAATATTGTGAAATTGTATCAGGAAAATTAACACGTTCTCGCGTCGTCGAAAAGAATATATTACATATAAATTAAAGATCACGATCGCGGATAATCTAATAATATATCGACATGTATATAGATTCATGCGCGTTATCGTATCTGCGTTGCATTTTGATCTTATAATAAATTAAAAGCCTCGATTTCCAGGAAAGAATAGTCGACGATGCCCGTAATTTTTGCCCACAAGTAAGAAATCAATACTCTGATACGGTTATAAATCCACAAGATGGCGACAGAACGCGCGTATCGTGTTTGATCTTTCGCGCATGGAAGTGGTGGAATGAAGGTAGCGGAGGGGCGATTCGTTTCGAGGAACAAATAAAAAACGCGAGATCGACCTCGTGCCGATAGATAAGTTATCTTCGTGTAAAAGTATCCAGAAAAGTAATGCGATGTGAATTCAATTTTTGCTACGAACGGTTTCAATTTCATAGAATTGCCATCTTGAATTCGAAAGAGATAAACTCGATGTTATAAAAAAAAGAAAAATAGATCGGTATTGAATAGAAAAGTGCCTCGTATTGAATTTAAAGTGATAAATTTAAATTACATCTCGAAATACTTAAAACGACTCTCTTGCTTTGTTTTATTTTTAATTTAGGATGTATGATGTTAATTTAGAATTTAGTGTTTACAAAAAGTATTTACGCATTTTCACTTTCCAAGAAGCATTTTCTTGTCATATTTTACATATTCTTCATTTTTTAAAATAAAATTTTTATACATTAGGTATAAAATATAATTAATTTGTAAATATTATGCAATAATACAATGATGTGCAAACATTTGTTGCAGTTACTGTGTAAGTATGCGGGAAGGTAAAAAAAAAAAAAGAAGATCGAAGATCTTAATAATACACAAATTTTATTTTATTCATTTTTTTTTTGTTCCTGCAGAATCGAGGAAATCATTTGTTGAGAGAACAAAACCTCTACAATACGAATAGCAGTTACAAGTAAATATGTACAATAATATAAGTGGTTGCCTTTCTTTTTTTTCTTTTTTTTGTGATTTTTGCTTTATCATTTGTTTCCTGTTTTTCATCTGTTTTGTGGTTTATTACTCCTACTTTCGCACTGTTAATGATAATCGATAATGATAATCAATTAATTAATTAAGAATAATAATGATAATAATTATAAGAATCGTACTGAATCAACATACATCCACCCGGTAAATGGAGATTCAATCGTAGGCATACCAATCGACCATTATCGAATCATGACAATATTGACAAATTGACAGAACATGCTTTTTCTTTAAGCTTCCTTTTTGCATCCTTCCTATCTCTCTCTCTCTCTCTCTCTCTCTCTCTCTCTCTCTCTCTTTCTCTCACTCTCTCGCTCTCTCTTTCTTTCTTTTCTTATACCACCCCATCTCTTCTTTCACAACACAATTTCTCCATTTATTATCTCTTCCAATTTATCCTCTTTTTGTTGCTGTTCCCCTAATATTCTCCTTCTCTAATTTCATTCTTTTTTGCACATAATTTTTTGCGATATTTAGATATAACATCGCGATACGAAGCAAAACCTCTTACATATTCCTCGTCCATCATACTCTCTCCCTCTCCCCGTGAATATATTCCATGCCATAACGTACATTATGTTTCTCTCGTGCGCTCTCTAATCCTCACCCAATTCTCTATTCTCCACTCGACTAACTTCGTCTCATTTTCATCATCTCCTCTTCCTACCTCTCTCACACCGAACGTCACAGTTTTTGCGCGAAACTATAAAAAGAAATTTCGATACTCACTACGATTCTGTTTCCCCCTCTTCCCTCGCATTTTTTTTTTCTCCTCTCCTCAGTTATCTAAGATTAAGTCCACTAAGCATCCCCTCTACCGTTGATTAAATGCTCGTCGCGACGAGAGAGCTGAATGTGGCATTTCCCGAGGACCTTTTTTTTTTTTTTTTTTTTTTTTTCACTCCCTCGGTATCAACAGTGTTCGCGCTCTCCCCTCAACCCTTCCCCCTTTCCTTCTCACGTGTACGCACGCGTCGCATACCCCTCTCACTCCTTCGTTCGATCCACCTTTCCGCGAAAATTCTCGTCGATTTCTCGCGTGGGCTACATCCTCTTCCGTTCCACTTTCCGCGCACCTGTCATCCCCCGTTTTCTCCAACCCTCTCCGTCCCGTCGGTTAAAATCCCTGTGCTCACTCCTCTCGAGGATCGTCCTTGCCTAGGCTACGCTGCTCTCGTCGTCTCCCTTCCGATCCCCCTTCCGCTCCTTCTTGCCTGGCCCAGGGAGACGTTTTTTTGTCCGTGGCAGCTTTACGTGGCTCAACAACGACCGAGAAAAGGACCGCACTTTTCGTCTGAAGGAGTATCGCCACGCGGCAATTGCGCGATTGCAACGTCGGCAAACCGTGGAACCTTTCACGCTTTCACCCTCCACCCCCATCTCCCCTGCCTCCGTTTATACCGCACCACCCTTTATCCCTGTTTCCGGCCAGCCTGCTCTCGACCACCGGTTTCTAGTCAGCTTCGAAGTTTCTTCGAAATTCCATTCGCTATCCGAGTGGCCAGTTTGTTGTCATCGAGTCGAGTCCGAACGAAAATGGATCCAAAGTGTATCGGGATCCTTGGAATCGTTTCATCTCTCGTTACTCGTATTCGTTACACGAGTTTCCTTCTTGGTTGATCTCCAAAGATGGCTCCAAAGGTCTTGCCTTTGATTTATAACGATCGCGTTTATTGGAAAAGATCTCGAAAACTCGAAAGCTGAAAGGAACCGATAGTAGGTAGATCAGACTGAAGGGTTCGATCGTTCGACTTGAGGAAAAAAATCGACGTCACGCGATTTATATGCATAGACGATCCTCGAGTTACAATTCAGGTTAACGATGAAATTCTCTTTGATCGAGAACAATAGGAGATGACACTCACGCTCTCTCTCTCTCTCTCTCTCTCTCTCTCTCTCTCCCTCTCTTTCTCTCTCTCTCTTTCTATTATTCGCCTTTTTTTTCTTCTTTTTCGAAATGTCTTTTGTTGTTTTTTATTATCTGTTTCTTTCGTTACTTTTAGGTTTTTTTTTTGGTATGTTTGTTTATGTTTCTCTCTGTGAAAAAGAAAAGCCCACCTCGCAATAACGCGCACGTTAAGGCGACGTGTTGGGTTATTTTTAAAAAAAAAGGTATCGATCACCCTTTTTTTCGTTTACCCTTCCTCCTGTCATCGTATTATTATTCATTCATTCAGCGACAAGTCTAGTCGTCGTTTCTTCAGATTTTTCTCATTTTTTTACTTTTTTTTGTCGTTAAATAGTAATCATCTAAACAATGAAAGCGGCAAAATGTCTCGAGGAAAAAGGTGTCCCTGAGCGCGACGGAGGGAGACGACAACGATACAATGCTTTCTTTCTTTGGGAGGGAGAAAAAAGAAAAAAAAAAAAAGAAAAAAAACGTTCGTCGCCCTTCGTCGTCTTCGTCCCTTTCACGCCCACGATTATTTTAGTTGCACCTGCACAGGACTGCGCGATACGTCCAGCGTACAAAGGATTAACTATAACACACTCGGTGATAATTTTTTTTTTTATGAAAATTTATGTTTCGTGTTCCCTTCTTTCATTTCTTTTTTTTTTTTTTTTTTAATTTTTTTAATTTTTTTTTTTAAATTTTTTCGTATTTCTTCTTCTATTTTCGTCTTCTTCTTTTTCTTTTATTTCATTTCTATTCTCTTTTGTGCATATTGGTCAAAAAAGAATGTATCGAAAGCATATACAACCACGAGATTCTGGACGGGTCGATAACCGTCCTGCACAGGTATTCGTAAAAAGAGGGACTCTCTTCTCAAAAAGTTGCATCATTTGTGAAATCGCATCAACTAAGTTCCTATGTTCTTTAAATTCTTATTACAAGTACGGTAGTAATAGTAGTAGAAGTAGTAGCAGCAGTAGTAGTAGTAGTAGTAGTAGTAGTAGTAGTAGTAGTAGTAGTAGTAGTAGCAGTAGTAGTAGTAGTAGTAGTAGTAGTAGTAGTAGTAGTAGTAGTAGTAGTAGTAGTAGTAGTAGTAGTAGTAATAGTAGTAGTAGTAGTAGTAGTAGTAGTGTAGTAGTAGTATTAATAGTAGGTTTTTCTTCACTTTTTTTTTTTATTCCTTTTTTATGTTTAAGCATTTTTTTTATTCCTTTAGTTTTTCTGGTTCTGATAATCTAATAGACATCTAAAAATAACACCCATTTTTTTTCATTATTATTTCATATTTGTATTTTTTCATCCTTATCATCTTTTTTTTATTTTTATTTTTAGTTTATTCGATCAAGTATTACTTAAAGATTCCTTAAACGTTAGATTGAGAGCCGCGTGACACTTACAGTGAGCTCAAGCGTTTCGCGATCAATTCGCTTCTTCTTTTTTTCTTTCTTTTTTTTTTTTTTATTTTTTTCAGGGGCGAGAGGGAGAGGATGGGTAAGAGGAGGAGGGAGGGGGGGAGGGGGAAAAGATCGCGCGCGCGCGCGCGCGCGCGTGTGTGTGTGTGTGTGTGTATCCCTCGGCGATAACTCGTTCGATCGTTTCGTTCACTTTTGAAACATTGTGTAAAACATTGTGATCACCATTTCTTTTTCCTACGAACGATTTTTAATTTCACAAAATTTGGCGGGAAATTCAAACCGAGTGGCCGAGGCGTGTGATCGAATAAAATTCGCGACAAAACTCTTGAGCTCGGAATGGAATCGCAGCTGTTTTTTTTTTTTTTTTTTTTTGTATACCGTCGTTTCAATGATACATCTTACATATATTTCTAGCGGCTGGAGTAACAAGTTTTATTATTATTCTTCTTTTTTTTTTCTTCTTCTTCTTCTTCATCATTTTTTTATTCATTCGTTTTCATCAGCTCAATACTGCATCAATTCATATTGCTGCTGTTGTGTGTCTGTGCCCAAACCGTCATCCACGCGATAAACCATCCACGCTAATTACGCTATACGGTATACCCCCTTTTCTCCCACCCCCCTCCCCTCCTCCTTCCCCCATAACTCTGACCTCCTCTTCATATCTCTTTCCATCATTTTTTTTCACGTACACATGTGCTTGCTTTCTTCCTCACTATGCTCGTGCATCGATCTTTCTCCTTGCGACCCCTCCCCCCCCTCCCCTCTCGCCCCCTCCTCCCCCGCATCCACGTTCCAATCCCTAACTATAAAATCTTCAATCTCTCCTCCGGAATTCCTATCTCTTTTTTTTTTTTTTTTTTCTATATATGTTCGTTATTATCCTCCCCCGTTTCTCTGCTTCCCATATTTTCCCCTTTCTTGTGTTAATTTTAATATCACATTTTCGTGGGAACAGACTGGCCCGATATATCTCTGAAACGTAATCTCGTGTGATCGTTGGTTTGGTTCGAACGAATTTTCCATTTTCATTTAATTCGATAGCGAGGCGTTCGACGCGATTTGGATAAAGGGAAATGGAATAAATTTAAATTTTTGCAAAATTTAAGATTAAGAATTAGAAACGTATTAATGTTAAAAGGTGAACGATTGAAAGATCATCGCGAGCGCCATGTTTAATTATCAAAAAATTTATTTGTATCGATTTACGTTTCTTCTTTTTTTTTTTCCCCTGATTTTCATCGACATTGAAAATTAAATCGTAATACATCGGGCGAGTATGTCCCTGTTTAATATATAGAATACATACATCTTTATCTCGCTACAAGGTACTACGAACCCAAAAAAACGATAAGATTCATCGTTTTTTTTCTTTATTAATTATTTTTTTTCTTTTTTTTTTTTTCGTTTTTTCTTGTGTGGTGTGTGGCTTTTTTTTTTTTTTTTTTTTCGTAAAAGATATTTTACGAACACGCGAAACGTACAACAACTGGATGGAGATGGCGAAACGAAAACAAAAATTCGTGAAAATATGCAATACGTTTGCGAGAAATAAAATGGGGAAAAAGAGAATGAAAAAGGGAAGAATTGAAATAAAAAAAAAAAAAAAAAGAAGAAAAAAAGGAATTACAAATTTCACGAAGGTGCGTTCATCTACACGTTCAAGAGACATTCATCGTTAATCACTTAATAAAAATAATCATTTCTTACTTGTATAATGTTAATTACGTTTGTTTTTATTTATTATTCACTCTCAAAAGAGAGATCCGATTTGGAAAAGATCGGTGAGAGGGTTAACGTTACTTTATGTAGACGTTTTGTGTAATTCACCTTATTTTTAAGTTTTTTTTTTTTCTTTTCTTTTCTTTATATATATATATATATTTTTTTTTTCACTTTTTATGTTTCTCTTTGTGGTGGTTCTTGGTGGTTCCCTCGTTCTATCCCTTTCAAACCTTTTTATTCTTCTCCTTTTTCTTGCTCTCATGGTATATTCATCTTTCCTAGCGATTTCCTAGGAATACTCTAATCGTTCCCTGTCGAAAATTAACGGCGTTTAGTCCCAGTTTTCTTTCGCTTCTCTTCGTTTCTGATTTTTAAAAAATTTTTTTATGAGCTTTACAAATGACAGCCAATGTATTATCCTATCAGAATGAAAATAAAATTAAAATTGCAAAAAAATGCACAAACCATCGATTAGATATGTGTCTTTTCATGATTGCTCCAACGATGTCGCGATTCGCGCGAGCACGATCATCGATGAAGCAAAGCAATTTTCAAGAGATTAGAACACGTCTAGAAAATTTGACAATTTCCAAAACTCTACATAAATGAAAAGCTTCATTTTTCGTTACAAAACTAAAATGCCAACGAAGAGGAATTTACTTCCTAAAAAAAAAAAAAAAAAAAAAAAGAAGCCATCTTCGAAGAACTTTCCAGATTCATCTTGAATTGTCGATCACCAGAATATTTTTCTTCAATCGTTCGAACGAATCTCGAGTCCCACCGTTTTATATTTGATGTGTATACACGCGCACGCGAGCGCGTGGCCGCGGATAAATCTTCTGCAACAACCAATATGATTGCGTCTCAGCTATAGAATAAGGTCGATTGTTGATACAACAACGACTATACGGGAGTATAGTATCATTTAATATTAAAAAGTCGCGGCTTGCCTTGAAAATATTTCATTCGGCTTGGTCGCTTTCCTGATGGGATTCGAGACTTCGCCCTCCTCTCTTTCACTTCTTAAATTCATTCGTTTCTTTGCATCATAGGACAGCTCCTCGAAGCGACACCACTCTATCCGTCATATTGACTGTCATTTGATCCAACAACATCGACATTTAATCGGCACGAATCTTCGTCTTCCAGTTCTCAAATTTCGTTCTCTTACAGCTACATCACTTTCATCGAAGTATCATCCAATTGTTCGTTTCGCAGGTGAAATCCAATCGCAATCACCCCGTGAAACCGCGTCCTCCAGATTCGGTTCGTCTTACCCTGTCCCGAGATCCTATCCCGCGAAAGGTTATTTACCGCATATTATTATTATTTTTTTTTTCCTCGTTTTTATTTTCTTTACTTAAAAACTAACGCCGTTTTTAAAACCGTTTTGCGTTTTGCTTTTTTTCGTTTATTTTTTTCATTTTTTTTTTTTCTTTTTATTCTTCGTTTGTTTTTAAATCAGAGATCACTCGTTACGTTTGGTAATCAGTCTATCTGGTCTGCGTAAACCTAGCCAGAAAACTCGACTCTCGAACAACTCGCTGCCTCGTTGTTTCGATCCGGTTAAGGGATCAATCTCTGCGCATCGATTTCTGTCGCGAGATCCGAAAAAGACCTATCGAAAGGAGACCGAGAAGATTCTTTTTCACTCGCAATTTTTCGAAACCGAACGATTAATGATCCAGTTTCTTTGCCAGGCCATTGAGAAAACTCGAGTTTCTCGAGATTTAGAATTTTGCGCCAAACGAGACACGTCCCATTGGCCTAATCGTATCTTGGATTCGACGCCTCCTTTTATTTTTTTAACCAACGAAGTTTAATCACTCGAGCCGCAAAGTGAAAACTTCGAGGTGGTCTCTCCTTCGAAGAGGTGTTCGTTCTACGCGACAGTCGCCACTATCGATCGATCCCTTATTCCGGATCTCTTTGGACCCTTGTACGACCTTATTTTCATCCAAACACTTTCTCTCCACTTTACAACGTTCTTTCCAATTAGCTCTCGCCTTCTCCATCATTTTTCTCGCGCACGCTAGAAACATTGTTCCTCCTCCTCCCTTATTTTCGGTTTCGTCCTGTGCCTTCCCACTCTTCCCTGACCCCCTAAGAAACGCCGATTCTCCTGGTTTTCTCAATGGAAATATCGTGATCGCGCAACAACAACAGGTGGTGCCGGTTCAAGCCTCGAACAACCAACGAGGGACTTACAGGAATTTGTACTCTTTGAATGCGTGTGTTGTTGTTGTTGTTGTTGTTGTTGTTGTCCAACGATGTTTGAACGTTTACTTATCACGTAATAAAGATTACACGAACAACCGCCTCCAGCATCAAGGCGACTTACTTTTTTTTTTTTTTCTTTTTTTTTCCCCTTAATTAATACAAGAATTTTTACGTTACGACTTTTCACGTATACGTGTTTCTTTGTTTTTTTACTCCATTTTTTGTTTTTTTTTTGTTTTGTTTTTTTTTGGTTTATTTTTAATTCCTTTTTTTTTTTTTTTTTTTTTTTTTTGCTTTTTTACTCGTGAGAATTCTCCGTATATGCGCGTGTGTATGTGCTCGCGTGTGTGTGTATGTCGTGTGTATATGTAATGCATATGCATGTCCTTACTTTAGAAGTGTGTACGCTTTTTTTTCGTTTCCGGTTCCCTTTCCTTCTATACAGTTTTTTTCTCCCTCTCTATGCATTTCCCCATCCCTTCCATTCTCTTTTGTGAGTATATATATATATATATATATATACGCTTGTATCTGTGTCGAAAGGTGGAATTAACGATAATAATCCCGTAGATGGTCTTCTCACACCATTTTCATTTCCTTTATTTTCCACTCGTTGTTCCTCCACCTTTCTCTTTTCCTCTCTTCTCGTTTTTCGCACAATTTACAAACACCCCCTCCTCTTTCTCCCTTTCCATTTCTCGATTTATTTCTTCTCCGTTTTTTTTTTCTTTTTTTTCTTTTTTCCTTTTTTCTTCTTTCCTCGTATTCGCGATCACGGATCACCTGTACAACTGTGGCGGAAACGAAGATTCTTCTTCCTCAGAGGTGTGCACCGAAGGCGTTTCGCAATAACGAACCCTCTCTCCCCCCCCTTCCCTCCCTCCCTCCCCACCCCTCGATGGATCATCGAAGGACGGCAGATTGTCGTGAAACAATCGTGAAAACATTGCTCCCCTACGCGTGTTCATTCCTTAAACAAACTTCTCTCTCTCTCTCTCTCTCTCTCTCTCTCTCTCTCTCTCTCTCTCTTTCTTTTTCGCACTCGAAAAGAGCAAGGTAGTCCCATCGAATTATCTCACGACGGTTCGAAACAAAGAGGCGGACACCTTCCTTGCGTGCCATCGTCGAAAGCGAAATACACATAACAAAACCCCGAGAAATCAAATCGACGATTTGCCCGCGATCATCGAAGCGGACATCGGCGGCGATAATAATAATACAGATCCTCGAAAAGATAGAGCGGCGAATATTCTCTCTCTCTCTCTCTCTCTCTCTCTCTCTCTCTCTCTCTCTCTCTCTCTCTCTCTCTCTCTCACAGTTTCGCGCTTGGTTCACGCTCGCCTCCCGTTTATTCGAACGCGTCCTCGTTCCCGTGACAACGACGGTTTGAATCTCGCATATCTCGAATCGACGAGAAAGACACGAAACGAGGGTCGATCATCGTTGTGAAAAAGAAGAATCGACAAAAGGTCTCGGGTAGAAGTGGTGGAAGCGGCAACGAGGCTGGATACGCGGATCAGCGCATTCGAGATCCTTTGTTTCTCAAGGATTGTTCCTCTCCGCGAAATTTCGATCGGGAGCCAATCGATCGGAGGAGAAAGATGAGGCCACCATCGGATCCCGAGCGGTTCGATCGATCGTCTTTCCTCCAATCGTGGCTCCTCGATTCTCCGATCTTCTCTTCTTCGGGGAAAATCGACGCGAACCGACCGATACTCCCCCCCCCCCTCCTCCCCCCACTCCCCATCGAGGAAGAAACGCTGGGAATTCGCTTCTCGCATTTATCCCTCCCTTCCCTCCCTCCCTCTTTTATTTAAGCCCCCCGATTTCTCTCCACTCGATAAATTTAGTCTCCCTTAAAAATATGTACAATATTCGGATTGACAATTTACACGCGATGCTTGTAGCTCGTCCCCCGCGCTCCCTCCTCGCAATTCTCGTCGCCACGAGAGGAACTCGCCCCTCCCCTCCTCTGTTACAAAGTGTTGCAAAGGTGGTTTCGAGTTCAGAGTCAATCAAGCACCCCGCCCACAAGTTTTCGCGACGTCAGATTTTTTTCACACTGTTCCTCCTGTTCGTCGCTGCCTTCGGCCGGTTGTTCGAAGTCGTCGTTCCCCTCGCTACTTCATCCATCCCCCTCTTCTTCAAACACCATCCAAGTTAGCCACGGATGTACGCGCGTACACGCCTCTTCAACAACGTCTCATCCTTGGCGAAGAGCGTCGCGGCGCGCGTCCCGCGCGTCCCTTCGCGAGGTGGACCAAGGGGGTGGTGCGTGCACGTACGCTCGTAGCTGATACCTCGGATTGCTCTCCCCGCTGCCTCTTCCTCGCCCCTCGTGCGTCCCTCTCGTCCAGCATCCCAATCTTTCCCCGCCGCTTCCTCCTCCCCCTCGCCTTCAAATGCTCCCCCTCCACGTTCCTCTTCCGCCGCCACCGCGCCACCTCTTTGTCTGCAAATAGCCCAAAGGTACGGACGTGAGAATTTGTTTGTCGAAGATCCGTGTGTTGCTTTTTCGCCACGCTTCTCTCTTTTTTATTCGCGCTGATTTTTTTCATTTTAGCGAGAAAAGCGAGAGATTTACATTCTTACGGGTTTTTGGTAAATGGTTTCGCGTCCCAGCATTTGAGACGAGGAAATGATGACATTGGAATATGAAAAGGAATTGTTCTTAAGTATGGATCGAGGATTTTTTTAATTTTTATCTTTTGCATTTTGAACTGATAGATTCGAACTTTGATTGAATTTGATTTATGAATATTTTGGAAAATGAAAATAATATTCAAATACATTTGAACTTATGCGGTTCGTTATTTAAATTTTATTCGTATTATTGTTTTATTTGCAAAAATTCTATAATTTAAAGAATACTTTAAATTATATTTTTATATATAGTTTATAATATATTGAAGTGAAGTAACACTTTTACTTTTGAAATCTTTTCTTTTTATTTTATTTATTATGTAATTAGCGTATTGAGTATATCTTTTCGAAATTTTCAAGTATTTATTCCATCATATTTGTTCGATAACAATTTGTAAAGTTATTATAAAATTGTATAGATTTAAACTATAGCATAATAATATAGTGTAATCATTGAAATATTGTTTTTGAGTAATGTTCAAAAAACTTGAAAATTCATATATATATATATATTTAATTTGATCTCATTTCTATATAAGAATGACGATATTGAAGAATTTTTTGGAACTCGTTATCTTGAAATATTTGTCGAATATAGAGAATGTGTCGTTCAGAGATATTTTCACGGAACTGTATTTTTTAATCAAGCTTTCGAGAGCTTTTGTAAGCACCGTCAAAGTTTTTCTAAAAATTCTGAACTCTGACGTTACATGTCAAACTAGTGAGAAAGATTGAACATGGGTTTTGAATCTCCTTTGAATTTTTAAGTTTTACTCTCGTTCCTGTTTTGACAAATAAGATTTTTAATGTTTTATAGACGAAATTTTATAGAAAGTTTGTTTTCTATCTTTGGGAAATTATTATTTATTTGAAGTTTGAATAAAAATGGAATTTTAATATAATTAAAATGAAATATTTTTTTTTTTTATAAATACTTGTACAATTACACTTATACACTTATTAAAAATTTTGAAAAGTAAAATTTCTAATATTTTATTCGATCATAAAAATTGATTCACTTTTTCATAGTTTCGGTATCGAATAATATATAATAAAAATTACATAATTTAAACAAACTATTGAAAATTTTTAATTTTTTCATGTAACTATAATGATTTTTTAAATATTCTTTCTAATATAATTTTTCCAAATTTAAAAAATTTCTTAATATTAAAAGAACATTAAGAAAAAATCAAGAGAAAAAAGATAATATTGTATCACGTTGAATAGTATCTAAGAAAATAAGTTTTCAAATTTCATTTCGAATAGCAAGTAATCAGAAAAAATAAAGAAGTTTGGAAACAAAAAGTATGCAATCCATTTCATAGAAATCTTTTATTTTAGAGTTTTCGCATTTATTTTATCATTTTTTCCTTTTTTATAATTTTTTTTCTTAACAATCCAAAATTTAATAAAAATATATTATTTTTTTCTTAAATCTCAAAGATTTTGATAATATATAAATAACAAAGAGGATAACGAAATTTCTAATTTCATTCAAGATTTTTAAAATTAAATTTTTTTATGAATAAAAGAAAAGTTTTACTTTTATTAATTAATAATAAATATTTATTTGCCATAATTTTGTAAAAAAATTTATATAATTTTGATTAATTATTAATATTATTAATAAATTATTAATAATTTATATATCATAATGACTTTTTTCACTGAAAAGATGTACATTCAATAGTTATATTAATAATTAGATTGCGGATTATTATATGATTAAAAATACATTCAAATATTCAATTAATATGTGGAATATATATATATGTGATATGTATGTGATATTATATATCAAATTGTATATCAAATATATTTATATAATATATATTCAAAAGTTTATATATATTATATATATTATAGTTTAAAAGAAATTATTAAAAATAATATTTTTGCAATAAAGAATCTTTTGTAAATATTATGAAATTAACTGTTTATAATAATGTTAATTATTTTAAAATTGCAAAGGAAAATTTATGTATACAGAATGTTAAAAATCAAAAATAAAGATGATCATTTTAATGAAGTAAAAGTTCAAATATGACATTTTATTATCGATTTTATTATTTTACAAATTATTATTTTTGATCGTATTAAATAAATTTAATAATTTTTGATATTCTTATTTGTAAAATTTATATAATATATAACAATAATTTTCTTCAAATTTTCTATTATATTTAGTTGATATTGTTTATATGAAAAAATAAATTTTGAAAAAACATCACAAAAAATATTTAGAATATATATCTATATTATGTATTTATATTTAGAATATGTATGTATATTTATTTTATTTAAGTATATTATTTTAGTATATAAGTATTTTATTTCATATCGTATATTATTTTTTCAATTATTATATTCGTATTTCTTTTATGAATAGTATAGTATTTACATGTTAAATTAACTGGAATTTTTCATTGTAAAAAATCTGTTTATTATATGTTTGACATTTATAATACTTTACTCAATATTTACGAACATTTTATGTAAAAATAAAATATTATACATTGAATGACATATTATAAATGTCAAATCTATAAAATAAATTTTCTTACTGAAATGTCATTCATATACAATACATGAAAAATGATTTTTGATGTTAAAAATATAATATATAATATATATTATATTTATATATTATATTCGCATGTTTTATATAAATGATTCTTTATTACAGAAAATTTATTTTTACATATATTTTACATAAATATATTCATATAAAAATCCACAATCTATTAATAACTATTAATAACTAATTAAAGTGTTGTATGTAATTATACGTAATGTTGGAAAGGTTAAGTTATAAATTTTATCTGCAATAAATTCGATGCTTTTTTTTTTTTTTAATATATATCTTTTTTTTTCCATATCGCGAGAAAGCATAATTTGTTCTGTGGAAAAACATGATATTTTTTTATGGCACTATGTAATATATTGTTTTTATTTTTACACTGCTCGACATGTTGCCTTCAATATTATACATTATTTCTCTCGCTCTTTTACCTGGTTCTTTATCATAAGATATGATCATGATGATTATGAACGTACTACCATGGGAAAAAGGCGTTATGCCCACCACTTTTCTTTTATTCGGAGCAGTTAATTTTCCGCCTGCTTTTGATTATCTTCCTTTTTATTTTTATCGCGTGTGTTATACTTTTTCTTTCTTATCTTTTATGTGTATTAAAATATTCTTTTTTCAAGGATTGTGTAATTAATATTCGATAATAAGATATTGTTGCTATAATTAAATATACAATAAAAATATATAAAAAAATATAAAAAAATATAATTTTATAAATACTTTTAAATAATTTTATAAGTTTATATATTATTTATAATAATTTTCTTTTAATTTGAAATAAGAAAAACATAAAATTTTTAAATAAATTTTTAATTTTATTAAAATTCGATTAATATTACTATAATAATATTTCTAATTCATTATAGATTTATAATAGTTATGCTTAAATATTACAGCATTGCAATTCTTAATGGAAATTTTCAAATAAATTTTAAAAAAGAAACTTTATAATTCATATTCTTTCACACATTACTACACAAATAATACGTTACTCATTGTTTTAAGATACCTTTTCTTGAATAGTTTTAATTTTGAAAAAGGGAAAGAAATATTTGCTACAAAAATATTAAGAAAATCATATACACATTAATTCAACACGGTCAAAAAAGAAATTACATTTCAATTCAAATTTCTTCAAAAAATTGAAAAAGAAATCAAAAAATCTTTCATTTACTAGAATAGATGATCCAATTACCAAATAATTATGTAATTTTTTAAAAACTAGAAAAAGAAACATGAAGTAATCAAATTATTACATATTAAGATTAAATATTTATAATAATTGAAATTATTATAAGATAATATTCCATGAAATAAAATCGATATTGGAATATTTAGTTTTTTTTTAACTTTCCAATAGTGTGAGTGTTTTAAATGTAAACTTTTACAAAATTTATCTGTAATTAAAATATTAATTTAAAATATAATTCAAAGTATTACAAATTTATAGACTCATAAATATTTTTACAAATATAATAATCAAATGATTTTTCATAAAAATTGGTTTTTTTAAATGATATTAAAAACTACCTCGAGTATTTTGCAAACAAGTCAAAAGTATTTAAAAAAAGAATAAAATAAAATAAAATAAATTAGGAAATAGAACTTTAACTTAAATTAAAAATAAATTAATAAAATTGTATAAATCATTGATATATATTAATGATCCATTTCAAAACTTCTGTAAAGATATAGATTTACATAATAAAACGAAAAGAACTTTTTGAACAACCCAATAAAATCGGTAAAAACGTCGAATGTAAAGTAATCCGTATAGAAGCACAATCATTTCGAGATCCATAAAAAGCGCATCGTATATCAATGATTCACGATTATTATCCGAACGTTTCCATCAACAGAGAAAAATAGAATGTAAAAATAGAGTTTTCGAACATTTACGATCCACGTTGTATACGCGTTTGCAAAATGGCTCGTATTCAGAAGGTGTTGTTAAGGATGCTCTTTCAACTCGAGCTTTTAACGCTATTAAATTTAGAACGTGACTTTGATACGTTGGCCTACAAAAGTGAGAAAGAAAGAAAGAGAGAAAGAGAGAGAGAGAAGAAAAGAGAAGAGGAAAGAAAGAAAGAGAAAGAAAAAAAAAGGAGGAACGATTTGGCTACCGGCACATTGTTACCAGCCGCATTCTGAATATAATTGGTGCTAAAAACACGAGTTGAAAGGGCATTTAAACCCTTGACAGCGTGTTCTGAATGCGGGCCAATACATAGTTTTAAAAACCGGTGCAAGGTTTTTTTTTTGCACGGAGTGGAATATTTAAGAAATATGGATTGAGGTATTTAGTATGTGAGCGACGAAATGTTGGTAAAGTAGTTTTTTAAAGTAGTTTAATGCCGATTTTAATTATTTTTGAACGCGAGTGGAAGATTAACATACTCGTTGGTTTCATGCTATTTTGTTTTTTTTTTTCTTTTTTCTTTTGCAAGAGATATTCCGATTTTTTTTTAGCGTTTTTTAGCATTATGAATTCTTTATATCGAAATCAAGGTTTCCCAATGTTTTTCGAGACATGATTTTCTTTTGTAACAATCAAATAAATAAATCTTCTCATAATATGAATTTTTGATATAATAAAATTAATATAATTTTATTTTTAAAGGTATACATTGCACATGAGAATATTAAAAAAATATCGTAAGAAATATAAAATACATAATGTAGTAATATATAATGTATTATCATGATGGCTGTTTAATATTTTTATTTGTCGTAAAATAAAATTACTTTTATTTTTTGTATTTTTATATAACTATATTAAAATATATAAATACTGAAAATTTTTATAAAATTATTTATATAAATAAATATAATTGTAGCAATCTTTTTGTGATTCTGACACATAGATTCATTGGGAATCATTGATTTAAACAGATAATTTTTTTTGTTAAAGAAAAATTAATTAGTATCAGTTAGATAAAAATTTGTTTATTTCTTTAACACTTAACTTCCTGCTTCATAATTTAATTGAAACATATAAGAAATATTATTTAATTTTATATAAATTACTCAAACTTATAACGATAAAATAGTAAAAATATAGAAAATTATTAATAGTTTTCTCACAATAAAATTACAATAAATTTTGCTACAAGAAATTTTCAAAATTGAATGACATTTTAGAGATGATATTTTAAAGCATGCAATCAAGATATTTAAAAATTCCAAATAAATAAAAAATAAATGATATATCATATATTGTATATACCTAAAGATTGTCCATCATTTCGGAAAGGGTCAGCCTGGAGGTGGACATTGTGACGCCACTGTCGCTGCTGCTTTGCACGCTGCTGTGATCATCGGTGTCCGATTGATTGCTCGTGTAACCGATTACATCTACTTCATCTGCAATCATAAAACAAAGAAAGCATATAAATAAGCGTACTTTTAAAAATTGAGAGACAAATTTTATTAATATAATATTCATTTGAAACAAACTTTGATTTTTTTTCTTCATTTTAAAAAATTAGAGATAATACAAAGTTATTATTTGTTAAAAATTAATTAACTTCGTTATAATATATATTCTAGAGTCGATATAAAAATGAGACGCAAATTCTATAAATAATTTAAAAAATATCAAAAATTTAGATTACATTTTATTTTTCATTGTTTAATATCTGATATTTTATTTATGGTATATAAATAACTATAAAAAAAATGAGAGAGATTTTTAGTGTGCTCAACATTTAAAATTTAAAACTCAAAATGCAAATTTTAAAATTTAAAATATATTCAAAATCTAGAATCCAAAATTCAAAACTTAAAAAACTATTATTAAAAAATTAATAATTTAAAACCTAATTTTCAGAACTCAAAATTCGAAATTTAATTTCGAAAAAATTCAAAATCGATAACTAGAATTCAAAACCAAAATTCAAAAACAGAAAATCTAGAATCCAGAATATCTACTTGAAATCTAGAAACCTAGAATGCAAAACATTCAATATCTTAAATTCAGAATTCAAAATTTAAAAACCAAAATAAAACTCAAAACATTAAATCCAAAAGATATAATCCAAAATCCATCCATTTCAATAATGAAAATTTCCTCACACTTCTATATCTCTTTTTGTCTTTTAATATTAACCTTTCAATTCAATATTTATATTATACAATGATAAATCTCCATGTATCAAGAATTGTTTGCTATATTTCCCATTTTCAACTATTGGCTTTGACAGAAAATGATTGATCGGTTCAATCTTACCAATCAACGATCAAACCATTAAATAGCGATTAGAGCTGTCAAAAGCACAAAAACAGACTTTCCCAATTCGATTCTTTCAATAACATTAGACACTTAACGATTCGTACGATCGGATAATTTCCAGACACATCGCGTCGAACACAATTGAATAGCTCTTGTCATACACGGTAATAGGAAGCCAGACCGTCGTTAGATAATTTAAAAAACGCAGGTGTGCGGGACGTGGCCGTAGTAAATTGTAGACGCGATCGGACAGCTGTGGCTCGTAAATATAAAAGCGCGCTGCAACAATTCCCGCGATTTTGGGGGGATGTCCGCGCGAATTCCGTCAAAATCGATATACACAAGCGGGGCTAACACGTTTTCGGAAATATTGGCCGGAGCTAGTGATGGGATCAAGTTCAATAAAGGCTTAATCAAATCTGAATCAAATCAAATAAATTTGAATCAAATTCGATAATTGTTTATAAAAAAAAATACTATCTTTCGATTTTGATAATTTTTTTTTTTTGTTTTTAATATTGCCAAGGTCATTAGTTTAAATAATGAAGATTTTATTTAAAAATCGTTGTTCATTAAAAAATTATTAACAAAAATATTTCTTCAACAAAGAAACAATGTAAATTCATTTTAATCAGATTTATTGTTACAGACTATTGGTGATAATAGTTATTAAATTGACTAACAATTAAATGTTTTTTTATTTAATTTTGAATTTTAAAATTAATTAATTAAATTTTAAAATAAATTAATTAATATCAAATTTATTTAATTTTCATAATTTATATTGTTATAAACAATACAACATGTTGTATACATGTTAATAATTTTTTAATAAACAATCTAACCAAATCTAATTTAATTTAAATTGTTTTTATTAATAAATATATTTTTGATTGTCAAGTAAAACTTTTATAACATTATTTAGTATGATAATTTTGATAATATATTGAAAAATCATTGAAATCGGAGAATGTATTTGTAAATATTTATTTCAAATTCAATGCAAAAGATTATTTTATAAGAATATTATTCGAATACTATTAAAAGGGGAGTAATAAGTTCATTTATCAATTTGTTATGTCAAAGTATTTAAGAATTTGCATTTTAATTAATTTAAAAATATTAATAAATAATTATAAATTTATCCACTTTTTTATAAATTTTTTTTAAGTATATGTAAATTAAGGAGTCCAATATAAGACGGAGCTATGCTACAAAATGAATTAGAAAATGAGTTTTTTATTAATTTTTGCATTTATTGATATTTAATTATTATTTATTACTATTAATTTTTTGATTTATAATACTGATTTATAATTAGATTATACATGAGAACTAGTATATGCTAGAATTACTGTCAAAGACAGTCAAAGAAATTAATTTTAAATAAATAGAAAATTTCTAGAATAAAAAATAGTCAAATTTTTAACATAATCAATCAATGTTTGACTTTATTTAATTTTATTTCTTCCATTGTTATAAATATTCATATTTTTATAATTATAAAAGATTTAAATACAGTGAAGTATATTTTCATTCAAAAATCTTAGAATATTTTATATTTTTGATAAAATTTCATGAATGATTAATATTGTACGTGTTTCTTTTTTCTTTTTCAATTTATTAATACATCTTATATTTCTTTTTTATATCAAACAAAAAACTATTAAATAAAATAATATTTCCAATTTTTTTAAAAACTATTTGATTAACTTTCAAATTTAAAATCAGTGTATATCTGAATATTTAGCATATTTCTGAAATAAACTTTCATTCAACTCAACTTTGAGTTTACTTGAAAATATCGTTTCTCTTTTCGAAATACTCATAAAAAATGTTTAATTTTATCTGTAAACGATTAAACATACTTGCAACAGATTTCATCCCATCACTAGCCAGTACAAGATTTTCCTATACGTGTATGTTCAATAATTTCATTCCCGAAATGCCAGCCAATTTTCGTATTTTACCATTTCGTGAAAGCGCTCCTCTCATCGGATATGTACGCGTGTTCTATCTCCTGCCGTACCACCCCTTGCGAATTTTCGTCGATTCTATGTAATCCTCGCCTGTAGCACACGTTATCCATTCCCCTGTATTGGTATAATGGAGGAAAAATTTGACGGAGAAGGAGGAGGAATTTTCTTTGGTTTTCTGACTCGAGTCCAACTGGACGCACTTAGGGGGTTTGTTTAATTAAAGGAATATAGAGGTAGAATGATAAAAGTTTAAGAGGAAAGGTAGAGTGAATGTGTTGTATAAATGTTGGAGGTAGAATATAAGATTTGCAAGGTTTTCTTTGGAATTGGTATGTTTACGAGAATGGAATGAAATAAGGAATAAAGGAGAAAAAATTTTTTTTTCTATTTGTGGCTTCTATATAATGAATGAAAATTCATTCCTATAATTTTAATTTCATTAATTTTAATCTCATTAAAAAATTCGTTGATCTGCCGCAAATTTCTTAAAAATTATTATTGTTTCGATTAATCTTAATTTTTGTTTTTGGTAAATAATTGGATAAAGAAATGTTATTTTGTAAATTTCGAATAGATTAAAGAAAATTATATATTTTTAATTTCTTATATTTATATTGAAAGACCATTTTTATATTTATTTTAAAATATTATAATTTATAATAATATAATTTAAGAAATTTTTAAATCAAAATTAAAACATGTTTAAAAAATAAAAAATTATAACATTATTATTAGAATCTTTGCGATACTTCAAAAATATATTTTGTAAAAACTATCTTTTGCGTAATATAGAAAATTAAAGTTAAATTTTTTCAAAAAAATTAAAAAATAACATGTATTAATTTCACTTTTTTATTTTATTCTACGAGTCATTCGAATTCTTGCTTATTTCAAACGAAATTCTTATCAAAATAAATTTTCGATAATATTTTAGCTACATATTATAATTTAATTTTCTTCTAAATTATAAACAATGATATATTGAGATTGCGAAACTAATTATTCAAAATAATTACTTTCTAAATGTGAAGATAAAGAAATTTATCTCGAAATTATAAGAAATAAGTCCATAAAAATTTGAAATTTAAAATTAGGATTACATTATTATTTTAAAATTTTACGAAAATTCATTAGAAGAGTTACTAAATCATATCATTGATACTGAAATTCATTTGAAAAAGAAGTTACTATATAAATCATTCAAAAATCAAAGAAACTTATCAAGATTATATTATTACCGTTCATTCATTAAAAATTAAGAAAAATTATTCATCTGATCGAAATTCAAAGTTGTTCGAATCAATAAAGTATTCAAGATATTTATTCATCCCTGTTAAAACTATTAAAAATCAAGATCGTTTCATTATATATTCAAATTTATTAAAAAAATTTATCAAAGTCACATGACATTTAGAATGATCTTAAAAATCAAAAAATCTTATCAAATTATCAAATAATCTTATTATATTAGTCAATGATAAATAAACGAAAATTACTCAAGTCGTATTGCAAAGCATCCCACAAAACGTTTCACCATCGGAGCATCATAAACCAAAATCACAAAATCAGCAATTGCCTTGTCGCGAATTAGCTCGATATCTTTTTAGCCACCATATTTCATGTTCGAAAAAACCACTATGAACCAGTATTTCGTGAAACTTTCCTCCAAGGGATGATCAATTTATCGTCGAATCACCTTATGGTGTTATCCGAAAATACCCTCGGCAATAACCATAAACCATTTCGCGGGTAACTTTCCCCTCCCCTGTTCGAAATAAGGGACTGTCGGGGATAACGCCCTCTACACAAGCAGGAGGGCGATTTCTGTCCTAAAAAATCCGTCGATCCTTTATGGCTCGTCTCCTTGACCTATAGCAACAACTTTCCTCGGTCGTTGGACGGGGAACGCGAGGCGCGGGGAATTTTATGAATCGTAACTCGCGACGAGCAAGTGGGAGTCGCATCAAAGTCTCGTTAAACTAGTTTGACGCGAATCGACCGATCCTTGACCTCTCTTTCTCTCTTTTTCTCCCTCTTTCTCAACTCGTGCATCGAAGTCGTTTGCCGAATTCTACGACGTGAGCGTGCAACATGCGAAACTTTTTATCGTTTTTCGTATATCGTATGTTAGATTGTGCAAGTATACCGTGTAAGTGTAAATTGTCACCGAGAATATTAGACGCTATTGGAAGAAGATATATATATAATATATATATAATATAAACTTGAAATTGCTTCTGGAGAATGCACGAGTCGATTATGGGATTTTGATTTGATGTTGATACTTGAAGCAATATTATTAATCAATTAAATTGATATATTTGGTGTAAGAATTATTTAATATACGGAATGTCTCAAGATTTTCTGTAAAAAAACATATAACTTTTTTATTGATATTAAGGCTAAGTTTAAGTGTAATTTAAATATATAAGATAAATATTCTTCGGAATAAAATATTTTTATTATATTTGTAAAAAAAGATAATAATCTGAATGTTTAAAAAAGAAAGTAAAATTAATAGGTTATTAGAAAAATAAATAAATATATAAGTATTAGGTTAGTAATAATTATTAGTCACATATATTATAAATCAACTGTCATGATGTTAAATTAACAAAATATGAAATTATTGTAAATATTATAGATATATATATTCTAAACGTACATTCTAATTTTGTCTAACATCTACAAGTCAAATATGTTATTCATAAAATAAAAGAAATTAACTTTATGATATAATTTATTATTACTGTAAAGTATATAGAAAATATGTCAATAATAATAAATAAAGTATGCAATAAATATATCAACAAATAAAATTAACATTATCCATTTTACTTTTGTTTTTATTATCATGTTTTTCAACTTTTTCATATTTTTGATATAATATTTTTATGATATTTTAATCTTATTTTTCTTCACTTATTATGAAATTCTTTATAGTAAAAAATACACATATTATTATTATATAAATACACTTATCACATATATGACATATTTATATTTTTTTGACAGAAAAAAATATGTTTTTATAATTACTAATTAATAACAATAATTTTTTTTTAAATATAGTTCCGACATGATTAAAGATTAATTTTTGTAAATTTTCAGTTTTTTGTTAAAAAAAATTATATATTTCATTGTATCATTAGAAAAAATTTTTTCATGATACATTTTTCAATTTTTCAATGAATCTGATTAAGAAAGAGTTAAATGTCGACGAGTTTCATGTTCGTGAAATAAGATATTATTCTCATATCGTACACGCCTATGCGTGCACAAAAACGGATTAAAGTAGTGCAAGGCCTATTATTTTAATATATGTATACTTTTCATTATATTTGCAAAAACTTACTTTTTATGTATCTTACTGGTGAATCAAATGAAAAGTAAATTAAGATGGAATGTGAATAGAAAATAGAACAAGCTAACAAACGAAATCTGATTTCGATCAAGTTACAAATGAAAAAAATTGTGTTACATTAATTTGAAAAATAAGGTTGAGTCATGCAATGCGAATACGATAAGAAAATTAAAGCAAAATTATAATATATATTTTTAGATCACGTAGAAAAGTCATATGATAAGTCATTTTTAGATTTCAATGTATTATTTTAATAATTATTAGATCGTATGTAAATAAATTTTTTTTTAAATGAATAATTATCTTAATATTTTTTTATTTCTTTTTTTTATCAAATCTCATGGTCTCTTGAGATAAAATATTAATGCATAACTACATTTTTTATAATTTATTTATTTTATATTTATGTAATTTTTCAGTTATTTTATATTAATAAAATTATATAAATTAATATTTTCTGATATTGTGATCATGAAAAAAAATTCCAAACATTTAAATATATAATATCTTTTTCTTTGTTATTTATTTTATTTACACTTTGATCTCACAATTTTATCAAAAATAAAAAAAATGTATATAATAAATTATTTTTTTACAAGTATGATATTTTTATGATATTTTTTTCATTATAATTCCTCTTTATTAAAGTAATATTAAGTTTTCCTTTTCTTTATAACATTTACATTTTTATTGATTGATTATAAATTTTTTCACTAGTAAAAGATTATGTTAAGGATGATTTTCATATCATTTTTAATATTAATTACATTTTTAGTAATAATTAATTAATTTTCAATTATCTTTTTGAAATTTTTTCTTTTAAATTCGTCAAATTAATAATCCGAAAATTCATAAGCTTTCTGCAAACGAAATGATTACTATTATTAAATAATAAATAACTCATTACAAATCTAGTTTAAAAAATCAAATTTAAGAAATCAAAAAATTTTACATTTTGATAAAATAATAATTAAAAAAAAAAAAAAGAAAAAGAAAAAAATAAACATTCTGAATTTAAAGAATTTTGAATCACAAAAAGTTTCAAGTCTAAAAAATGAAAACTTTTTTAAATTTCAAAGATTTTGAAATTTGAATTTTTCAATAAAATTCACATATCCTATGTAAAAATCACAAAAAGTCAATCGTATTAAAATATTTAACAATTTTTTTTTCCTCTATGAAAATAATTTCAAACAAACAAAATTTCATATTAATATTCCCATTAAAACTGTCATAAAAATCTCGTTCAAATAAGGATTCTTGACGATTCGTATCAACGCGAGACAACATCCTCCATTCACGCTTCGTAATGGTGTTAAAATACATTTCCACCTGGAAAAAAACGTAACTCACCACGAGCCCTAACCAAGAACCTAATTACCAACGCTCATTTTCCAGAGCAGTGAAACGTTTTACGACTCGAGCCGCGTACTAAACCGGTACTCTTTACGATGTCGCATCGGTATATATTTTATAAAATGTCTACCGTCTCGCGTAAATTACCTATAACATAATTAACAGCATCTCCTGTATGGATTACGTGATATGCAGATTAAGTTCGTACATAATTGCGTAATTAATATTATAGAAACGCATACACATACATATTGATGCATGTCGCGATGATAATGAGGAACTCGAGTGTATAACGTATTAAAACAGAGAAGTATTCTTGATGTAGAGAGATCTCTGAAAATTTTCGATTGAACAAAGATTTTAAAGATACTCGGTATATATTGATCATTCAATGGATTTTCTTTCTGAATTTGTTTTCCAATTGATTAACATTTCTTGCTAAAAATTATCTATTCTTAGAGTCTATAAAATTTTGAATGAATTATCGTAACATATTTTGATATGATAAAATCAATTAGATAGAAATTTTAAATTTTCAAAAATAGAGTTTTATATAAAAAAATTTGATTCATTTTTAAATAAAGAATCATCTTTTTTTCAAATTCATCATGATACATTGTATGAATATGTATACTATATTAAATTATATTATGATAAACAATTCATTTTAACTTTTTCATCTATTTCTTAATTCATTAATAGACATCGTTGATCCTTTTCCAATTTATAAATTTTCTGAATATTAGATCTATTTAATGTCTGAATGAAATAAATCGCGTCTAAGTATAATTATATTCAATTAATTTTCAAACTTGATTTTCTCTCAAATTCATATTAGTTTTTTCAAAAGCTTGAAAAACTTTGATTTTATATTTTCGATTTATTTTTAAATCAATTTTACTACAATTTCGAAACCATCCTGTATATATATTATAATTGCGCCCAAAGCGATTCTTGATCCTATTGCGCGCATGCGCGCTTGCATGGAAATGGTCGATATTGAACTTGGCGATCAGTGTCACGATGAACGGCCCTTAAGGCGATATACGTCATCGTTTGAACGCCATCGAACCGTTCTCTCTCCGATGTCTGTAAAATATAACTACCTACGCGTTGTTCTTTGTGTGTATGTGTATTATACTTGATGTAACTTGATGTGTTATGTACATGGAAATAGATGTAGAAAAATAGAAAGATGAGTTTGAGAGAAAATAAAAAATCATTGAAAAAAGCAAGCATAGTACAATACTAATGATAGTGTACCGAGGAAAAAAATTTTTAGCTGGGCAATATTTTATAATATGAATCAATTTCATAATATGAATCTATTTTATTATATATTTAATTAGGATTATATGAAATTAATGAGATAAAAAAAATAATATACTAAATTAATAAAATGATATTTCAAATATATATAAATTTAATATTGCTCATATGAATAAATTGAGGAACTTGGTAAAATAGGCATGCATTATGTGTATCATTTTTTAATGTATACATATAATGTATTTTTCATTGAATAGATTCGTGTCAATTAAAAAAAAAACTGATTCTTAAAAACATAAAATTTCCTTCAATTTATTGTTTCCTCTAGCCTTATTTAATTCATAATTCAGATAATTGAAAATATGTAATACTTAACCTCAAAACTTGAATTTGTGTAAAGATAAAGAAAAAACCCATGAAATTAATCATATGATTCTTTAAATGTTCAAATTGTTCGTGTGAATAAATTATGATTAATCTAAACAAATTATTTCTTTATTATTATTAGATAAAATTATAGATAATAATATTAAAGAATTTGTGAGTTAGAAGTTACTAGTTAATAATACTCATGAATTTTTTTAAAAAACAATAACAAGATTTTATGAATACATTTTATAAATCACAAATTCTCTTTAATAATCTATTTAATAATATCAATAAATTAACAAGTTGCAAATTACAAATTATAAACTTTTTTTTTATAATTTTATATAATATAAAATAAATAATTGAATCTTTTATAATAGAAAAAGAAATTATAACTTGTCAATTAACTATTATAAAATGATTAAATTATTGCACAAGATAAGAATTTAGATGAACCTTATAAATAAAAATTAAAAAGTTGATTCATTTTAAGATCAATAACAATCAATTAATAATGATGATAATTTTGATTTTCTTTTAATGAACATGATATGTCGAATTTGTTAAATTAAACTTCGAACTGAACTAAATATTATTTTCAATATTAACATTAATTGATTAAATATAAATTAAATATTATTGAAATAATTCTTAAGAATTTAACCACTTTATTTACAACTAAGAACAATTCAATTTCCCATAATTTTGCGATTAAACTTAAAAAGTACTACGTAAAAAATAATTAATAATAATAAGTAATAATAATTTATCCGGATAACTTCGAGCAGCAATATATTTTTGTCATCTATAAGATACCTATAGTCAATACAATCAAAAAAATCTACATAATGAAGAATAAAGAGGAACGAGATAAAAGAAAACAGAGAATATGTGGTAACAGGATTGAAAGAGAGAAAAAAATGTAAAAAAACAGTTGGAAAAAAAATGAAAGAAGAGGTTCGGGATCGGAACAGAAAAATTAGAGAAGAGGTATCGAACGAACCGAGAGAAATATATTGTGCACTCATATAGGGAAGGAACGCAATAGAACGTGACAAAAAAAGAGCCAAAGAAAAGAGTAAAAAAATACAAGGGAGAAGAAATAAGCAAGACGAAGGAAGGATTGGTTGGGATAAAGAGAAAGATATATATAAAAACAAATAGAAAGAGAGAATGAAGAGAAAAAAAAAATGTTCACGATGGCTACGCTTATGGTTAGTCTCGCATATACAGCAATTCACAAAAATATTTGAGCACTTATAAAGAAATTAATTCAAAAATTTTTATTTTCATAAAAATGCGTTTACGTGCAGCAATAGCAATATGTAATGGGTATAAATATGTGGATAAATATTTTTTCGAAAATTTTTTTGAAGAGTGAAATCTATTCTAAAAGTTTTTATTTTGAATATTGTTTTGATAATATAATTTTGCTTGAGAATATTTCTTTACAACAAAATAATATATTAAAATTTGCAATATTCTGTATATTTAAAGATTTTTATCTCATATCTTTATTATATTTTGACAAATAAGAAAAACAATGGAAATATAAAATTATGTTAAGCTAACTATAAAAATTCTTAAGCAATAGAAATAGAATCAAATTTGCACAAATACAAAAATAAATAATTTCGAGTGATTTGATCGAAATTTTGTCTTATGAAAATTTGTTTTATATTTTATAAATATCTATTATGACTGGGTCTAGTTTTGTAAAACATAATCTTGTATAATTTTGATATTCATGTCTTTTAACAATTAAAATACTTTCAGAACCAACTTTCCAAATGCATATTTTTAACAATTTTATTTATACCGAGTTCGAATATTTTCATAAATCATTGTACATCCATCGTTGCATCCGGTCACGTCATCCCGTTCGTATAAATTATCAGAAAGATTTTATCACCGTGCAGGCTTTATGGCTATGCCAGTCGGTGCTGTGAACGAAATAAGAGTATATTTCGTTGGCTGTTTCGCCTCCTTAGCGTAACGTATAGCCGCGAGCACAATGCCTGCTGGTACCAATAAGAAGTGTTTTGTCGACGAAACAAGCTGCCGGTTGGTGCCTCCGCGTTCTTGCACACGTGGCTTTCCATTCCATCTTCTTCCGTTCTTCTACCTCTTAGGACTCACAAAGTCGTTAGGTCTCGAGGAAAAGGCGACTTGGCATCGACCACCAATCATCTTTTTGGTGAAGTAGTTTGTCAATTTTCTAAAGGACAACTCGGAAAAATTTGTTGCTATAGGATGTACGACATGGATTATGACTGTGAAATAGTTTGCATTTAAACGTATTGTATAAAATTATGACACAGGAATGAAAAGAAATTTACTAAAAGAAATTTTTAGATAATTAAAATATTATAAGAAATTTTATTGGAATTTGGCAACACACCTTTGTAAAATTATTTTTATTGTTGGTATTGTTGATAATTATGATATTACATTTTTTTGTTCTGTTTACTGTATATATTGTAAATATAATGATATCGGAATAGAAAGATTACTAGAAAAATTTCTTGATAATTTTATTGGAAAATGTGAATATTATTTTATTTGTTGAATATATTCCAGAAATAGCGATAACAATTATAGCAATAGAAAAGTAATTAGGAAAGTTTTTAAATAATTAAAGTGTTATAAGGAATTTGATTGGAATTTGACAATATGTTATTTTTTGAGATTATTTTTATTATTATAAATAACTGAATATAATTATGAGAATATAATTGCGAGAAATAATTATAAGAGTTATAACAGATTATAAATATAATATTAGATTTTTTATTCAAACTATTTTATTAATAATATTTTAAATATAATTTAAAAATAGTGAACGTTTAACAATATGTCTGTAAAGTTGTAAAATTTAAAAGATATTTTAGAATAAAATACTTATTAAATTTTTGAACTTTAATATTTTCTTTAGAATTTTGTAACTTCAATAAAAAATCAAAAAATATATAGTTTATAAAATTAATATTAACAATTTTTTAATTTTTAGTTTAACTGTTTTGAATATTCTTAAGTGTAATAAGAAATTTTAATAAAATTTTTAATAAATTAAGCTATTAAGAATCCAAAAACAATTTTTTCGAAATAAAGAATAATTTTTTATTTACAAATATCTAATTAATTTATTAAATAATTAAATTTCACTTCGTATTTAAAAGTATCGTAATTTTGTATTTATAAGTCGAATCAAATTTTATTCTGGGTTAATTGCGAAGATAACCCTGGATAGAACTTCTGCAACGTTCGAGTGCTCGTTGAACCAAATTGGTTGTTCGCGTTGTTATTGACGTACCTGTCATCCTCAGTGTGAATTTGAAGCAACTCTTATCGCGACATCTTTTCGAGTTAGAAGTATTTAATACGCAAACTGTTTGAAATAAAATAAAAAAAAAATTCTGAAATCTATTGAATTCTATATCATAACCCAATTACTGAATGAATTTCTTTATTCTGCAAGAGATTATTTTGATAATCATTTTTTTAAACTTAACTTAACATCTAAATCTTTAAGTTATTAACTTTACCTAAAAACTGACATATAAATTTTAATTCAAATCAAAATTATTGATAAAAAAATTGTTCTATATATATAACTCATTATAAATTTTCAATTAAAAAAATTTATTTTTTAGTTTTTTAATTCTTTAAACAAATTCTTTATTTTTAATGAAAATTTATAAGTATTATACATACATAAAAACGTAAAATTAATATTCAAATTTTCAATGTGTTCTTAAACATAATAAATAAAATAATAAAAAGAATTTTTTTAAATTACAAAATATTCAAAATTTATTACTGCTGTGAAAAAATTTTCAGGCGAAACTTTTCAAATTTCAATCACCTTGAAAAAATATCGAAATTTTGATAATTCTTATAAATATTTCCCATCGACAAAAAAATTTCTTTATATGCATATAAAGTCCATTGTAAGTGTCTACAAATTTTCATTAAAATTATAATGATAATTTCTGGATTAGAATTTAACTCGTAACATAATAATAATAAGAAAACATTTGTCTTACACCGCATGTGTTCAAAAATTGCGTCAGTACCACCATTTACCTTCAATCCGCGATCTTATAAGAAATTTCTTTAGATACGGATTCACCGCAACTCGAGCCCGTTTCACACGACTCGTACAAAGTCGGGATACCGGTTTTTAGACTCGGCCGCGATTCTACTTATAAATTGCTGATTTACACGACCGCGATAATGCCATTACGACTGCGGCTTTCCTCGGCGAGCTTTTTGCCAATGGTCGCCGCAATCCGCAGCTTGGCTAAAAGGCGTTCTTCTCGCGAAAACATGGCTCCTTTTTGCGTTTTCGCCATGACGGTTTAAACGATACATTCTCGTTTCTAGAAAACGCAAGAAATTCTTGCTCGTGAACAGATTAAGGGATGTTTTTCGACGATGCTCGAGAGAAAAAAACGGAATAGGACGGAGGTGAGTGGATATTTTAATTTCGAGTAAATATCAATCTCGTTTAAAGAGTGAGAACTTTGTTGCTTTGTAAAATTTTTGTTTTAGAAATCTGAGGGTATATTGTTAAGAGATAGAAGGAAAGTTGTGTACAACTTCGTAAAAATATATATATATCAATTATAAAAAGAAATATTATATTATATATAATTGTATTTATATAGATAATTTTTAATATAATTGTTAGATTTATATATAATATTGATATAAATTTGTTAAAAGATTTTGATTATTATGCAAATAAAAAAATGTTTAAGTCAATTGAGAATTGGCCAAGTTCAAGTATACTTGATAAATTTTTTAATAATTGTTAAAAATGATATTTTTAATGTAATTTTATTATTTTTACCTTGTTTAGATTATAAAATCTCTTCTCTTTTATATTTAAATTATGAAATATTTTGTATATAATTAGAAAGAATACATATGATAATATAAAATATTTTGTTATTTTATAAATTTCATTTATTTTATTATTTCTTTATTTTAATAATCCAGAATGAAAGAACGATTGATTATTTAATACTTATTGAGTGTGTAATTAAAAAAAAATTAATATTTTAAATTTAATTTAAATTTTTTAATTTTTTTTTTATCAAAAGTGAATCTAATCTTTAATTTATAACTTATTTCTAATATTATTACTAATATTATCAGATTATAATTAAATGCATAGTAATAGAATGTCTATGGCCTAAGCAATTTTAAATATTCGAATTGAAAATTCCAATAGAAAATAACAATAATATACGTCAAAACAAAAAAATGTTAAATAATAATGAAAATTTATATGTGATTATTCTCTAAAAAGGAGTTAATTTATCTTAATAACCAGCATCCAGATAAGTTCTATCCCACCCATAGCACTCATCGATAACGACTCTCCTTGACACCGAAATTGGGCGTTATCAAAATATATTCTTATTCTCATAAAGTAAAGTTTTTATTTTACTTTTTATTTTTTTTATCTTATAAATAATATAACTTGAATATTATTAATATGAAAGATGAATTTTCAATATCTATACTTTTTTAATCTATGTTTTGTACGAGAATTTTATCACTTGTTATACATTATTTTCTATTATTATATTCAAAAAAATCAAATATTTGATATTGATGAATGAATCATTAAAATTTATAAATTTATTTCTCTAGATAAAATTTCAAAATTCATTTGCAAACACCATTATTTCAAATAAATATATTTTTACTTGAAATTTTTTTACTTATTTTCTTTATCTTATCGAATTAAAAATACTTTTTATCATATTTGAAATAATTATTCTTTTATTTCAGCAAAGAATATCAAATCCTTGAATTCCCGCGTTTTCGCAATCATTCACCATCGTCACCATGTCCCAAATCGATGTCTAATATCTATCTTTAACCCACTGTTCGATCTCGCGCGAGAAACGGATCGACGACAAAAATAATTGTAAACAAGCCGAAGGCACTCCTTAACATCATGACGCAACGAGAAATATTTGTTTGGCCAAGTCGTGGTTACGATTAAATGGAGGCGGACAGTATGGAGGATGATAGGGAAAAGCGAGAGTGCTCTGCTCTCCTTCTCTCTATCTTGTTCTCTCTTGAGAGAGGAAAGTGTGTCGGCGACCGAAAATAATCCCAGTCGGTGGTGGTTCGTTAAAAATATTTTCAACTCGAGACCTCGGCGAGCGTTCTACCAAGAAAAACATCGTTATATCAATGATATGGCGTCGTCGGTGCAGCGTGGAATATTTTTCTTCAGATTGCGCGTCGATAATGCAATAGAATCTTCATTGTTCGAACATCCATTATAAATATCTTAAAGATTCGCTTGAGAATAAAATTATCGTGAGTTATTTCTCGTCTCACTATGTTGAGAGTAATTGTTTGAGAGCGAGAATTTTTTTTAATATGTTCTCAAGTGGATACAATATGGTTAATTGGATAGCTAGCTTTGCAATTTTAAATAGTTTAATATTTTGAGACCAGATGTCGTTGAGAATCGGTTGACAAGCTATGAAGAAACAAACATGAACTTGAAATGACAAAGAGAGAAAATGTAGAGAATTTTTATTTCCATCGGTATCGAGAATAAATGTCGAAAGAAACACTCAAAAGGAGTCATATCTGAAAATTTTATTAATCGAATGTTTTGTTATTCGAACTGTATATTATTATACGTTATATAACTAGCAATAAAATACGTTCACATATTTATAAACGTGAACATATAATTGTCGATATAACCTATTGAAATCAGAAACAGAAAATTAGGTGAAAGTGTTACAGAATTGGAAAATTTATAATCATTCATATTAACAATTAAAAGGAAATGGAAAATTATTTGCAATGTATATATTCCTTTATATACTAAAAAATTTATACAATTTGATAGTTAAAATATGGGATCTATAATTTTATAATAAAAACTATTCTTTACATCATTATTTTAATTTTATTATAAATAAATATTTATTTTTTGCAAAATAATAAAATAATTCATCTAATGTTTCATTATTCGAAATTTTATCTTTTTATTAATAAAAAATATAATAGAAGTTGTATTTACATATGCATCTTAAAATATTTGGAATAATTGTTTATCCAATATCAATATCTAAATAGCAATATCAACAAAGAATTACGTTAAAAATCATAGTTTATTTAATGACACAATATTAGACATGAGTATTCTATACAAGATATTCCAATTGGAAATTAATTAATTTGCTAAAATAGAAGCTTCTTTTAAACAAAAAATATACATTTATCTTTGTTTTCGAAATATAAAGTGATATAATGCTATATATAATTAGGTGTTCAAGCTAGCTTAACTCTTCTATGATTTTTCATGAATATATATTTAAAATTATTTATTTAAAAATATATTTCACAGTGATTTATATTGATTTTTATTTTTTTGTGAAAATTGCCATAGAAATACTGAATATATTTTAAATCTTTTAATATGAAATTACATAAAATTGAATATTTAAATCGAAACAATAGACAGCAAATATCACGGAAGTTGCTGTTAAACATTAACAATGACCTTAATTCAATGGATGTGATTCAATGGAAGCATGCTCATTTGTACACATAGAAATACGAAATGATCATTTGATCGTTATAAATCAACACAAAACTTAATTTAAGATAATCAATTATCATTGAAAATAGTTTAAATATAATATTAACTTTATTTTTCACCTCTCGAAAAGAATAAGAGATCGTCATTATTATTTCAAGAATCGATCCATAGTCTAATATTTTTTTGTTCAGAATTATTTATTTTATAGTATAACAATTATTAGCAAAGTTTGTCGGTTTTGTTTTAAATTATTCTGTTTAAAAAAAAACATTTGATAGTTGATTACAGAACTAATTATTAATGATATTTTAATGTACGTAAAAAGTCACTGAAGCAAATGACGCTTGGTAATTTCTAATATAAAAATAAATCAATTTTTTAAATTAAGTGATAAATCTAGAATCTCTATGAGAATAATGAATTCTATAAAATTTATTTTAATCTTGAGCTATCTCAATAAACAAATCATTAAATTTTAATATAATATTTACAGTGAGAGACAAAAGTTTTCATATAATTTTTCTTACAAAAAAACTTATTGAATCCTAAAAAGTTTGATTTTAATATAAGCTTATATGGAATGAATTACACGCAGAGCAATCTTTTTTCAATAAGAGATTTTTTTGTAGTGAAATCAATACCTTAAATTTCAATATTTTGTCAAATTTTAAATATAATTTTTCCTAGAAATTTTCTTTTACAAAATTTTATTCAACACAACTTCATTTTTTAAATATCAAATATATTAAAATAATTTCAAATTATATTTATGTATAATGCATGTAGAAATAAATTGCTTCGAAAGATTTTATCAGATGCTTTAAAGCTCTTTGCTTAACTTTCAATCAATATATCATCAATAACACCAACTAACGCATTATATCACGGAAAATTCTCTAATCTCGAACACTCCTCCATCATTCTAACGCGTTCAATTTACCGGAAACGACGTATCCAAAACATTAGTCAAAATTTTCCAGCAACATCTCTCGACCGTTTCCTCATAAAACACATCATCGACCCGAATAAAAAAAGAGAAAAAAAAGAAAAAAGAAAAAAAAAAGGGAAAGAAGAGTAAGTAACGTCGGTTATGAAACATCGTGTGATGGCGGGAAATTTCTCAATCCGTCTGCGAAATATAGATTTCAAAGTAAGTAAATTTTTACACACCGGGTCGCCCCTCGCGAAACTTTTCAGACACGGTTGGCGGGGACGTTGTACCTCTCCCACGTATCTTGATTTTCCTCGAGGCGCGTTTAAATCAACGCAAACGATCGGAAAAAGCACTTCCCACGGTTTATAGAAGAGATAGAGCACACATACCCGGCAGTCCAAACACGTATTAACTCTTCCCATTTTGACTAATTTATAGCTTGGGAGATCGCCAGCCATGGTGGATACGTTTACATTCTGACATTTATTCCGTGGATTTTTACCCATTTGCCAGAAGGTATTGCGACAGAGAGAGAGAGAGAGAGAGAGAGAGAGAGAGAGTGTCATTGCAACGAACGAAAGCTACTCGTATAGATAGGTATCGGGGTAATGTGTTACAAATCTCCACGGTTCTATCTTGCTTCGTTATTTCCCGCGTTTGAGATATTCTGATATTGATCGTTAGAGATTAACTACTCTATCAAAGTTTAATACCAATTGTGTGATAATTAATGTCATGTTCCTTTTTGACATACTTAATAAGAAATTTAATTATACGTACACTTCTCATGTTCAAGTATTCATAAATCATTGTATATTATTAATTTTGTAAATTTGTTATTAATAATTGTTGTTAATTTATAAATTTGTCTCTTTAATGTTGAGGATAAAAAAAACTTTTATTTGTTTGATATTTTTTTTGTAGTTATATGTATAATATAAAATTTGAAAAAAATAAAAATATTTAGAGCATTATGATAAATTAAATTTTCATATTATTTTTTTATTAAAGAAACATTTTTTAAAATTTTCTTTACATTAAGCTTATCACTCCAATTCTTTGATAACATAAAGATTATGCATGTTGTACAGTAAATGAATACAAAGAATTGTGATAGCGAAGAATGTTATTGTATACATTGTAGCTAATCTTTCGATGATATTGGTATTTTAAATATTCTTATCTAATTATATATTTAGTTAGCTTAAATAAAATTAAGATGAACGTTCTCTGATTTCTTTATATTTTTCATAAAATAACAATTTTTTCTAACATATTATTAATTTTAATTTTATCTGTATAAAATGTCAAAAATTATTAGGTTAGATTGTAAAAATATTTCAATACAAGATATGTGAATTTATAGAATCTTTTATAAAAAAAAAAAAAAAAGAAAATTCGATTTGACATGTAATAAAAATTCGTTAAGATAAAAATTGGCAAAATTGCAAAATTCGAAGCTTCATTAAACAAATTTAAAATCAATAAAATATTGATTTAATTTCTCCTTAATTTTAAAATGGTTTATATTATATCTAAATTTAAAAAAAATTCCTGACATGAAAATAAAAAAATATAATATATAATTTTATTAAAAAATGGAAAATTTATTTAATAGTTGATTAATATTATAACACATAATTAATTTAAATTAATAATTCTTGATATTTATAATAAACACATTTTATAATGTTTTAAGAGAAGATACAATGTATTAAAATTTGAGATTTGTTACAAGAAAAAAAAGAAAATATTTATTATACTTTATATAAAATTATATGCTATAATATTAAGCACACAAGAAATAATTATATCTAAATCAACTATTTATATTTTATTTTTTTAATGAACTAAATCAATTAAAAAATCAATACATTATCAGTGAAACATATTATATTTTTCAAAAATAATAACAAATAACCAGATAAATAAAATAAAAAATCTTTCAGTTTTCTTTCTTTATCTAACCTAACCAATCAATTCTAATTTACAATTTCTCTTAATAAACTAAATTAAAGAATATTAATAAATCATGAACGAAACATATTACATTTTTCCAATATCACAATAAATAATGAACAAGAAAACAATACAAAAAACGAATACAAACAGAAATTGCGAAAACAATGTCATAAGAAAAATTCTTGCAAAATTCTTTTTTTTCCTTCGAAATTAAACGATAAACAAAGAGAAAAGAGAAAAAAAGGGGGAAGGAGGGGAAGGGGAAAGAGGAACGATTCCTTTTCGAGACAACGAAAAAAAGTAAGAGAGAAATGACGAAGGAAAAAGAAGTTTCGCGGACTTAACGGAATAGAGAACGAGGGGCACGGGCATTGAAAGACGTCGTTAAAGTGAAATTAATCGTGATCCGTGGTTGAGGAGGGGGAGAGGGGAGGGAGGGAGACTCCGTTTCGCCGTAATTAATCGGCTGTTTCGCCAACTTTAATTGTTGGACAGCGGAGATACACGGTGATCCTCCCGATCTCTCGAGTGCTTTAGCATTCCCTCGATCCCCTTTTTCCGTCCTTAGTTGACGATAAAAATTTTTCGATCCTGCATTATTCTAGGAAACGAATAAAGAAACATTTTATTTCTTTCTTTATTTTTGTGTACATATTTCTCATATTTCAGTATTTCGAAAAGATTATGCAGATTAATATATTTGTGGGATGCAACGAATACAAAAGTTATTATGAAAAATGTGGTTGAGGTTTATTTTTTAGATTATAACAAATTAAATGAGATAGAATGAGATAGTTTTATCTCTCTTACATAATTGCCTTGCTTTATCTAATGCAAATTTCGATTATTTATTTATTATTTATAACTTAATGAATAAACTTCAATCAATATTTTTCGTGTATCAAGTTTTATTTTTATGTTTAAATTTTGACTTGGCAAGTAAAATTGATTATAAAAAAATATGTATATTAATATCCTGTTGTTAATTAATATTTTATTATTTTATTATTTTCTTTGTTGATTGTTCTTGACATACGTTGCCATTAAATATTAAAAAATAATTTAATACAAATTTAACTTTTTTTTCTTAAATATAAAACATGGATGGAAATAAGAATTTTTAAAAGATTATAAACTCTTAAATGTTTTCTTATTAAAAAATGCAATTTTTTATTGATTGTTGTAGATAAGATGACTAATTCTTAATATAATTTTTAACATTTATAGCTTTATTGAAAATAATATTATTTAAAATTCAATAAATTTTGTATATGTAATCTAATGCAAGATTATAATTAAAATTTTTAATTAATTGTATTAATAACTCCTTAGTTTATTTTTTATGTTTGTAGATTTGAGAATTTTAAATATAATCTCTTGGAAAGTTTTATTGAATTAATCCATTTCAAATTTTTATGTTGAATTTTAAATCTGTATAAGAGAAAAATTAAATGCAGAAACAGTTTCATATTCTAATATTACAATTTGTCTTTTTATAATAAAATTTTTTATTGTTATTAAAATATTCTTGACATTCTATTTAATTAAATTAATACAAAGTTTAAATTAATATATTAAAAATATTATATAGTATATATTTATTCATTATTCTGAACAACTTTACACATTTGTAAAATTTATCATTCTATATGTAAAAATTTAATGTTTTGTGAAAATTCTAAATATTTTTTAAATTAGATGATTATCTTGTTAAATGATTATAGAGAAAATATTATATAAATATTATAAAATATTATATGTAAATATTATAAAAATTGATATTCCTAGTGATTAAATAAAATCGAACATTATTGATAAAATATTGAACATAAATATTATTATAAATAACAATTTAAAAATATTATTTCCAATAAAAATATTTGTATTTTTAACAATTTATAATTGCAGATGAGTTAAGATATATATACATATCATTCTTTTTGTTAATTTTTAAACAAAAAAGGAAGAATATTAAAAAACTGAATGTTTATGTTAAATGAATGTATATATTTCGATTTTGAACAAATCTCGTGATGACTCGATATTATTGTTATAAGAATATCTAAGTGATGATGAAAATTCAAACTTAACTTAATGACACATTTAACTTTTTTTTATCCTCTATAGATACGAAAATTGATCATCGAGAAATAATTGAATATTTTTTCACTTTTCCATTTAACGCGAAAAATCAATAATTTTGAAAGTCCATTTAAATTTAATTATAATGAACAAGTAATTAAAAATTTTTTTTTAGTTTTTATTGATACTTTCTTACATATTGAATCACGAAGAGAGATTCAGGTAAATTGTTTAAAGCATATTAATACATTTATAAGACATTTTTGGAGAATTGATTTTAATTATTTGAGTTAAGTCAATTTAATTAAACTAAATCTATTATTTATTTGACAATATAATAAGATAACAAAAAATTTTAAAGTATAATAAATGTGTTATAAAATTTAAAACAATAATTATTTTTTATTATTAAAATTTTGAAAATTAATAAAATTTATTAATAATAAATATATTGATATATCAAGTAGAATATATATTTCAATTTTTATTATTAATTAATTTTAATAATAATATTTACAGGATGTTAATATTTTCGTGGATATTTTACAAATATATATTAATTAAAACTTATTTATTAAGCAATTTATTTTTTATTTTATTTATATTTAAATCAAGGGAGATAGAAATAGAATATAAATGATGATCTGATAAAGATAGACCTGTCTCATTAAATTTCTCTCTCTTTCTCTCTCTCGTTATCTATAAATCTATTATATTGCATGCTATAAATATTTATATCTTCATAAATAAATCTTAACTGATATTTTTTGTATACGAACCTTTATTTTGTTTTTTAAAATTAAGATCCTTCAAAGATTTTATGAATATATTAATATCTTGTATATTAAATGTCATAATGAATAAATAAAAAGCTGAAACTATATTTTCTATATCTGACATTAGAAATTTTAATAATAAAAGAATAATTATTATATTTTATCTTATTTGTTTTAAATTTTTTGAAATTTTATCAATAGGAAAGAATTAACAATCAAAAAAAAGCCTCAATAATTGATTCGCAATTAGTTTAAACAAATCTTGATTTTCTAATTGTTAATATTTGTTAAACTTTTGAGTTTATGAAATTTAGGGTGAGTTTATGAATATAGGTGATTGAAATTTTTCAAATTCAAAATTATTTAAAAAATTAAGTGAAATTATATCCATATCCATCCATAAATATTTTCATCGAACATATTTCTTCTATTTTAGAAATTTTAAATCTAAGTTGAAAAATAAAATGGGAAAAAGTCATAAAGCCTGGTGAAAATCATCATTTGACTTTGATCTGATAAAAACTCATTGTGATGCATAAGTTCGGCAGGCATTCTTTTACGATGGAAAAGCAGAATCTGTCGATTCCCGACTATTTTATAGACCTATCGTAAAATCGTATGGTTGGTATGCATAAGTTTCAGTATAGTCTCATTCGGTTTCATCCTTAAAAAGTTCCACCCTAATTTCAGAACGATACCTATAAATTTCGCATAAAGAACACGTGACGTCCATAACAAGTATAACTAAAAAATTTTCATTTATATTTATAACAAATATTATCGACTTTATTAATTATTAGTAACTAAAAAGCAAATCAAAAATTTTTTTTATTTGCTTTTTATCTTATTTTGTATTAAAGTATCATTCAATAAGTAAGCAAATCCCTTATTTCTAGATCTATCTTTTGTATTGTTCTAAGTCTTGAAAAAAATCTGAAAAAATTCTGAGATACTTATTGAAATTTTTAATTTCGTGTACGTAATAATGTGAGAATTAAAATTAAAATTATTTTTAATAATTATAAATAAAAAGAAAAAATTTCGAAGAATTTTACCAAAGGAATTTATTTATTATATTTAAAATTGATTCTCAATAACTAAATTTGAGGGAAATAATGGAACACATATGCGATAGTAAACGTGTTATTCAACTTATACAAATTTAATACAATAACGACGAAAAGTATGGAAAATAGTATATCCAATTACGATGTATAAAATATTTAATAACTTAATAATGGTGATTTTAGGTTAATCCAGAAAGCTATTTTTATGCATATTTCATCGCTACGGAATATGAAATATTTTGAAACGAATTTATGAGAAAAATTAATTCCGTTATTTCGTACGGTTTAATAGCTTAATTCAAATTTCTCCCCCTCTGTTGTTCCTATTTCCATTCATTTTTGCGAAGAACGTCAAGTACGATTAAAATCACGAATAAGCTTCGCTATAATTTATCTCTCGAGTTCCAAAGTTTCCAGTGATGAACGTCACATCTCAGCTCAACATAATAAACGAAACTTACTCATTTTCATTAACGCTTCCACAGTTTATCCGCTTCTTGTTCTATCTGTATTCTCTGTCAAACGAAAGGGAACGCATTCTAATTTCAACTTGAAATGAGACAAATAAATACGAAACTTTATCAGTCATATACATATAGTTTCAATTGATATTTGAAAGAGAAAAGATCTTTGTATTGAAAAATCTTTATCTTATTATCGAACATATTATATTGCCATTCAAATGTAGGAATTTTAATTAGAAAAGAATTCTTATCATATTCTTTGAAATAGATTCTTTATAGAGCAGATTAAATTTAAAATTAAAATTTTGAAAAATTTTATATAAAATCAAGATAAAAGAGGATTGAATTGTGTTATGATACAAATATATGTATATTTTATACATATAAAAATCAGAATAAAAACTTAATTATATCGTATTCATTATAAATTAATTATATTATGACTTTTTACATAAAATTAATTATCAGAAACGTTATGAAGGAATAAGAATTAAGAATTAAATTGCACAAATTAACTGTATTATGACAATTATAATTTAATAATAAATTATAATTTTCAAATTTAATTGTACGCATCAAACTCATCATAAGATATTATTATAAATTACAATTTAAAATTATCAATTTCAAAAATTTATTTTGTACAAATTTAAAGAAAAAAAAAAATAAATTAAACAAACTTCAATCAATTAGTTATATCACAATTCAATTCTTTTACAGATTATTATTATAAAGTATTAAAATTACCATTTCCAAATTTATAAAAATGAACATACAGAAGAAGAAAAGAAAATAATAATATTATAAATTTTCAACGTTATTTTGAAATATTTACAAACATCTCAAATTCGTCGTTATTTCCATCATAAATTTCCAAACTGAAATCTCCGACCCAAGATCCCACTAAATAATTCCATCACCGCATAATAAATCGACACAGCGTGCTTCAATCTCTGCCAAAGCATCTAATCAACTCGCAGCCGAACAAAAGTACCATTCCTCGAGCTCTCTTCTCCCGCATCAACACCAAAGTTTCCACACGTAGGCGGAACCCACGTCGAACCTTATTTATTTATCAAATAATAGACAAGCACGGATGCACGCGGAGCCAAGCAAACGTTTCGCGAGAAATTAATTCGAGACGAGGATCCTGCAGACGAGGGACTTGATGTCATTCACGTCGCAAGGATACTATCGGGACTTCCTTCGAGTCGGATCGAGTCAGAATGTAATCTCTTTCCATTTCGAACGCGGTGTTGGGGCAATCGAGGGGTCGTGCGATGAAATGTTTATAATGATGGAAACGCACGCGTGTGCGATCCGAATAAAATCCCAAACTCGTTTGCATGCAAATTCGGGTATTTCGAGTATTTCATATTTTTCTACTTCTCTCCTCGTCTTTCTTCTGCTTTTATTCGCGTTTCATTTTGTTTCGGTCTGTTCGTTCTCTTCTCGCTCGAACGTTTGGTTGGAATAATCATTCAAGTTAAACGCTTGAATCGTCATTAAAAATTGTAAAATATATAATATACTGTTGGTAATATGTGCGCAAGATATTTTTGGAGGATTATTTTCTAGGAATAAAAATGAACACGAATTTTTCAATATATTCTCGAGACCGTCATCCTGAGTTCTTGTAATAGTTTAGGTTAGGTTAGGTTATTGGTAAAATTGAATTGATGATTAAGAAATTAGTTCAAATTTGTAATGTGAATCATTAAATCGGCAATGATTTGAGATGATTTGAGAGAATTCACAGTTTATAGGTTAGATTAAATTAATAATTTTTTTAATAAGCAACGATCTCTGAGTAAAACTTTAATAACAATATTATTGTGTGTGATTTTGATAACATTAAAAAATTATCAAACGATGATACTTTTTTATAAGTACTTATCAAATATTAGATTAGATGATCAATTTATAAATCTATAAAATCATTTAAAAATAAATGGCTAAATGTACCATTGAAATTAATAATCTGTTTTTTATATGTTGAATTTAAATTATTGTTGAAAACTTTGTCTTTTACATATTAAAAATTCATAACATATTTAAAATTCTTTACGATTTCATTACATTATCGAAGAATTAAAACTAACTATTGAAATTTTTTTTTTCAAAATTTCTAAAATTTCATATATACTAAAAACTTTATATTTCGCCATTAATCCATTCCTGGAGGACAAATAAATAAAATCAATTTTAATAAGAAATCGAAAAATTAACGAGCGAAGAAATCAAATAAATAAAATTTCAAACAGAAATTTAACTTTTATTGAAAAATAATGATGGCAGAAAGTGAATCATGTAGTAAGAAATTTTTGGCGACGAATATTGAATTTTTGTACTTTTATTGAATATCGAAACATTTCCTTGTCGAAAAAATATTTGGCGAATACACGGGCAGACGAATATACAGATTCCATTCAAAAATTTCATATATATTTGAAATCATGATATAATAAAATTGTTATAACACGATATAATATTGTTGTACACGGACGATATTGCATCGAGAAATATTTCGAATATGGACGCAAAAGGATTAATTGTTACGCATCGATCGATTTCATGTATATACTTTTTTTACCGCCTCGGGTATTTTGGGCGCACGATTTTGGAAATTTTATGGAGAATCGAGGGTGGTTTCTAGAGATAAGAGGATGGGCATGAGGATACGATGGGTCCAGATTAGTGGAATATGGGAATGGTAATATAAAGTAGAAATTGTGATAGGAGGATTTCGAGGATCACTTCTTCCCTGTTTTGTTAGTTGTGAATGTTTTGAATTATGGAATTTTTATGAGTTTTGGGAAATTTTCTGATACTTGGCGGTTTGTCTTAAATTTTCGTCGAAAAAATGTTAGAATTTGGATGAATCGAGGATAGATAAAAGAGAATATGTCAAATAAAATTTATTTTAAAAATTTAGAATATTTATTAACAAATTCTAGCGATAATGTATACTTTTTATAACATATTTTTTTTAATTTAAAAAGTTTCCTATATTTGTTAAATATTATTTCTTAAATTGAAATTCAATTCATTTAATCAATAGTAAATCTTCAAATTTAGTAAAGATTATCTGAGATTCATTTCGTGATTCAACAATTACTTTTCTTATTATCCATTATAAAAAAATGATGATTTCTTATGAAAAATTAATTTGATATAATCGATCGCAAGTTATATTTTTGATTTAGAAAATAAATACGAACAACTGTCATACACGCATGAAACATAAATAGATTGGTCAATAATAGTCAATAAATAAATAAATAAATGAAAATATAAATAATATAGAGACTCGAGAATGTAAATTTTTAAATCACATAATTTATGAAAAATTGAAATTTTCTAAATTTAACTTGAAAAAAATAATGATTTGTTTCATTTTTAAATATCATAATATCTTATAAATATTATTACGCTTTGAATATTTCATATCTTTTTGCACACATTTTATAAATCCTTATACATTTAAATTTTTCGTAAATATTCAATTTATATAATTATACGAAATTATAAATTGATTTCGATATTGAAATTTAACAATATATTATATCTATACTATTTACATAAGATATTGGATTTCTATAATATAATTTTGCAATCGTTTATAATCATTCCATCCAATCAGAAGTTTGTATCCGTGCTTTACTTTATTGACTCTATTTCTCGATATCCACGGAATTCTATTCGGTTTTCAATTTTCGAAATTGAATATGTAACGCTTCTCGAATATACACGCGAAATGCACCCGAATCTAGTTACGCACGGAATTTTATCAATAATGATAGCACGATGATAGCATGATACGATGATCGTTATGATATGAAAATCATTATCGATGTTGAGATATACACGTTTATGGGATGGTTCCTTCAATGAATTTATTTGTAATTTTACGAACGTTCGTAATATTATAGGAATTTTAATTCAATGTTAACATTATACAATTGTGAAGCGCAATCTAGGGAGCAATAAATCAATGCAACATTTATCGAAACGCATATGATAGAATATGTAAATATAATAATTATGCAGCGAATTAATTTAAATAACTTTTCTGTGAATTGTTAGTTATTTATGCAAGTGGTTTATTCAGTTTTAAATAAAAAAGAAATGAAGCGAGAAATATATCTTGATTTATAAAAATTGTGTCTTAATGAAATTAAAAGCAACGAAGGAAAGAAAAATATATTGTAATTATATCAAAAAAAAAAAAAAAAAGAAACAAATTTGTATTCATATTATCAGGAAAAATGTTACACACTGCATTTTATAATCCATTCATTTTTTTCTTTAATAATAGAACAGTATTGCTATACAATTTTTATTTCATTTTTAATATATATGTATATGTTATATGATATATGTTCACTATTTATAAATTCTTCTTTCAGAAATATCTTCGATTATAATTTTTATAAAATCGGTATTCATAATTTCTTTCTTTATTTATAAAGTACAATAAAAATAGCTAAAATTTTTGTAAAAATTTGTTTTCTGCATTTCCTTTTTCATTTTTCGACAAAAAAAGTAATGAAACTTTCTTGATTACTTATTAGTTAATGATAAGTAATAATTTTTACAATAGATATTATTGCGTTAAATACTAGATATTATTGAAAAAGAATTATTGTTCATACAATTCAATTCTTAATTTATTCTTTACCAATCTATAATATAATAATTATATAATAATTTGATCATTCACTAGAATTACTTTAGTATAGAATACCAATAATTTTTATAAAAATTATTAATAATAAAAGTAATTAATAATTCTAAGATAACAATATGTCGAAAAAAATAAAAAATAAATAAAATTGATTTATTCAATTCTTTATCTTCCTTAATTATAATTTTGATAAAACTAGTATTCATTTTTTATCCTGTTAAATACAACAAAATTTGGTTTCTACATTTTATTAAAATCTCTGTCACTTTATAAGAATAATAAAAATTTTTTAAAAATTAAAATGTGATTAATAATTCAAACAGTACATCAAAAAAATAAAATTATAATTTTAATAAAACTGGTATTTACAACTTTCTCTCCCAATAAATAGAATAAAACTATTATATTACTATTTTGGAAAATAAAAATTTACTTTTCTACATTTCCTTTTCCGACGAAACTTTCTTAATTAGTTGACATATAACGCATAAACGTTTTAAAAAGACGAAAGCAATATTCATCGAAAGAACTCCCTCGATCGATTTTCACTTCGTTTTCAGATCATCGTCAACGAATTTTTACGCGAAATGTTTCATCGTGTATTTTTCATTTTTAGAAAGAGTATCCTCGTCTAGCCATCTTCAGACTAGTAGCCAAATTGCGTTTCGTATCAGCTATGAATTTGAAAACGCAAGCGAGGGAGGGAACGAGAGAGATGAATGGGTACTGAAAATCTCGAGGACGCATCCATAGGAACGAGAGATCATTTGATTAAAAATTAACGCGATTAAATGCAGTGCAAAATATATGATCGGGGTGAAGGAAAAGGAACACGATGTACAGGGATGATTAATACGATGAGATTATTTTATTTCTTTTTTAATCCGTGCCGACGTGGATATCTTACATAGTGTGACAATTAGGAGAAGTTGAAGGAAACTTTAAGAAATTTAATTAGAAAGGAATGGAAATTTTATTTCTTTTTTAAAACTTGGATCTTTTTATTAAAAGATTGCGAATGTTGAAATGAAAAATGAAATACTCTTATTATTCGAGATTTTAATTTTGAATAATGTTTTCGTAATGGTAAATAGTTGATTGAAATTGTTGCACACTTTTTCACTGTATAATTATGATAACAATTATTAATATTAAAATTGCACAACATTACATATTTAAATATTCAATAACTTCAAAGCGTATTGGTACACTTTTTAGAATATAACTTTTATGTAATTGGACTTAATGTTTTGAAGCAACGTAAATAATGTTCATAGCAAAGCGATTTCGATAAAATTTTTACCATATGACATATATAATCGATACAAATGAAGAAAATATATTTTTTAAATTTTTAATAATGATATCAAAAATGATCTTTATTATTTTTTTCACGATTTCGACAAATTGCAATTTTTTCAAGTTTTTTTTTTAAACGAATAAACCAAGTAATTTTTGTGACATTTCAAAACAATTAAGTCTGATTTTAAAAAAGTTATTATTATTAAAATATGCCAAAATATTTCTTGGAGTTATTATACATATATTAGTGACAAATGATTAAAATTAAAAATAATTAAATATATATATTTTTAATAATTGCAAAAATAAAAAATCTGAAACTGATTAATTTTATTGTGTTGGTAATTTTAATATTAATGCTATGAACAAGTATTATAATAATTGTATATTGTATGGAAAATATGTTCATTTATTTATATTTTTCTAAATCAATCCTAAAATTAATCTAAACTTCTTTCATTAGGAAAGATTTTATAATTTATTTTTACATAGAAAAATTATTATAAGAAACTAATCGTAAGTGAACATAAATATGAAATATTGTTCTATTTATCATTAAAAATTGAATTAATCTTCAATACTTTTACAACAATATTTATAATGTTTTTTATGTTTTAAAATTTAAAATACAAAATGAAATTAGATAAATTACGAAATCGAAAGACACATTTAATCTCAATTAAACAATAATGAAATATAAAACTATAAAAGTATCAATTAAACTCACGATCCTGTAATACCAATTAAATAAGATTAAGTTTAAAATGTAGCAGATTGCGATAAAGTATTTAATTCAACCATCGATACATAAAGTATCATGGAAATCGCTCAAGAAATTACTTATTCACTAAGTAAGGAGATTCATCGAACAAGTGTTAAATATTAAGCTGTGTAAGTACCAGTAGAATTTATTATTTCCTATAAAAAGTACTTTGAAATTCTTTTTCATCCCTCGATATTGCCTCGTTTTATCCAGAGAAGAATTCTAATTCAGATATCATTTATCATTTCAATTATAGGGAAGAAATTTTATAAATATGTTTTTTTTTTTTGTTTTATATTTAACAAATTTTCGAAACATGGCTTCGATCGGTACGAAAGAGAAAAATCGAAGAGGCGGAAGTTGGGGAAGCTTAACATGGCCACTGCCGCCTTCCACCTCGGAGAATTATGTGATACTTTGATTCAAAACACGTTTCTCCGTTAGACCGTAAAAAACTAGAACAAACATGTTTGTCACGTGTTACGTGCTCTGCAAAACATTTCCAGCTGACTTCAAAGAGATTTAAAATTATTTCTATACTAGCGTGTCGTAAAAACAAGCCGATCATTTTTCCCCGTATCTGAAATCCTTCGTATTAACATCCTTTGATCATACCATTTAGATTTTAATGAAAATTAATATATTTTTTTTTTTGTTGAATATTTTGAAAAAGTTTCTTTCAAAATAATCTTTTGATCGTGCGATTTAAATTTTAATGAAAATTAATATATTTTTTAGTGGATGATATTTTAACGAAACTGTTAATAATTGAATTAAAAAAATTATTGGACAAAGTATAGAGATTAAGTAATCATAATTTTAAAAAATTTGGAATGGAACAGAAAAATTTAAAATGGATAAAATTCTAAAATAATACCATTGTGTGCGTGATAGCATGATAGATATTATAAAGAAATAAAGTATTTATTTAAAAATATATTTAAATATATGCTATATATATATATTATATTTATCACATTTATTATCATAGAGAACATTGTTAAATTATAATTAAATTATAGTTATTATGTTATTAAATATATATCATATATTATAACGTATAATTAATATATTGTTGTCTTATTGGTTTACTAGGTTTAATAAATATCTATATCTAATCTGATAGTATAAAAAAAACAAGATACTATGAACAATTAAATTATCTATTATTTAGAAATATATTACTTATTATATTATTTATTTATTGCAAAAAATTTATATAAATTTATATATTGTATATTTTTGTTTTAAGTATTTTTTTTTATTGTATAATATTTCATTTAAATATTTATAATTTATAATAATATTAAATACATACAGATTATAAATTATATATATTCTATATTCAAGATTATATACTTTCTTTTTAATATTTTTAATATTCCAATTTTTTAGTATATTATATGTACATGTTAACAGATTGTTCATTTTATTATATATTTTAGAAAGTAATAATAAGTATACTTTTCTCTCTCTCTCTCTCTCTCTCTCTCTGTGCACGCATGCGTGCGTGTGTGTTATGATCACATAACAACGTTTGTAAGAACATTTCGTTAAATAAAATAAATAACTGTGATATTTTGTAAATTAAAATACATAACGAATATAAATATTCTTTACGTTTATTTATTGCAGTTTGCACATGCAATAGCGAATCATTGAATCATGAATAAATTGAAAGTTGAATATTTCTTTAATTTCTCGAATCGCGAAACAAGACAAAGACGATGTTTCCACCACAAATATCTCGAGAATATCTCAGATCGTATTTACGAAGATACGGCAGAAGTTTGGAATTTTCCGTGAAAACTCTAATCATCTTACACTTCGGGCCCTTAATCATGTTACGCGCTTTGTTGGTCCACGCCGAAGTTCATTGCAGCGTCGATGAAAGCTCGCTACTCAATCCTATTTTCGACTGGTTCGACTCGCTTCTTATCCGAATCACTCGTTCCCGTGAAACGCGCCTATTTATTGAAAAATTAAATTATCATGGAACGAGATATCGCTAGATTGATTGAAAGAAAATTCGACAATTTAGAATTTTATGCTTGAATATAGTTTTTAATTTATATAATATTTATATTTTCCTATTTTTTGGAATTTTTCTTTTGATTTTTAATTGAATCTGTTCTTATTCTTTTGTTTTTTATTTTTTTCTGTTTGGTTGGATTCATGACTTTCCTATCTTTCGAACTTCTTTTATATCTCTTTGTAGTTTTATTTATTTTTTTATTTAGCTTTTGTGATTCTTTTTTCATTTTTTTTTTTTTTTCATGCTTCCTTTATATTAAATTCATCGTACAAATAACGAAAATATTGAAGTTTCCAATATCGTAAATATATCAAAAGCAAAGAAATTATTATAAAAGGTTTCAATAATCAAAATATGTATGTTGGATTTCAATTTTAGTAAATATTGATTATCGAGATCATAAATATAAAATGTAAAGCGAATCGAACAATTTTTGTAAATTAGAAAATATTAATTCCACTATGAAATAAACTCTTACATCTTTAAACGAATAATGTTTTAGCCAAAACGAATTTTCAAAAATTTTCGAAAATATATTTTTGAGCAATTCAGTGTAAATCTTTTCACATCGACAATATAACATTTTTTATATTTATTTCATTTTCATTTTTATCATTTAAAATTTGAAAATATTAAAAATAATAAGTATTATAAAGAATATTAAAAATAAAATTAAAAATAAAAAATACATTTTTATTCTGAAATATATTCAATATTCTTTTTCTGAAACAAAAATTATTTTTTTTTACATTAACAATTAACAATTCTATCTTTTTACATTTATTCGATTCCTATCGCATTTTTTTCATCGCTAAAACTCGAAAATATTCAATATTAAAAAATAAATTTTTAGTCTGAAATATTTAATATTCTCTTTTATCTTCTATTTCGTTTCATCATACTCTCTTTCAAAACTCAGAAATATTAAATATTAACAAACAAAAAATAAATATTTATTCTAGAATACTTAATATTCTCTTTTTCCGAAAATATTAAATTTCATTATACATTTCTTTCGTAAAATTATTAAAATATCGAAAATAAATTTTTATTCCAAAATGCTCAATTTCTTTCTTACTCTGGTAACAGTCTGACAAACAAATATATTTCAATTATATCCACATCCATGCCGAAACCTTGTAATTCCTCATAATTCCACCCTATAATTTCAAGCAAAAAACCTCCGCAGCCATCCAGCAAAGGGGTGGGTCGTATAAATATTTAAAAATCGCGTGAATCTCTATACCGATCGACTGCAGTCGGTTATGTTTCTTAAAACGAAATAAACGGATGAAGGAAGAAAAATATAATACGAATGTCTTTGTAAATCTCGCGTGACCAAAGTTTTACGCCGTTTCCCAGGTTGACGATAGAACGGTGTGACGATGCCAGGAAATTTGCCTATAAAATGCAGGTATACAACATCGGTCTAAATCACATAGTCTGTGCCGATAGCACGTATAGACTTTTGTGTATCACGCGCGCTATCGTTCTCTATCCGCCATATTGGTAGCGCTAAGTTATTCTAGAGATTGGCGTAACTCCAAAGATCTTCGCCACCGTTTTTCGTTCGACACACGAGCCCATATGCTCTTCCTGTTTTCCCCGCCCTTCCGTTCCCTGTCTCTCTCTGCCTTTGTGAAATTCACTTCATATTTTCCGTTGATTTCTAGGGAATTTTTTTTAGAGAATTTTTTACGTGCGATTCTGTAGCGAAACATTATGTACGATTGTACGAGTTGAAAGTATATTTTATATACTGTTTTTCAATATACTGTTAATTTTTAAAGATTAAATGTTGAGGATTTTAAAATATTTGGCTTTGTGTTTATTTATGTGTTACTTATGTTTTATCGATATCTGATTTTGGGGAGTTTTTATTCTTCTTTTTGGATTTTTCGATTTTGTTAATTTTGAATAAGAATTTTGAAAATTTTTGAGCGTCACTATGTGTTTTAATAAATTCGTATTCGTAATTTCTTTCTTTTCGAACTTTTCCTGTCTTTTGTTTTCTTTACTTTTGTGGAAATTCTACAAATTTATCATTATATTATATTTTTTAACTTTTCTTAATTTTAGATTGAAAATTGTTAAATTTTTATTTTCTTATGTATTTTTGTAAATTATCGTTCTGATTTTTCTTCAAATTTTATCTTTATTTAATTGAATTTCGAAAAGATTGTGATTATTGAAAAAGATTACAATTCTATTTTCTTTTATAATTTCTAATAATATATTTATGTATTTATATATCTTTAAATTAATAATTCTCTAGAATATTAATCTTGAAACGTCTATTATTAACTTTGAATATTCGTCTTTTCTTATCTTTATCCATTATTACCAGTAAAGTTTCAAAAATCTCAGGGAATTACGATCAATTTCGAGTTATTTGCGGCGATTGCTAGAAATTTGTGTGTAAATTACTATTATTTCAGGAGTGGTGTGCACCGTACCTCTGTAACAGGGCTGAATCGTTAATCGAAAACGTTTACAATTTCGCAAATAATCCTGCTGGCGACGAAGGAGAGTTTCTTGGTCCGAGGAATATGTAAATGAGTAGCAACTTGTAGACATCCTTCCACCAGTCTCCCGGGGAAACATGCTAACTCAAGGAAATGTAGTTGAACCATATTCAAATTGGCGTTCTGAGTCACGCGGGTCTGGAGTATGTAAAATGCCATCTTCGGTGTCTCAAACTCTACCCAATACGTCTGAAGTTACGTTTTCTCGTGTAAAATGTGTCTTGATTAATCTCTTCGCTAATTTTTTCTATTCCTTTCCTTCAATCATTTTATGAATTTGATTGAAATTCTTCATCTTTGGTGTATCAATATTAAAATTGTCATATGCAAATGTATAATAATTTTAATAATGGAATAGAAGATTAATATAGAAAATATAAATTTTATGTTGTAGAAGTAATAAATTGTGTAGGAATGTTTAATTGCAAATTGAAGTTTTCAATGTATGAATATTTAATATTATTATTATTATTATTATTATTCTTGCCTTGTTGTCTATAATTATAATTTTGAAGAGATTATAAAATTTCTAGGAAAAAATATTTAATATCTATTTATTTAATCGAATTTTTTATATTGTAAACATCTATTTTCAAGAAAGAGAAGAAAATGATTCAATAGTCTTATTACATTATTAAAAATGAACTTGTATAAAAACATATATAGAATTATAATATTAATTAAAATTGAGAACTACTGTTTCAAATATTCTTCTTCCAATTTCTTTAAATTTCTAACAAATATTATGTTATATTTAATATTTTAAATTTTTATAATTCTATAATTTAACATTATATTATAGAATATATAACTTTAAATATTTTTATAACAATCCAAAATTTCTGTAGAATTCTAAACACTTTCTCATAGCCTATTACAAATTTTATTCATCGATCGTACGAGATCATTCGCGTATGGAAATTTATTACGAAAAGAAAAAGAAATGAGATAGAAAAAAGTAGGAAGAAGAGGACAATGTCAATTCGAAAATAATGAAATGACGGTTAATTTCATTGATTGCTGATGCTTATTTATACTATAATAATTTATGAAAGAAAAATATTATAGAAGAATTCATCTCAAATTTTTGATTCGAATGAAAATTTATATTTATGTAGAACATATTAGATAGAGCAATTTTATGATTGATGAGAAATTTCTTATTATTCAATATTTTTCAATATTTTTTCTATTTTAAATTTTAAACATTTTATTTAATTTAAAATCATCTCATATTATAAAATTATATTTAAAAAAATAAAATTTTGAATTTTGATTTCATTTTCTTAGAATGATATTTCGATTAAAAATATTCTTCCATATTTGGGAAAGAAAACATACTAATTGATAAAATTTTCGATCTTCAGAATAGAACGTAGCAATTGATTTATAAACTTCTTCCTTATTTTCATCTCATATTACTTGAGTTCTTTTAAAATTTAGTATTGATATTTACGAATATATCCATGATATTTACAATCAAAAAGTAAAAAATTTATATTTAGATTTTAGACTTATTATATACATAACAATTGCTTAGATCCGTATAATTTTAGTATAATATCATATTTAAAAATTATAAAATAAATATTTAATTTTTCATAATCCAAAAGAATAAATTATTACTATTATCACTGTATATATATATATATAAAAATATTGTAAAAAATTCAAACGTTCCATCGATCAAAATTTTTTTAAGATCATTATTATTGACAAACATGAGAAGAAAACAGTCTTTTTTCCTTAAAAAAAAGGAAAAAAAAATATTAAGTTCCCGCTCAAGAAGATTTCAGATTCAATTTAATAATCCAACCTCGACTCATCCCTGAGAGAAAAATGTATAAAAGGCAATAAAACAACGAGGAAGACCACTTGGAACCGGTGAACACCATCAACGACCTCATCAACCAGCAAACTTCTAAAGAACAATCTCTAAAAAGAAGCCAGAAACCAGCCACAGTGCACAGAGGCCCTCGCCTAGAGCAATTTAAATCACCGCTAGAGACCACGTCGACCTGATCCTAACCCCTCCCATCCATGCTCCCCTCCCCTCCCCCTCCCCCGTGGCCGCAAATACCATCCCTCGCGACGAAGGGGGCGGTCGAGGGAATCGCCCTGTAAATTTGAGCGGAGGGGTTCGCCTCGCGATTTCCTGGCGATACAAGTTGGCCGAACTCTGTGCTAAAAGCCAATCTCGAGCCAGCTGCGATTAGCGTGGCCGTTCTCGTCGTCTTCGTCATCGTGAACGGAGCCAGCCGCAGCCTCGGGGACGAACTTCCGAGATAGATAATACTTCAGGATGTCCAAGTTGGAAGACCTCTCCCCTCTTTAACTCGGCTCTTTCCGCCCCCGCCACACCCTGCAATCGCAACCTGGGAAAGTAGCTTGGAATTACGGCCATCGGTAGGCGTGGATGTGTTTGTACTTCTATTTTCTGCGTGATTCGATTTACTCTCGTGACGTAGACTACGAGAAAAGTCCATCGAGAAACGTGCGCGAAAGAGCTGGGCTAGATTGGAAAAGATAAGGTTAGGTCGGCCTGTCGGTATTTATGGGCTCGTGGATACCGATGGGACCAAGCGAATAAGTTAGGTTAGGTTAGAAAAAGATCGAATAAGAATAAGAAATTTCTTGAGATTTAATGAAACTTGATAAGTCGAGGTGTCAAATTTTGTGAATGAGAAAAAAGTCTTGTCTAATTTGGATGAGTTTAGAAAAATATAAGATATATGTAAATAAATATTGAGAAAACAGTTAAGATTATTTGATTTCTTATTTATACATTTTAAAATATATATGTGTATAAAGATTATAAGTAATTTTCATAAAAATTATTTACATGATACGTAAATTTAAATTTCATAGAAACGTAGATTTTTAAATCAATATAAATCATAATATTCGAATATTTCGAAGTATTCAAAATATGTAAGTAACTATTCGCTAGTCACTTACTTTCTTCATTGTCTTTCTTCTTTTTCCATTTCAAAATTCTCTTCATCTATGTTTTCCTTCGTTTCGATTTGCGATAATGAGTTTTGAAACTCTTGCTTCAACAAAGAAGGACACAATTTTGAAGACCGTGAAATTCTATTTCCTTGCAGTGATCACTTCTGCTTTTCAATCTAATGAAAATCTTTGGTGCTCGAGAATATATACGAGAGTTGATTTGAAAATTGTGTAACATTTTTAATATTAATGGAAATAAATTGCACGTACAGTAATTCATTATCTGTTACATTCTGCTTACTTCAATTGTCGAAAAAATTATCATCGACAATTCTTGAAAACAACAATTTCAATTTTTGATATACATATTTCTTAGAAATACACGTTATTATATACACATAATACTTAAAATACACAAAATATGAACACTTTTTTCTATCTCATTTATAAGAAATTATCAATAATTCAGAACACTTAATTAACTTCTCAGATAGCTGATGTATTTTAATCCCGATTTTGCGATAGTTATTGTATGTATAGAAGAATATAAAGATGAAAAAAATTTTAAATCGTGTAAGAGAATAGAAATAACAGAGAAGATTATTTAGATCTTAAGAAGATAGTTTAAAACCCTTTGTTAGGAAGCACGACTCAATGACAGAGATAAGAACTTTCCAGAATTAAAAAAGATCTATCTAAAGCTACGTGGAATAAAGCTTAGAATAAAACTATTATCGAAGTATTAATTTGAATCGATTAGAGTATTTAAATATCGAATATTGATTTATTGCTTTTCGATGGAAAAAACTTTTTTTAAAAAAGTTGTCATCAAAGAAAAATAAAACAATCTATCGAAAAGAATAACATTGAGATAAATATTAAAAAAATTTTATCATTTACGCTGTAACAAGACGCGAAAACAAAAAAAAAAAAAAAAGAAAAAAAAAGTTCAAAAAAATTTATATGAAATTAATCTTCATCGATCGGCTACATCTACGTGCTACAATGATCGATCTTTCGCGGGCGCCATGGGACAAACGATTCCGGTCGTTGCCACGAAGGATTAACAGAAATTTATGCAGCAACATCTGCCACCGGTGTCTCAGTATTCGCCCGTTGCTGATTCAATCGTGGCACGCAGCTGGGCCATCGCGCGGGATCGCGTTAACATCTTCGAAGTTGGCAGACGACTTAACATTTATCACGTGAGATTAATTAATGACAACGAGGCGGGACGTAAGCGTATATACCTGGCAAACGGTGCACATTCTCCTTCCCTCCAGTATCCTCTTTCTCTTTCTGCTTCCGTTTCACTTTTGCACGCGTCTCTCTCTCTCTCTCTCTCTCTCTCTCTTCGCTTAAATTATTCGTTCGCTCTGTCTCTTTCTTGTTTTCTCGAGACAGACGGCGAGAATGTTCTCGTCTCGAGAACATCTGGAGAACTCGATTTGCTCTTGATATGTATGTATGTATGCATGCACTTAAGCGCACGTATATGTGTATATGTGTATTTCCTCCTCGTCTCTCTTGCCTTCGACGATTCCTTTTTTTCTTTAATTTTTTCGATGGAAGTTTGTTATTGTCAGATGTTGTTCAAACTGTTTTATTATTTTAAACTTATGCTCTTGATACGAATTTATTTTTATACTTTCGTGATCAGTTACGATTTATACATATGATGAAGGATGATCAAAAACTAAATTTCCCTCGATAATTAATTACATTAAAAGAAATTTAATATTTTTGTAAAATAATTTTGCCGAAATAATTATGATCTAATTCGCTCTTATATTTGTTGTAATTAAGTTTGAATTAAAAATTTTATGGTAATACAAATTAATGGATAATGGATTATTGGAAATTATGAGATAGATTGAAAATATTCAGTAATAAGAATGTTTGGAATTGTAAAATGCTTTTGGTAATATGATTCTCTATATACATATAAAACATTATAAATAAAGGTTTCTTTATAAATAAATAAAGTAGGGAATTTAAATTTGTGATCCATCATCGTTTTTTCTAGAACTGAATTATCGTATATACGAAAGAATATACTTTATATGTTTTTAATTTAAAGAATATTTATTGTGTTTATAGAACTGTTATAATAATAATAATTTAAAGAATATATATTACAATTTAATAAATGTTTATTACTGTGTTTATAGAAGTTTATATCCGTTATAATAACAATAATTTTATAAATCTAATAAATAATTTATTCATATATATATATATATATATTCTAAAATATATCATCTAAGACTAGTCAATATTAAAATATCTCTAGTAATATAAAAAAATTAATCTGAAAATACAATTGACTGGAAATTGGAGTAAGGTACTATGATGAAATGTAAAAAAATACTATATTTTTCTAATAAATAGAATATTTAAGTAAGACTTTTAAGTATTTATAACATTATATCTACATATATATATATATATTATATATATATATATATATATATATATATTTATTATATTTTATATATTATTATGCTTAAAACTATTTAAGCAATGAAAGACAGCAAAATTCGGAATCAAAAATAGAAATTCATTCCTAAATTTTCTAAGACTTCTAAATGCATTAAATATATAAACTATTATTTACCATTAATCTTCTAAACGATGGAATGATTATTTTAATTCAGTTTCAAGTTTAATACTGTATGTTGCATAAAATAGTTTATCTTTTCTTCATGTCGAATTTATCCGAATCCTTTTTTATTCTTTCTTTTAACGTTTCGAAATAGAAAAGATTTCAATGGAAAGCATTTTAACCACATATCTCAAAGCGATACGATAATTGATTTATGGCATTTATAGCGTTTAACAAAGCATTTGAACTCCGAAAGAACTCCATCCGTTCAGAGCAAAGTTCGTTATCTTCAGCTGAAGATCTTCAACGTGAGAGAGTGAGTTTTCAAGTGACGAGAGTGAGAATTTAACATAAATCGCAACTTACAGAAAGCTGAAAACAAAAAAAGAAAACAAGATAGTCATGTAGCTTTAAAGAGAGAAATAAGAAATTACATAAGGCTACATTTTTACATTTAATTACAATACTAAAAACGAGTCTTTGTTATCACCTTATTTTCAATATCTAGATTTTTACAATTTTACTCGAATCGATATTTGTAAAAAACAAATTATAGCAATCAATATTTCTTTTTTTCATTTAAAGTAATTTTAACTTTGATAATTTAATTATTATTAAATTTAATCAAACTTAAAGTATTTTTAATCATATAACATATAAAATATATATTTTATAATTGAAGCTGAACTAGAATATATTTGTAATGTAAAAACTTATATTTTTTTAATAATTAGAAAAGTATGTTCAATTATTGTAGTTTCTCGAAATATTTATATTAATTATATTAATATAGAAGAACGATAAAATGTTTGATACAATGAAAATAGAATATAAATAGAATATAAATGCAATTATTTCCAAAAATATTATAAAAATGGTATGATTTTGATTCCTATTATATATATACATAAATACATAAATACATAAATACATAAAGTAATAAAAATATTTTATTAATGCATTAAAGTATATTATATTATACGTGTAAATGCCATATATAAGCCTTGATATAAATTGTTTAAATATTCAAAGAAAAGTAAGTAAAAAGATGTGAATTTTTACATGTACTCTAAACGATTTATAATAGCGATTTTATCATTTTTCTTTAATATTTTCTTTAATATTAGTTTTAAAACTTATTTTTAATTCGATAACACAAACACATATCCCCGAATATTTGTCTTTCAAATTACATCATTACATCCGAATATTTATTGGAATTGTATGTAAACACAATTTTCGCCAATCTAATATCTAAAAGAATACACTAAACCCTAAAAATTCTTATCTCTTAATAAGAAAACCAGCATCTCCTTCTTATCGAAATACAAAATTGTTACTTGTTCCCATTAATTCCGTCCGAGTGTTCTTACTTTATCCACCCCAAATAAATTCCCCAAGATAACCATTGTCCGTTCTAAATTTCTCTCAACAATAATTCTTCCAAAATCCACAATTTTTCTCATCGAAAATAATTATTCTCCATGCATGGACCTCGAAAAAATCTTTTATGAACGCGTTTTTTTGGACTAATATCGAGAATAGAGAGAGAGGGAGAGAGAGAGAGAGAGAGAAAGAAAGAAGCGAGAAATGTCGAAAACGCGACGTTCGCTCGTAAACGATTTTTGTCCGTGAGAAAGGGGTGACACGGTTGAAATCGGGATTTTGATTGTGCGAGTTATCGTCGACGAGATCATCGTGGAGCGGCGCGAACGTCACCTCGGTGAAAAACGAGACGATCGTCTGTTTAATATACCGGGTGACCGGCGATAAACGACGAATAAATTCCACGGTCGAAATCCACCGGCGTAATTACGGGGCAGTCCGCGATGCGCCACGATCCCGGATACAATTGGCGAGGGGAAAAATTCATTTTCCACCTGTTTGGATAGTTTTCCACTTTTTCGCATCCCGTTCCGAAATTGATTCGGTTGGAATTAAACGGGTGTACGATTTTTATGGACGTGCTCGTTTTAGGCAGGATTGAAATAAATTTTTATTCGAATAATATCACTCGAAAAATGAAATTTTCATCTTTACTTTTCGCTCCCTGTATATTATTTTATATTATTTGACGGAATAATAGTATTGACGGATAAATTATTTTCCTATTTGTTGCTTCAATCGATCGCGTATTTAAATTATTTTTTAGAGATTAATTTTGCATATTTTATCAAAACGAAAGATAAATTGAAATATTGCTTCGTTTCAGAGGCGCAACATTTATTGATTACTACAGATACGTGTAATATCAATTTTAAGTAATTTTAAATAATTTTGCATTCAAATGAATTGAAGTAATTTCGAATTAACTATAATGGTATATTATATAGATATTATTTTATATATATGATAACATATTATTTTCAATCTTAATACAATAAAATGAATATTATTAAAATGAATTATAAAACTTTCATTTTCTATACATTTTGTATATGCTATATTATTTTATTTTAAATGATATTAGTTGAATAATAATATATTTAAAAGATAAATATATTTTTCTGTAATGGAATCGATTTTCTATTCCTTTAAAAAAGTTTTTCATCTTAATTTTAATAATGATTATATTTTTTTTCATATTTTTTTAATGTATACACTTCATCTAAAATGAAATTTTAATTTAATTTCAGTTATTTATATATATATATATTTCTAGCTTAACCAAATTTATTTTATTATTTGAAATAATTACTTGTTTCTTTTATATCCTATTTTAACTCAAATAAAAGATATTCAATTCTAATTAGAATGAGAATTCAGATGAAATATAAAAATTGAAGTTTCATTGATAATTTAATTTAAAATAAGTTGTAAAATGTTTTTTATCATTAGAATCAATAAAAAATAAAAAATAAATGCGGAATAAATCGAATATGAACTTAAGAACTCAAGTCAATAGATGATGAATTTATCGTGGATTTTATAATATATTGATTTGTTCTCTAAGTTAAATTTAAGTAGATATGTGTAATTGCTAAAAGTTAAAAAGTTAAGAATAAACGAATAAAACTTGAATATGTAATGAAAGTTGTTACAATATAAATTTGCAATAAGTTAAATATAAATAATTTTTAATTCAATTATTATTTTGCTTTCTCACATAATTTTTACAATTTTAATGTTTGATGAATTAAAAATTAAGTCTTGTCTAAATTTCAAAATTTGATGTAACTAATTTTCTATTTAGTCAAATAGAACGAATATATCATGTGTAGAATGAATATGAATGGAATTTTGATGTAGGTAATAATATATTAAAAGTTAATATGAAGTGAAATAGAATTGACGTAACTTGAACATACATTTCCAATAGATTTAATAATAGAGGTAATAATGAATTAAAAGTTAAAATGAATAGGAGTAGAATTCATGTAACTGTGACATACATTTCCAATGGATTTAATAATGCAATGGAAATAGTAATGAGTCAAGAACAAGTGGATTTCGTTGAAATGAATGGGGAGTTAAAACGAGCGCGATATGTATGAGGGTTGAGATGATGTAAGAGGTAGATTCGATGAAGTTCATTTTATTTGAATTAATTGAATGACTAATTGTAATAAAAATGAAGATAAATTAAGAAATTATAAATTCAATCAAAACAAGAAATAAGGAAATACGTACGACGAATTTAATTGATTTTCTGCTTAAATGGGATTAAATGAATTTATGATGGAAAATAATAATTAAATAAAGATATGGCTAAAACAAACAAGAATTGAATTAATGCAAATGGTAATTAAATTGACATTAAAATTAAGATAATAAATTATTGCTTCGTCAGAATATTTTTATTAATGGATAATTATTATATTATAATTGTACAATAAATAAATCGTAAATATAAACATAAGAAAATATATATAAATGTACGCAACAAATTAACTTTTTAAAAATTTTAAAAATATTGTTTTAGAAATGTCTGTACAAAATTATTAATTGTAAGAAAATCAAACTTATTATATTAATTATTAGAAATATTAAAATAGAAATATTAATATATATTAGAAATATTATATCATTAAACAGATTGTGGAATATTATTTCATTGCAAAATTTAGTAAACAAGTTATTTCATCATGTTTAATACAATTTTTAATATAATATGATTTCTAATGTCAATTTTCTAAATATAATTCCTAGTTTTAAATATACTTTGACTTTCTAATCTTACTACAATCTATACAGAGAAAAAAAAAAGATAAATAATAAATTTTACATGAAGTGTTTAAAATATAAATATAAGTACGATATATGCTATAATTATGATTTAAAAATCTTTAACTTTTTGCTTTATGTGACACTTTTAAAATATTATACAATTTTGAAAGCTATTTATCACAAGTTTTATTGCATGTATTGAATGTATCGACAATTTTGAATTTATTTCTATCTTTTCAGAATTTTATTTTTGATTAATTAATTACAGAATTTTGAAAATTAAATATCCAACACCTCGATTAAATTGCTAGAGATGAATTACAATGAATCAACGATACACTATTTTATTCGAGCCAAAAGATTTCTATTCGATAAAAGCAAAAAAAGAGGAAAAAAAATATTACAAGAGGAAAAATGTTATTACGTTACGTAATAAAACTACTCTTGATATTATGAAGCAAATAAAAATTAAAAATTGTTTTCAAATATGAATGTTTAGTTATATAAAGTTATATATGAAGGAAATTGATAAAAAAAAAAAATGAATTAAACAAAAAATTAAATCAATCATTTTTAAGTACTATCCCAGGTTTCTAGAATGTAATAAAATTTCTAGAATGCAAATATTATTAGATACGCTAATTTAAATATACATTATATTTACACCGTGTTCAGATAATCGATCATTTAAGCAATCAAACTTCAAATAATCGATATTTTATATTATTCGCGAAATCAACTGTTTTATTTCTTTCAATTATTCAAAATCTCAAAACTTTTTTGTGGTTTTATAAATTAAAATACGATGACGAAAATAATCGTTATATCAGATAAAAGATAATATAAATTTTTCATATCGATGGTCTCATATAATAAAATCGTAAGGACACAATTTTTCTCGCGACCACATGACGATTTCCAACAGATTTATGTTGGAAATTGCTTGCAACAACATGGACACCTGCACATCCATGGCAATTTATATCGTCTATGGTTATTTATCTCGTTTTTGGTAGGAGCAAGGGATAATTGCGCACCATGTGCCCCTTAATCATTCGAATTGCTATGTCGCAATTTTAATTATTGCCAGCCGCGATTGTATGCTCGAAATCGATTTCAAATAATTGCCTCTCTAAACTTATCCCCCAACTAATTAATGTAATTTTTATGTAAAACTTCTTTCTTTGGGAATAATTCCATATTTAAAACACTCGAATAAATTAGCATTCGAATAAATTAATTAGTAAATAATTAAAGTTTCCGTTTGAATTTCTGTGCCGAATTTAAAAGCCCGTAAGTTTTGCTTAAAAAAATAGCGTAGATTTTTAAATACTAAAAAATTAAAAAATTATCAATTAGAAAATTAATTTTTTTCTGAAAGTGATTTTGTATAATTTAAAAATTTTTGATAAAATTTAGTTTAGTCGATAAATTAAATCATTATTTTGGCAACCTACTCTACACACCATAATACAAAAATATAATAACATAAATTTTTATTCATAATAAACACTATCTTATAATAATATAGTTCATTATATATTTTAATATTATTATATTACTATACATGTATAAGTAATTTTTTTGCCAATAGCATTATCATTTATCTTTGCATTGTCTTTATATTATACATACATGGTATTGGTATTTTTTTATAATTAATTTTTTTTTTGACTTATCATTTAATTATTTTAAATAGAAATTATAAAACATTGTTATCATAATGAATTTCATATAGAAATAAAAATAGAAATTGTAAAAGTTGATGGAAATAATTATAAAAAATTTTTGTTTAATGTATTTATTTACTTCGTTTCTTTTTTGAAATAAATGACAAACTGTTCAATTATGACATTAAAAAAATATATATACTTTAAATCATATTAGACGTATCTTGTTAGACACGTTGCAAGAGTGAAAAACTCAAAATTTTCGAATTATTGATACGAAAGAATGCTATTATTATTTTTTACTATTGTAAATAAGTTTTCAAATTGTAAATTTTCAATTTAACATTTTTATATATTTTCATCAATAATTCAATTCGTTTTTCCTAATTTTTGACACATGTCATTTTTTGAACAATATCTATTTAAATTCATCAGATGATAATTGAAAATTCATAATAAAATAAATAAATCAATAATAATCAAAATTTCAAATTTTAAATCTCTTAATTCTTTTGTGCTTTTTATTAGTTAATCATAAAAATATTAAATATAATCGAACTTCTGATAATTGTTCGCTGAAAGGAAAAATATTTCAAAATTATGCTAGACATGTTTCTAATTGTGATTCAATCCATAGTCTGAAATCAATGACATTCGTTGCAACATTCGTTCTAGTCGAGCGCATTACTGGATCAACAATTACGGATTGGAAATTTACTTAAATAATTTAGAATGAATAATTACCCTTTAGCTTTTTCAGAAACAAAGCTATTAACCTCAATTTAATTGATTAGTCAGACATTCCTTGACAATTTTTTTTCTATCAGTCGATAAAGAATCGAATACATTTCTCGTAATGCGAAATAAGAATAGATAAGACTAGACACATGAATGTAAATGCACGTATATCTTTTTATACGAGATATTCGTGCTAAGATTCTTGCATCGTTTCTATTTAAATATACCGCATATAAATATATCTATCTATCATAAGTATATGCGTATACATAATTTAAAATTTCTTAGAATGAAAGAAGTTTAAATGTAAATTTTTTAAAATTTATTATTCCAAAAGATAATATGACATATCGATAATTCATTGAAATTGGGAGATATTTTGTTCTGTACGACGAAACTAAAAATATTTTTTCAATACAATAAAATTTTTAATAATGAAACCGATAAATGATCAATGAATATTAATCTTTAGAATCTTTGTAAAATTTCAGAAATTTTAATTATAGAAACATAAACAGGATTAATAAATATTTTTTATGAATTTTCTTAAAACATTTATAATCATATTAAGATCAATATCGAATAATTTTGAATCTTTAATATTAAAACTTTTAATCTTAACGCTTAAATAACGCAATATAGAGAAAAATAACTTAAAAAAAAAAATTATTGTAAAATGTTTTATACAAATTTAAAAAAAATACAATCATAATATAAATATCATAATATAAATACTTTCCTTTTTTGTTTTAAATTTGATTGTAGAATTGTAAAAATTGGTTAAAATTATACAATAATTAGCATAATTAGATTAAAAAGGATAGGAATATCTATACATTTGCATAAAATTTGAATATATAAAAATTTACAAAAAGACGCAAAATATTTATAATCCAAAGTATACTTTATAACATATTTGCAACACGATGTTTAAAAATGTACTAATTATTTCTTCAAAAAATTCTTTTCTTTAATCGTGTTTATAAAAATTTGATTTTACATGTATTTTCAATCAAAAAATTAACTATCAATAGGTTAAATTTAAAATTATCGACTTAATGGAGTAATATAATAAATAATCATATCATATGCAAAAATTACATTACTCCACTAGTCGATCCTTTAATCGAATAAACGAAAGCAAGAGAAGTCATCGAATGCGGCAGATATACTATTTAAGCGTTGTATACATGTGTAACTCTTTACACGGGCCACAATCGGTGACATTCGCTTGTCGCGTTCCAGTCGTGCCGCGACGTACGAACGAGAACGAGGTCAATTGACCGTGGTACTTGTACACATGGGATCCAAGTTGTGTACACACCACGATACCGAATCGTGTGCAACGCGATCGTTCCCAAGAACGGGTATCGCACCGAGCCTTGACGAAATCGTAAACACGTGAAAACAATAAACTTTATCGATCGTCGGTAACTCCAATTATGTGTGAATAAATTATACTTGTTATGCTTTTTACACGAGAAATTTCTCGGAATAAAGGATAATTAATTTTGAAAGTGTCGCTGAAATAAAATGATGTATATGCAAATGAAAGATATAATGTTGCATTAATATTATAGTGGGATTACTTTTATACAAAATATTTACAAAATAGATTTATATAATTAAATTGTTCATTATAATAGGAATTCATCTAATTATCATCATCATGTCCTTTTATTTTGTAACAAATATATAAAATATACTTTATATTATATTATATATATTTAAGATAATAATATAATAAAATAAAAAATTTACTTAGAATTTAGAGACACTATTTTTCGTATCGAAATTTTTGTAATTTTAAATATATTATTTCAGTACAGGATTAATAATAGGAAAATTAGAGGAAATAATATCGGTTAAATTGATAACTGTGATTGATTTTAGAAAAATATGTTTAAAACAAAAAAGAATATATATCTATAACAGAATAATAAATTTATAATTATACAATTAAATTGTTTTATAAATTTATAAATAGATTCTCATAAACTATGCTTTACTACTATATCCATTAATTAGAAATTATTTCCAGATTTTAACACAATACACATATATACAATTCCAATTTTATGTTATACATATTCTCATATATAGATTTCTCATAACATACAATCAACGAGAATCTCCACATTCTCCATATTTTCTAGACCTCGCACACAACAAAAATAAAATATTAAAATAAACCAACGAAACAACTTCATCGATCTAAATATTATTATTATCTCGACCAAAAACCGCCAACAAAACACATCCTCAATACATCGCCTATTCACCAACTACTTCAGCATTCACGGGCCATCTGCATTGCACACAATTTCATTGTATACATACACACACAACAGCAAGCTCGAGAACAGCCAGCTCTAGATCCACCTATTCCAGAATCCGCAGCAGAATCCTCAAAGGGCATCCCGGTCCAGGACGATCTTTGCGAGCACTTAACGTCAGCGTCCGGTTACGGTCGATCGTCCATTGTTCGCCGGTTGAATTCCATTAGTTAACACAGTTTCCCGTAAACGAGACGCCGTTCGACGCAAGTACTCGTCGACGAAGATTCGACATTAAGTCGGTTCATTTCCATCGGGACCAAGGAATGGGGAAGAGGAGGAAGAGGAGGAGGAGGAGGAGGAGCCGTGAGGAATCGAAGACAGCGGGTGAAGGCGATGAGGAGGAGGACTTTGGCGTAAAACGCGGGAAGAATCGAGCGAACGACGACGTAGACGACAGCGAATTAATTCGTCGAGCGTATTATCGGAACCGCTCTGTCCATTAGACCGCTTTTTCCCAACGACGCGACGTAACGATCCGTTCTCCAATGCGAGGACCAGTTCTTTTATTCGCTTCGACGATAGTTAACGAGGACGTCTCTCTGCCCTCGCACATACACGTGCACGTATATACAGGATTTCCGAGGAAAATAGAGGAAACATAATTTTGAACGAGTGAAAAAAAAAATGTGAAGAAAGTGTCAGTAGGTTTGTCAAGTAGTATCGTTGCTTAAATTTCGATTGATTTCAAACTTTTATATATTATTATCAATTTTATATTTTTATTTTATTTCAAGAATTAAGAATATCTATATATGAAATAGAATTTGCGACGATTAGAAATAATATTCGTCAGACGTTGGGATAAATTATCATTGAATTATTGGAGTTTTATCGTATACAAGAATTTAAGGATATATTTTTCAATGTTACGATCATCTATTATCATTTGATTCTGTTATAAATTTTTTGTCCATTTTCAATAAACTAAATAATGTATAAAAGTGTAAAACAAGTGTAAAAGTAAGTGTGAAAAAACCTATATTTGTGTCATAATGTTACAAATAATATAATAATTAGATTTTTACTTGAATTGATTATAAGTAAATTTAATCATATATTTCGAACTTTTGATCACGATATAATATTGAAAGCTAGAAAAATTCTCTAAATAGTTTATTTGTAGAGAGATCAAAAGGATATCCAATATGATATTGAAGCATTAGATAAATGATAACAATTTATCAAAAAAATATGAGAAAACTTTTTTAATATTACAATTATACAGAATATTAATATGAAAATATTTTTAGAGGATCGATTCTAGAATAAAACATCATTTTTCGATTTCTAGATTATTTATTAAGTTATATAAAGAAGAGACACAGAGAAATAAAGTGGGTTTTTTTTTTTTATTTCTGTTAAATTGCCACTGCATTCTGTTTCTACTCTTCTGATTTTAATTTAAATGTAAGAATATATGTGACATTCAAAAAAATAAAATATCCAAAATACAGAAAATATTATTATGTTTATGAGAAATAAAACAAATCAATTCATTAATTGTTTTAAACTCTAGAAAGGACTCTTCAAAGAGTCTGTCCAAAAATATGAATATAAATTTAAATACAAAATTACTTGTAATAATAAAATTACTTGTAAATTTTGTAAATACTACATACATTTGACATACATCTTGAATACTACGAATGTAATATATTTGAACTTGTTTCGAGCGCATAAAAATCTATAGTCTAATAACGAAATAACATTCAAAAGTGATAACTCGAAACGACACTTATCTTCGACAGCTACAATGATCACCGACAAAGAGAAACTCCAAACTCAATACGAAAGAAAATTGAAACAAGACCAAGAAAGGTCCAAGAAAGATTTGAAACTTTTCAACAGGAAGAGGAGTAAGAAGCATGCAGAAAGATACTTGCAAAAAGCAGTCACGACAAGAGGAAGAGGACTCTCTTCTCTTCCACCCCTATCTTTCTTGGCTAGACAAATAGGCAAATGTCGAGGAGAACGCACAAAAAAAGGATGGAAAGAAATAAACAGAAAGAGAGATGAGTAGAACCAAAACGAAGGAGGGATAGTCGAAAAGGATGATAGTACTTTTTACTCATGGTGGGAACTGGCGTCGCGACGCCCGGCGTCTCCGCGCTTCCTTCGCGCGCGCTCTCTCTCTCCTTGTCCATCCATTTCCTTTCCTTCTCTCATCCTCGCGTGTCTCGCCTCCCTCGCTGCCCTCATTTTTCTCGTTTTTTTCTCTCCATCTCACTTACGCCTCACCCACTCTCTCTATCCCCTCCACTACTCTTTTTTGCAGCTACGAAAAGCACATTGTTCGACGAAACGTGTGTACCCTCCATTCTTATACGTACCATAGTATCTACATTACGGTCAAAAAGTTTGGAAACAGTAAGGAATTTTAAACAGAAATATCAGATATATTAAGCTCGTTTGCAGTAGAACTTGATTTGCATTGTACGAACGTAACTTTTAATTTCATTCATTTGGTCCTGGACTTGGAACTGGATAGTTACATATATGCATTTAAGATAACTTATTCATCTAAGAGTTTATGTTTCTTGACAGTTATTTTTAAGATTGTAAGAAGTTTGAAATATTTTTACATTCAGAGTTTGTTATATGTAGATGTGTGTCCATTTGTGACATATAAATACTTTGGAATAACAAGTAGGATATGTATCTTTTCTCGTTAGTTTATAGTTGTTTATAATTGAAGTATAGCTCAAGAAAAGAGTTCAGTTAGAGTTAGATCATTTAATCATAACTACAATCAAAGAATACAATAATAAAATAATATATAGTTAATATTTGTGATATTAATTATAAGCAAAAAAATTAAATTATAAGTTAAATGAAATGAGATAGAATAAGATTTCGTTTCATGAACGCAAATTTCAATTGTTTATAATCTAATAAATAATCTCAACCGATATACACATACATTTGTATTCAATTTCTTTATAATTGATTATCTAAAAGTTAATACATATATATATATATATTATGTAATACAATATTTGTAAAACTTTATAAGAATGATTATTTTTATTCTTTTAACGACAAATTTTAAATATTCTATCTTTTTTGCCCGTTCTAAAATCAATAAGTATTTATTATTAAAGTAATTATAATAAATATTATACATTCAATAATATTTACAAAATATATTTTTATTTCAAAAGCAAAAGAAATATGACCAAGCTTCCAAACTTTCAAACATTGGCGTACGTATGTGGTTCTGTGTGCCTAGCATCATCTCTCTCTATTCACCGGAGAGAGTGTCTTGTAGCAGCAACGAGCACTCAGCCCTTAGCTGCATTCTGCAGCTCCCCGTTTCGCCATTGTGCTCCCCGACGAGAAAAAGAGAGATGAAGAAGGAGAAAGGGGGGAGGAGGGGGGGGGGGGGCGACGATAAGAAGAAAAGGGTCTTCGTTGGCCTCTGAGATGTCGGTAAACGCTTCTCGAACTCTCTCTGCTTCGTCCCTCTCCTTCTTTCCTTCCTTCCTTCCTTCTTTCATCCTTCCCCCTCTGAAACGGGGAATTTCCACGTTTCTCCACGGTGTTGTTGGTGTCGCATGATAGCTATCCTAACGGTGGCTCGCACCTTGCACGGATCAAGGCCAGGCAGTTAGACGAGGCTGTCGTGGAAAGGCGCGAGGGAGAAGAAAAACCAATCTGAAGCGTCTTTTTTTTTTTTTTTTTTTCGTTCGTGCCCTCTTGAGCAAAGATCAGTTGAAAAATTGATGGTTTCGAGGGCTGGTTCAGCCTTTTTTCTCGATCGAGATCTTCCGGCTGGATTTTACTTTTGTTCGTGATGGGACGAATAGATTTTTCTCTCTTCGTTTTCGTTAATATTGAAGTGAATGACGAGCTAGGATTTTTATTTTAGAAATAGTGATTCTCTGAATGAAATTTGGCACAGGTCCGTATGTTAAATGCAATAATTGCAACCGAAATTTTTGATTAAACGTGTATATATAATATACACAAGATATGTATAAAATTTGGACAAATCGTATTGTAGAAAATTTGCATATATTTTCTGGTTAATCATTCGTTTTATTGATAACTTTATTTATCAATCATGAATAGGCAAAGAAAACGATAAATCTACAGATGAATTTTTTGGATATAAATGTAAAGAAGAAAAGGAAGAATATTGTATTTTTCGTTAGCCATTTACCGATAAAATTTTGATTATACTCGTACATATTATACAATTTTAACGTCAAATTCATTCAATCAATCAAATTTCATTGAAATTAAAAGATCAAATTATTGAAACAAGCTTTGTAAATATAATTTGTTATAACAAAGTATATTTATTTTCAAATGCAAAGTTATATTTTAAGATTTTTTAAAAAGATATGGCATTGTGCATAGCATTTTTGTCATAAAAAGAAAGTTCTATATCAGCCAAACGAGATGATAAAAATTACGTTATTATTGATGAATTTTATTAAAATTTGTTTACATCTTCCATTATTAATAATTTCTTATTTATCTCTATTTTTTTTATTTCTTTTTTCTATTTATTTTGCAATTCTTTTACATTTTCATTTGAACGAGATATATTTATTCGACTGTTCCCTAATCCATGGATAATAAACAATATTGAAAACTTTGAACAACCGAAATAATCAAGAGTAGCATCAATCATCCGAAAAATCATTTCCAATTGATTTCACATCCCTTCTTTATTAGCTTTACCGCATTGGCAATTTAACAGTGCCATCAATTGGCATCGACTGCCACGGAAACGAGGTTTCCCATTTCTTAAAGAAAAGTATCGTGGAATTTTCCACGTGAAACGATTTCCGTGTTCGATCGGAGTTCGCTTTTAGGACGATGGCTAGCGTGGAGGCCCGCGACAGCATGAATCTCCGTTCCCGTCGATTTCGAGAAAGCGTAATTTGTAAAAGGGAGAATCCAATCTGGAGGAGAACCGCGACAAATAGCGAGTCGTTGGGGTCGAATAGCCGCTATTTTGAAAGAGGGAGGAACGTGCGAAATGGAAAAGCAATAACGCTGTTTCGCGGAGGGGGTGGTCGGTCTCTGTCGGTTTTGTGTTGTCAGGGAGGGATTTCTGGGAAAGCCAACCGACGTGTATGGATAATGGTGGTAAACGTTATGATACGTGCGAAGGAGGTCGTCGAAAACGAGATGCTTGGTCGTTGACGTTTTGGATTTCTCGTGAAAGATTTTACTTTCCAAGGATTTTTCATTGACATTTCGATGATGGAATTTTGCTCAATTTTAGAAATGGAACATTTTGGTAAATCCTGGGAACATTTTACGAATGAAGTTTCTGAGAAATTTTGAGAAATGTTGACGATAGAAATTTGAAATTTAAAACTTTGCAGAATTTTAGCAATGAAATCTTAGAGAATTTTTTTCTTTAGAATTTGAGTGAATTTTATCAAGTTATAGAATGTTATAATTAGTGAAATTTTAATGATAAAATTTCACAGAATTTGAAAGAAGTTTAACGAATTTTATTTACATAGCTATTTTACAATTAATGGTTAATAAACAACTTACAATCAATGATTAGTAAATGAATGTTAAGAAATTTTACAGATGGAATTATTAAATTTTTGCAATTTTTAACTATAAAGTTTTTTCACGTATTAAAGACTCGTAGATAGAAAAATTTTCTAAATTTTCTAAACTTTTTCGTATTAAAGATATTTATTTTTTACTTTTTCTGTAAAAGCAAATTCTTACAATAATAGTTTCTTTTCCCTTCTTTTTCATCATTCAAAAATATATATTCTTCCGGTCAAAGAGATATTCTCCAAGCAAAAGTACATAACCTATTTTACCCAGTGAATTTATCATAAAGAGTATGTAGAATAGAAAAAAATTGAACATGCTGCGTCTGTAGGAACTCAAAGAGTCCATTAAAATTTCAGCAACAGAGATATTTTACTTCTAAAAACCATTTACTTTTCTTTTTAAGATGTAAATTGAAGATATGGATATAATAGTTTAAATTAATAAAGTAAATATACTATGATATATTCCAATTAAAAAAAATAAGTTTAAATATATCTCATTAATATTTTGATAAAAAAAAATTATTTCAAATTATCTTTAATGATTCTTAAAATGATTCTTTAATTCCTTTTTAAACAAATTATAAAATTATTTATTTGCTTTTATTATTATTAATTAATTATACAATTATTAATAAAGTTGCAATGAAGAAAAGCAATAAATAAGATTTTTATTTTCTCACAATAATCTTATTTATCAAACTCGTTATTATTAATTTTATTCTTCACTGTATAACTTGTATTCAAATATCACAATCTATAATGTAATATTAAATGAAATTATGATATAGAATAATTTCTAATTCAATTTTTAATTACAATCACTATTGTTTTCGTTTACCATTATAATTTAATTCAATAAATAATTTTCTAAAGTCACTGCTGTGATTTCAATAATGTCAAACACCAATTTAAAATTATAATATAAAAATTTTACTTTATTAGTTCAAAGTTTAAATTGTTACTCTTCTGCTACTATATTTTCGCAAAAATTATTTTTTTCGCAGCAAATATTTCCATTATGCGACGACTCAAAGACGCGGCATGACCCAGCGAAGATTTCTATTTTCTTTTTTTTCTTTTTTTTTTTTTTTCCCCTCCCCCAATCGGAAAAGAGGAGCCATTTGTCGCGCGAAGAGAAACGGCGGAGAATTATCGCCCGAGGAGCCGCGAACAGTTAAGGGATGCTTAATGAAGATTAAGGGGTGACTCGTCTTCACCACCCTGAATCCTCCTCCTCATCCACCTTCCTGCAGTTAGAGTTTCCTTCGTGTTCTCCAGTTGCTCGCGCGAACAAGCCGTGCGTATTAGCGAACGTGAGAGGCAGAATTCAGGGGCATCGGATAGCGAGGCGTGGCCCCACCCCTTTCAGAAACAGATTTAACTCTGTCCACCCAGGACTGTCGACCTGTTCAACTCGCTACAGCGCATAATAACGAGCTCGAAATTGGAGCATACCCGGATCTTATCGAAAAGGGGCCGCGAAATTGGACTTGCGTTTCGACGCATCATCCCCCCCCCTTCCCTTTCTGTCTTAAAGGGTGCTCGAACAATGATAATTACAACGGCCAGGCCTTGGCACGGATTCGCGCGATAAATTGGCCGTGCCATGGGACCTCGCTCAATTTGCAAGGGTATTGTAGGAAGGGTAATAAATTCTCGATTGTTGATTGGAAGCGGAGTGTAGTATGTGTAGTATTGGTTGGAAAGTTATTTCCGTTTTCCGAATTTTGGCACTCTCTGCGACGAGATAGTAAACAGCCACTTTATGATTTTCGATATATAAAATATCTCTTGATAATAAAAAAATCAACCGCAAGTTATTTATATTTTTCTTTAAATTTGTTTATACGAAGAAAGGAATACGACGAGAAAAAATTAATTCGTAAATTATTGTACGTGTAATAACACGAAATTACAGTATGTAGATATTTTGAAAAAAGTAATTACGAATTATAATAATTAACACGACGAACGTATATTCAAAGCGTCGTTCAAAAATATTAAATACAATTAAATAAAACTAAAAGAGAAACTAATTACAAATTACTAGAAATAATTCTGTTAATCATAAGACGCAAATTCCTTTCGAGCAAAAACAGTAGAAGAAAAACAAAACAAGAGGAGAGAAAATAAAAATAATCACCTCATAGCTGCTTCATCCCCATCGACCATGTCTACGGTTAACAATCGTCGTCTGCCCCCTTCTCCCCCTCCCCCCTCCCCAGCCCGGGGGTAGTAAGGCAGAAATTTTTAAACGCGTCTCGCTCCTAAGGGATGTTTTCTCAGCCGGTAAAAATGCCTGTCTGCTTTACCGGCTCCAGGGGCTCCGAGTGCAGCACGGCAACAAGAGTAGCGGGTGTGGGGCACGGTTATGACGTCAAAACTGTCAGCCGACCCCAAAAGGGTCGACGAACACCGGCAAGGGCGTGTGTTAGTCGATTAAACAACACTGCACGCAAGCTTTTAATTCTATTTTAAGGATCTTCCGCGGACGACGAGGAAACATTCGTTCCATGTCAGAGAGGGTTGAATTTAATAAGCCTTCTCTCAACGTGTCGCGTCCGTATCACGATGGTATTTCATTTATTATCGAAGGTGTAGGCTAGAAATTGGTTGGAAAATTTCCTTTCTCCTCTTATTTGTTATTTTAATGGATTATCCTATTTTTACACGATGAATCGTTTCTTCACTCTCTTCAGTTTTTTTGTTTATGGAGAAAAGTAAGTTTTGGGGATGGAATGTGTGATAAAAAGCGATAAATTGAGATTCATTTTTGAAAATTTTTTTATCGGTTATTGCATAATTAAGATAAGTTTAGAATATAACATTATCCATCCAAATATTTATTAATAAGAATAGAATAAAAATATTTTATGTAATTATAATTATATTGTATGTGCATATATAACATGTCTTCCATTTTGACTCTCATTACAACTTTGAAAAAAATTAGAAATAAATTAGAAAATATCATAAGATAAAATTAAATGATATCAACATAATCTGTATATACATTTTAGCGCATCTGAAAAATGCAATTGCAAAATGGAACTATGTAACATTTACTCTAACAGTTTTTTACTTCCTATAAACTAGTATTAACATACTTATGTCCTAAATCTAATATTCAATAAAATTATTTTTTAAGTTATAATTAAAAATTTGCTAAATTAATAATTTTAAAAGAAGTGTCTACGCGACAAAAGACATCAACATTTTTCTTTTTCCTTCCATTCTTCCTAGAATTCCATTAGAAATTGAGGGGTTGTAAGTAGGGATGATTTAACGATGTTGAGCAAGTGGTTTTTTATTTAAAAACGAGAATAATCACTACCGGGAAACGCTTCAGCCAAGGTAGTCGTTCGGCTTAAGAAAATAACGCGGTCTAAGAATATTACCTGCCGCGCAGCCGCTTGTCTCCCTAACGAAGAGGCCTTTTAACGCGATTACGATAGAGCAGCTGGATCAAGAAGTCCCGTGAATGTGCTCGACGGTGCGGCGATTTTTTAATGGTTGTTTTGAATAGGTTTTATTGGACGATGGTATTTAAAGATTGGATGGAGGCTCTCACGCGTGAATTTTTATTTATTATTTTCAAAGGATTCGGAGACAAATGAAGAATTATTTTTAGGGACAACGATTATAAATTTATATGTATTTTTACATACTTGTTATATATATAGGGAATTCGTGCTCTTTAACAATTCTTATGATTGAATTTTTGCTTCTTGAATTAATTTCTATTTCTTTGGATTTTCAAAGGATTATAAATTTATATGTATTTTTATATACTTGTTATATATAGGGAATTTCTGCTCTTCAACAATTCTTATCTTTGAATTTTTGCTTCTTGGATTAATTTTTATTTCTTTGGATTTTCAAAGGATTCAGAGACGAATGAAGAGCTAAGAATTCTTTTTAGGGACAACGATTATAAATTTATGTGTATTTTTATATACTTGTTATATAAGGGAATTAACAATTGTTCTTTAACAATTCTTATGTTTGAATTTTTGCTTCTCTGATTTTTGATAGTAGATGGATAAAAAGATTAAAGATTGTGATGAATAAGAATTGTAGATTTAATCTTTTTTTTTTTATATTTGCATGATGTATAGAATTATACATAATTATTTAAGATTGAACTAAAAATTTTATATCTTCTCATGAAAAATCAACTGTATCAATTGTTGTTTTTATTGATATTTTTTTATTGATTTAGATTTTAAATTTACATTATTAAAGAATTATTGAAATCAAAAATGTTAGAAATTAGTGTTAAAAATTTTTGAATATAAATAGTTCTTAATAATCTCCTATATATTCGAATAATTTCTATTTTAAATATGCCATTAAACTAGTTTATTTAGCAATATATGATATTTCATATCCAGTACGAGAAAAAGAAAATAAACGATTACTGCAATCATTTTTAAACAATCTCAGTCTATCTCAATTTATAAGCAAACAAAACCATTCATCTAATCTTCAATTCTAACTTCTTCCCTATAATCAAGATAATACGATTCATTCTGTTCAATATTATCTAAGAATAGAAGAAAGTCATGTCAACTAAAGAATCTATTCGTGACATCGTGAAATCGACATAAACATCGATAACTTCAGTCATTTAAAGAATAATACAGCTGTTATTATTTGTTCTTTGTCCAAAAAAATAGTGAATTTTTTATTATTTTTTTTTTTAATAAAATATTTCACTTATATACACTTGAACATTAAAGTATGCAAAATATTAACAACTATCTAAAATAATCTCATCTTATACATTCTTATAATTCTCTTCTCCATAATTCAACCAGAATAATTACAATTGCACAAATTAATATAAAAATTTACAATCAACTATTTCCATTATCCAAAAATCATCACGATAATCTCATTTCTCATCAAACATCATAATCTTAATAATTACTATATATTCCAAAACTGAAAATATTTCAATCGTGCAAAAATCTCGCAATAAACTAATCGTTCAAAATAAATTGTTTCCCTGATCTTTCCTTCTCACATCTCAAAACTAACATACCAGCCATAACAACACAATTTATTTAAAAAACACTTTCTCCGAGAATCACCTCAAAAATCATCACCTAAAAAAAACTAGGCTCCATAGGAATCTCCATTTCTCGCGAAAGCAACTGGTCGTAAAATCGATGTTCCCCGTTACGATAGGAAAACGATGCGTATCCTTTGGCGATAAGCGGGTTTGCCGATCTGGCTTATCGACTAACCCCCGAAGAGGGTAATAGCCGACAAGGACATATCGTTATTATGACGTCATACTGTCAGACGATCCCCAGCACGCGGCGGAGGGGGTGATTAGGCGGCGGGCGGGGAAGAGGGAAGGCTGTGTTGCGGCGAGCGAAGAACACGACAGGGGGGAGGGGGGGGGAGGAGGAGGAGGAGGAGGAGGATGACAGACGGAGAGAATGCACGGTGTACAGTAGCCATGACACCGGCTGGGAACCGTGGTTCGAAGATGAGGGGGTGCCGACCACCCCTGCGACCCTCTCTTTCCGCCCCTGAGCCAAGGGTATTTTTCCATAATCAATAACATGCCTCTATTCTCGTCACACCGACCGAGCCGGCTCTCCCTCTCGCCACACTCTCTCACCCTCTCGCCCTCTCGACATCGCCAACCTGTCCAGGTGACAGTGGCGCTCAACCACCGTCCTTGATCCCTTTCTTCGGATATGCGTGAGGATGTGCGTTCGAGGTTTAGAGGAGATCTTTAAATAGAATCAATCCTTTTCTCTCTCTCTCTTTCCGTCTGTATTTTCTCGGCACGTTCGCTTTGGTTTATAATTAATTTTATGAAAAGGAAAAGTGGTGAGAGAGGTGGCGATGTTGATCACTGTTTAATGCTGTGGATAATCATCTTTGTTGAATAAAGAATGTGTGAAAATTGATAAGAAATTTTTATGTAATGCGTTTTATTTAAATGTAATAAAATATCCTCTAAGGATATTAAAAAATATTCTTGCAGAAGGAGGATACATTATTCGTATCTCCTCTGAAAGTGATCTTTATTTCTTTGTGAGTGAGATCACGTAATTTTTAATGCATTAACCGATGCAGTTCATTATTTGTGTCGGAAAATTGTTAGTTTAAAAGTTTATTGCAAATTTGTACATTTTATTGTACGAAAGGTAAGGTTATACTTCATTCTCTCCTTGTCTTGAGATATCTTTTTCAGCCTAATTAAATTAATTCTTTCGATATTTATGAATTTTTTTATATATTTATAATGTATATTATAATTTTCAGATATTTTTTTTTACATTTTGATAGAATATTTGAACATATTTTAATTAAACAAAAATCTATGCATTATTGGATTAGTTTATTTAAAGCATTGAAATTTTCAAGGCTTGCTCAATACTTCTTCTTGTGTAATTATGAAGTTTTTGAAGTTTGAAATTTTATGAAGTTTGAAAAAATTGAAATATTTATAACTATATAATAAATTATTTTCTGTAGATCATGAACATCTTTTATTACTTCTCGTTTACATTACGAAAATAATTTTATTCGTGTTTTTTAATAACCTTACGTATTTTACATGCCATTTATATAACATACCGTTTTGTCCTTAAGTTTAAATGAATTAATAATAGCTTCTTACATGTTTTATATTGGAATAACGTGCTTATAAATTCTTTAACACTTGCTGTATCGATCTTTAAATTTTTTCCCGATACATATGTATTCTTTTAAAAGAAAAAGATATCTGAATCGTTTTTTTCCAAAAAATCATCAAGCATGTACATTTGAATACATTTGAATACAATATTCATTAGAAAAGATTGTTAAAATTATGCATTTTTATACATTTAATACAAAATAGAATATTATACTTAATCATAACGAAATTCAGAAAAAACGATTTTCCTTTTAAACTCTCTTTAAATCTGTCTAATCGAAAATAGAGAATTGAAAAATTTTTCTCAATTGTTTACGCGCCTCTTACATTTCTCTTCCTTCCTAACCACGAAACATTCTCAGCATCAACTCTTCTTCCTGAACAACAAGAAGAGTAACAACAACGGTTGAGCAGTTCAATCAACCGTTCGTTTGACAAACGTTTACAATTTCCACCTCGAGATTTCGAGAAGGAAGGAAGGCGGGTTTCGAGATTTTTCAGAGAGAAAAAAAAAAAAAAAAAGGGGCAGCGCGAAAACGCACGTGCACGCGTATCGATCGCGGCGCGAGTGGCCGCGCGCCGCTTGAGAACCTCCGGTGAAAGCGGCGGTTTAAGGGTGGCACGAGTGGCGGGTGAAAGAGTTCATTAAAACCAGCACCGTGTGCACCCCCGCTTGGTCCCCGACCCCACCGATTCGTCGCTGCCACCGTCGATCTCTCCACCCTTCCGTCCTCTTGCGGGGTAAAAGGGGTGCAACCGTCGTGCAAAAAATACCCGAAACATTCGACGCTTCCGTCGACATCGCGACGAGACCCTTCCACCGAAGGATCGAAATTCGTGTTTCAACCGGCGTGTGTGTGTGTGTGTGTGTCCCGAAAGAAGGATAAAAAGGCGAGGAAGAGGAGTGGAGAGAAAGAAAAAGAAGAGAAAAAAAAAAATGATAAAAAACACACCCTTCCGTGTCGTCCTTCTGTTCTGAAACGCGTTACACTATTTCTTCCCCTACTTCTTCTTTCTTCTCTTTCTCCCCCACCTGTTTCCCGCCTTTTCACGCTCTCGTTCGTTCTTCCCTACACTCCCATGATTAATCAAACTCGTATCAGATGATAATAAACACTGTGACGTGGCCCTGTTGCGTGTGCACGTTGTTACACTATTTATCGCGAAGATAGGAAGGGGTTGGGTGACCGTAGATAACGATAATGTTGCCCGGGATTGTGGTAATTAATCCTGGGTTTATTCGAGCTGATTCAAAAGTCGGGGGGGCACTCGCCCCCCCCCCCCGCTGAACGTGGGCGACATTCGTGCCATGGAGGGTGGGGGGAGATACAAAGGGGAAGAGGGAGGAAAGAAAAGGTGGCCAAGTTTCGAAGAAATCTGTCGTTTCATTTAAAACGTCGGCCGTAACTATAATTTCCGGTTTCCGCTCTTCTCCCTTTCGTTTTTTCAACTCTGCTGCTAGACGGTTCCGGTTTGAAGAAATATCTCGAAAGCGTTACTCGTCTGGATTATTAATTTCCTCGTGCTCGGTATTTCCTTTTCTTCCTCTTTGTGTTTCTTTATCGGTTAACTTTGCGCCGTCTTTATATTCTTGGTGTCGGAGGGTGAAGGGACGTTAGACGTTTACGAAGATGCATGCGTTCGGGGATCAAACGGATTTGAGCGAGGGTTGGGAATGAAAGTTGATAAGACGGCGATGACGATGGCAAGTTTGGAAGGTGGAAAATTGAATAACGATGAATAACAGTTCCATTTCACGATAATTTCATTTCACGGTGGCGATTTAAATGGAATATCTAAATAGAAAATCTAATATATCGTGGTGATTTTTTTGTATCTTTGTAATAATTGTTTCACCCTTTATCGTCTACTATATGATAGATCTCAAATATTATCAACGTTATAAAATATTATAATATAATAATTTAAATATTTATTATAGAATTCACATAACTTAAAATAATATAACTCATTTCATAACGTAATCCTTAAAGTGGTAAGAATTATTTATATTTTCACAATAATTATTTTCGTTCTTCATTATTATTCCTCAAGAATTATAATATTCTAGTAATCCAATATATACCCATTAAGAATAATTTACAATTGATAATTAATCAGCTTAAAATTTAATCGATATTATAATTATAATATCATAAATTTTAAATATTCCTCTAATTTATTATCAAAAGTTGAAATAGTAATAATTTAAATAACCAGAGAAAAAAATCAAGATTATGTAATTGCTTTCCAATTTTATTTTCAATTCTCTAGATTTGATTTGATAAATTCTATAAAATTATTTTTATCATATTAAATTTTAAAAAATTTTTTTATCATTCAAATTTATTTATATTTTGAAATTCATAATATAAACAAGTAAATTAATAGCAAAATAATTTTCTTCCATCTATTCTTGGTCAAAATTATTATCTTCATAGTAAGAAACATACCGAGGATGGAAAATGAGTTGATTGGAAAATTTATAAAATCAAGAAAAATAACAAATTTTTAAAGCGAGTAAGTATTTAAAATTGTTTTCTCTTAATATAAATACATATTATTATTATTTTTATTAATTTATTATACTTATTTGCTTCAATTTCAAAAAAAAAAAAAAATAGGACGAAAAGATATCTATAAAAATTATTCGAATCAAAAGAATGACACACGTTTAAAATTTTTCCCCCCATTTATCCCCATGACCCAGGCCATAACTCTAAACTTCTCGAGATCCCATACGAATCGCCTCTTAACCTCCAAAACATAACGGATATCGTTCCAGAGTTGGTGTATCGTGACGAGACACGACGTCAGAGTGGCAACGACGGAGCTCGAAACGGGGCGGATAAACAAGCGCGGCGGAAGACGGGAGGAGAGGCCAAGAGACAGAGAAAGAGGGGCGGAGGAACTAACTGGGAGAGACGAAACGAGCCAACCATTACCGCTAGTTATGGCAACTCCGTGACTGGTCAATAGTTGTTCCCTCGTCCACTCTACACCGACGACGTCCCAACCGTGCGTCCTGCGCCCTCTCTGGCAAAACATATTTTGTCCACTCGGGTGTTCACCGCCCGCGTAACGGCGAGCATCGTGGTCAATTGTTTCTCGCTCACTCTCGCCATGATTTACCGACCATGTCCAACTGGCTCCCGGTATAAATGCACGAGTGTTGACAAATAGTATTTCCACCGCCCAGCTCCGTCCGGCTGTTGTTTAAATACACCAGGCTTCCCGAAGAGAGGGGAATCTCGGTGTGTCTCGAATTGAAATTCGTGCCCGATACACGCTCTTTTTTCCCCGGGATCCGAAGGATAAACTAAAAAATATTGGCGCTCCGGAAGAAGGTTTTAATCACTCATGATTTGCTTTTGGATTGTGTCGCTTATTCTTTTCGCTTGATCTTCTTCTGGGATTCGAGGCATGAAATTATATTGGAATTGTATTATGTCTTCGAAAAGCGGGGATTATTTATTAATTTCTATTTATTGTTATATCATTTGCGATTATACGAGAAGTATGGAAACTGATAGTTGAACATTGTTCAATAGTATATTATTAAATTTCTACGAAAACGTTTCTCACTGCAGTAACAACATTTAATCTTGAATATATGTAAATAAATGTAAAGAAATTGTAATGTTATATTATTAATCAGAAAATGGTATTTAACAAAATCAATCAGCAGGATCAAAAGATCAAAAGACTCGCTATTAACTCGTTACCAATTTTCTTCAACATCCTCACTCTTTTAAAGCGATAATTTTTGCAAACGATTTCCTTTCAATCTCCTTGAAATCGTTGCAAACGGATGCCTCCGTTTCTCAATTTCATTCAGAGTTGACGAGGTGACCACCATAATCGTATACGTGGAGAAAATTACGTCGCCAGGGTAGTTTGTATCCCCGGGGGTCCATTTCTCGAACGCTTCCGTCGTGCATTAACGGTATATATACATCGGGTCTCCGTCTTGGACGATGGAGCCATCGTATAATTTCCCACGGAGATTATAAATACATACGCGCATGCATACTCTAGTTCGTTGAAGGCATCGCCGTGACAGCTGTTTCGCGAAACTTAGATCGCTATCCGCGGACGTGTGAGAGCGGCATGAAAAATAGGACGCGGAAAACGGTGTGCCGCGAGCGGTTCGCGGTATAAAACGACCGTATAAAATATGAAAAAGCCGGCCAACCGCGTGATTTAAGCTTCGACCAGTTACTATTCGGTAAGTGGAACGCAGATGTAGCGAATTTAGTTGTGGAAATAAAGGGAAGAGGGATTGGATTTATCGAGGATGGAATTTTTTATGCGAGCATTTTCAGTTATTGCTGATTTTTACATTTCGTGTATGAAACGAATGTTGACGCGGAAAATAAGGTGTGTATAGTGTTGCAAACGTTTGAAAAATTTAAAAAAAGAGTAGGAAAGAAGCGAATTTTTAATCTTACGAAGATATCTTTTAAAGATAAGAAATTGTTTATGATAACAATTTTTGATAAACGCTTCTTTCGATAAGTTTTAAATAATTTTTTTTATCAACGAGGAAAACTGTTTTTTACTTATTCGCTAATCCTTTCTTTTTTTATTTGGTTAATTTTAACGAGAAATAATCAAATTCTTTTATAAAAATTGCAATATCCAAAATTTTTCGGAAATTCACAAAAGAAATAATAATAATTATTTTATAATTTGAATTGTAAATTATTGATATATACAATTTTTAATGATTAAAATTAATAGTCTATAAATGAGGATACGTAATACGAATTTCAATAATGAATACATTGCCATGTGACGTGAATTTTAACATTTATCACACAAATATGTAAAAATTTTATTCATCAAAAATTTATTTACATTATCCTCGAGAAAAGGTTGAAAAAGTTGAAGAAGTAAAGAAAATTTTTTAAAGCTAAGAATCCTATTTATTTTGTCAAGATATAATTCCAAAAATTTCTTTCAATACGAGTAAGAAGGAGTTTTTCACTCGGAGGAGGAATCACGGCCAATATCACGATTCATCAACGATCTCGTAATCGTAATTGTTTGCCCTTTAATCGCGGTCGTTCGTTTTCATTGGATTGGATGCATTTTGAACCAAACGTAGAAACGAAGGATCGCGAGCTGTCTTCTTAGAATCGGTAGGTTTCGCCGGATAGGAAGAAAAGAGTTGGAGAGAGGAAGATAGGTAGACGACAGCTCTGACAGGAAAGAAACGTGCAATTTTCGTCTCGCATCACTCGTGGCGAAAAATCATCCCGTTCGTTGACCGGATGCACTCCGGTTACGGAGAAGAGCTGACAGGAAATGGCCAATTATTAAACGTTCACTCTCTCCTGATATGTTCCTCTCGTTGAAATCGGGGCCAGTGGAGTACGAAATCGTGGAATTTGAGAAAGAATCTCTGTCGATTATTGTTAAAACGCCTTCTTTCACGTAACTTCATCGTAACTACGAGGACAATATCAGAATCAATTTTAGAGAATTTTTAATTCGATTAAAAAAGTTTTTAGATTCAGTTGAAATCAGAAATAGAAAATGAATATGATAAAATATGTTTTTATTGGCTGAGTTTCTGAAAAATTTATAATAAATTGATTTGTTGAAATCAGGATAAAGTTGGGGTAATTTCTGAATTCGTGCTAATTATTATTTCTTCGATATGAAATTAATATAATTGTGCGTAACATCGAAGCTAATTAAAAGTTTTTAATCTGATTCTCCTGGAAATATTTTATAACTATGTTGAAATTAAAAATGAGTTGATTGACGAATTTAATAAATTTTTGTCTTTCCAATTATTAATACAATGTCTACTATTTATGTAAAAATCAGATCCATGTTCAAAGTAAGCTGAGAAACTTTTTTTTTTTATCTATTTTTAAATCTCGAATCCGTTTTAATTTGATTGGATTTAATAAATACTTCATTTATACAATGATACCAGAAGTTTTTTCTTAATCGATTTAATCAAACTAATCAATTTAATTAATCAAACTTTCTCCAAAATATAAGATACACAGTGCAGCAGATTAATTCCTTTCCATCATAATGATAAATGTTCTCCATCAAAAGATCTGCCAACTTTACAATCTCGTTGATCAAACAATTTTAAAAATCCACCAGAGTCCATATTTTCCCTCCTCTATAACCCCATACCCCAACCAACTCGATTAAATCACTGTAACCCAACAAGCCAAAATGCCCGAGAAATCGACATCTTTCCGAAACACGCGTCCGAACATCGTGTTCCATAGGAAACCCGACCAGGGTTCTATGGTCAAAAAGCCACTCAGCCATTCGGTGTTTGCGCGAGCCAGAACTCGTCCACGATTCGACTCGAGCGCGAGCGAACGCTTTAAGTCCGAATAATCCGGCTTAAAGCGAGTTAACGTATAGCCTCGTCACAAAAGCCACGAGGAGCCGCCGCTTAAAGAGATTTCGAATCGTTAGTCGAGTTACGAAAGGGGTACTGGCTCTCGGGAAACGAAGAAGGAGAAGAGAAGGCAATGGGGAAAAAAAAAAAAAAAAAGGAAAAGAAAGAAAAGAAAAAACGGAGGGCCGTCCCGTTCGATGGAGTGGGTACGCGGTCGGTGTTGGTGGGTGGAGGAGGAGGAGGGGGAGGGGTGGAACATCGGGCTGAGAGGGTTGGAGAGTGGAGGGTGGTCGTAGTCGGTGGCGGTAGGAAGAAGAATATCGACCTCACGAGCTACGTCCACCGTCAAAAACTCCTGTAATTAACGAACTTTTCGCCGGTTTTCCACTTCACGTCTTGCGGAGCCATCCCCACCACGCTCGGCAGCGACCGCTTCTGAAAAGCGGGTTTTGTTTGGCAAACTGCAATTTTTCTAAACGATCAAAGTGCTCTCTACTCGACCACCCAATCCTCTAGGTCGGTACACCAGGCGCCTCTTCTTCGTCTCTCTTTCTTCTCGCGGACGATTCTGCTTCTTCTCGCTCCCACCTTCTCGCTTCTTCCATCCCTCCCCTCCTTTCCACTAGTTTCAACCGGCGGGCTGTCGGAAGTCTCCTCGTAAAAATTGCATCGCCATTGTTTGAGGAGAGGTCGGGAAGAAGAAGCGGGTGAAAGAGGTAAGAAGATCGTTTCCTTGGGACGACGAGACCGACCGAGGTCGGTAAGGGGGGGAACGTCATTAGCGGTCGCGCACCGTTTCGCGGCGAAACTTCGAAGCAATGAACCACCACTACCGCGGCTTAATGAATCGAGCGTAATTGCGCCGAGAGAGCTTGACATTTCGTCGCGAGCTACCGAGCCCTCTTTCCGTTCCGCCTAATAACTCCCCGGCCCGAACTTCCGCCAGCCTCGCGTCGTCGCGATCGTCGCAACCCGTCACAAATTGCGGCCTCCCCTCCCTTCTTCTTCTTCTTCTTCTTCTTCTTATTCGCAAGGAATGGGTGGGGAGAGGAAGAAATCGATCGTGAACATCGATCGACGAACGATACCAGTCGACTGTTGCGGAGCCAGCGGATTAGAGGGTTGACAAGTCACGTGGTTATTTGCGGTGAAATTATTGGGCTACTTTTTTATCGTGACATTGATCCGTGTTATTCGCGGGTCACCGGTTCTTTAAGCTTATTTTTAAATTGAATATAATTATTTCCGAATTTAAAATTAAATTTTGATACTCGTATTCTTGCGATATTCGAGGTTGTTCAGTTTTACGTATTATTTAACGTTTGCAAGTTAATAGTGGAATAATCGAATAGTGACGTAATAATGTTGAATTAATTATTAGATGAATTAAAAAATTTTTAAGATTAATCTAGCATTAGTGTTTTTGAGATATTTAAAATTGGATATTAAGATTTTAAAAGGATTAAACCAAAAGTGACGAATATTATTTAATGATTATTTATTCTATGATTTAATTTATAATTGTATCGCTATTTTATTGTTATATGTAATTATCGTTTTATTTCATACTTTACGAGTCAAAGCCAGCCAATTTAATTCTATTATAAATAATTTTAACGAAAGAAAACTTTTTATATGTTTTTGTCATATCTTTTATTTCATTCACTTTTTGCTCTTTCTTTATTCTTTATATATTCGTCATGTTTTACATTTTATATTTATTTCGTTATTTTTTTTTTATTTGGCTTTTTTTTTATTATTGGCTTTAACGTTTTATAATTTATCCAATAAATGTTTTATTTTTATTCCTTTTCTTCATCTTTGTACAATATTTTTCGTTATAATTTTATATTTTGTTCTGTTTTCTTTTTAAATATAAATAATATTTTACAATAAGTAAGTATGAAACAGATTTCTTTTTTTAAGACTACTTTCTTTTTTTCTTGTAAAAAAATTGTTGTGAAAAGTACACGTGAAAAGATAATAGATCCATTTTTATCCAATCCAACAATAATTTTGGAAATACAAAACGAACCCGCAAAATAAAAAATTAAAAAAAAAATTAATTAATCTTTATAACAATATTATTAAAATATTCAATGAAGTAATAAAAAAATATATTTATTAGTAAAATAAAAATAACAATTTTTCATGAATATCGGTTGAAATATTAAATTTTAAAATTATCTTTGCAAAGAAAGCATTTATGATATTATTATTAGAATCGTTATATTTTCAAATTAAGAAAAAATATTTTCTAAATCAATTAATTTTTCAGATATATTTAAAAATACGACATAACAATTTAAAAATGATTTTTCTTAGAATCTCGATTTAAAAATTATTCTCCGTATAAATTCAATTTACATCACATTCAATTTACACATATATAAAATTAAAAATAATTAAAATTGCGAAAAAAATAATTAAAATTTCTCACAAGATACCGACATTTATTTGCAACTTTCAAACGATACGTTCAAATGATACGTATAATGCATAAAACGATTTAAAATTAGCATAAATCACAGAGCGAATACCTTGACGAGAGTTCTCTTTTTTGCCACTTAGATTTCATATCGTAACACATACATTCTTTGCATAGTAAATCAATTCTGCTTATTATTCCGGTTGTAAGATCATTAATGCAAGACCGTAAAAAAGGCGTGCACCACGCGAGATATATATATATATCGTATTTTATGTTGAGAGTCCGTTTTATTGCTATGAAAGTATAATGGGCTGTATTCCGCGCGCTCTCCCTTGTTAAACGTAAATACGCCAGGTGGAACAGTAGGTTTAATTTCCAATAATCTTATCGTAACAGTTTTACATGGAGAAAATAATAAAAAGATTAACGTACGAAGGAAAGTACCGGTGTGCTTTTACCTCACACCAATTGCGCTTGGAAAAAGGGGAAAAAAGGAAAAATTCTGGAGATACGAAAGGAGGTTGTTTCTCGTTAAATATTTTGCTTGGAGAATTTTATGCCTTTTAGAAAGATTTTATGATTATATTATCGCGAAGTACCGTGGAAAATTTTCTTGTGATTGGGAAAGGAAAAAATGGAAAAGAAAAGTTTTATAACGAGAGAAGTTTGCCAATTAATTTTAATCGATTCAAGTTTATCCATCATCTATCCCAGGATATTTAAATTTTGTGCACAATCTGTTACGTTGGAAATAGTATATTTTTATTGTATATTTACGGATTATATTTATGGATTAAATTTTATTCGAAATTTTTATTTTTAATCAGTTTGTTAATTAAATATTATTAATAATATAATAATGAAATAATATAATTAAAAGTAAATAGTTAAATTAAATTAAGTGTAAATATTTAGTGTAATATAAAAAAAAATATATTTTAACTAATTCTGATATTTTTATAAATTTTTACGAATTTTTATATTTGCTTAAAGAAATTAAATTTAGGAAAATTAATTTGTTTAAAAAAAAATAAATAAATTTGATAAAATGTTTTTATGCAGAATTTGATTTTTGATTATGTACTCAATATTCTAATATACTTAATACATATAAAAAAAAATTGCTTAACAAAATTTTAAACAAAAAAATATATAAATTTATTTTTTTAAAAACTTTATTAATTTTAAAGAAAATAAAAATAAATTTAAGACAATTGTGGTCAGAAAATTAATAAAATATCTCGTAACAAAATTATATCATGGAAAAATTTTATATTGTACACAAAAATTAATAATGTTAATCTTATCCAAAAAATTTAAATTTAATAAAATTATATATTATTATGCATATTAAAAAATCATATTGTATAGAAAATGTATTGATTATCATAATATTATAATAAAAATTCTTTTTAAAAAAATTTAGAAGATAATTTAAAAGAAAAGAAAGAAGAAAGAAAGAAATAAGAAAGTTTCAATTTTCAAGATTTGAAATATCTTTCAATTTGTATGATTAAATTATATGATTAAAAATTGTTTTTAATAGAGTCTAAATGAAATAATGTTTTAAGAAGATTTTTTTTTTATCCTATATCTTAGCTGCTAAAAAATTTTATTATTTTTAATAAATTGAAGTAAATTAAATTTATTAAAACCATTGAATTGTTTTGAAACATTTTAATATTCTTTAAGATAAAAGAAATTAACGGATTACATTTTTTTAGAAACGTTTAATTAATATATTCTTCTTTATCAGAAATTTATAAGATTTATTCTTTATTCTTTATAAGAAAATTTCTTTTCTTTAATATACAGATTTATTTTTCTACGATTTTTATGATTTATTTTTCAAAATTTTATTCAAATGGATCAACAATTTTTATCAAAGTATATCATGCTTAGATACACGTATCATTGATATTCAATAATATTTATAAAATTGTTTACATGAAATAAAATACTGTTCCTAATTCTGATTATTCATAAATATTAATCATGCCTATATAAATAATTTTGATTCGTCTAAAATATTTTATCCTTCATATTGCTTCAACTAGAAATTTTCTTCTATTTCATTACAATCCCATATATATTTCAAAATCCAAATATTTTATCAAATCAATGTTTCAAATCAATTTTATTCAACATAAACCTTTCCCCTCACTAATAATTTTGACCCAATTAAAAAACACAAACTAAAACATCACATTCCTCACATTTAAACGAAACGACATTTCCCACCAATATTCCAACTCAAATCGTCAAACTCTCATCGAAATCGCCTCTCATTCCATTCAGAGTCCATCAGAAGATCGGCGACTCTGTGTGTATCAGAGACGCGTGCTTCCAAAAGAAGCCAATTAAACGAAAATCGAGCTGATGTTCCCCGGAAAGAAACAGAGTCGACGAGCAAAAAAAAAAAAAAAGAGAGAAAGAAAGAAGTTGAGAGAGGATGAAAAGAAAAGAAAAAAGAAAGAAAGAAAAGAGAGGAATCAAATATTTCGTTTGCCTCGACGACCATCCCCCCGGAGGCTGTTCTTCTTTGGCGAGGGTCAGAAAGGGTCCGTGTGCTTGTCGGCCATGTTGAAAGTGACTATCTTACGAGGGCGTTAGCGCATGTTTGACTTGTCAAAGAGCTTCTTCCTATCCCCCCCACCTTCGGTCTGCCTTTGCCTCTCTTTAGGGGTTCTTCTTCCCGCCTCTGTCTCGTGCTGTCCGACATCGACCATAGCAATTCCCTTCGCTCTACCCTCTATCGCGCCACCTCTCCCGTATCGCGCTCTACCTTTTCACCTTCTTTCTCCTCTCCTTCGTCTATTTCACCTATACTCGACCGTTGTTCTCTCGCGATCAACGCCGGTCCTAGTAGCCCCCTGAAATGTCGATTCCCGCTTTGCTATTCATCCCCCAAATTCAACCTTACCCCGACACTCTCGCGTGGATTGATTTGTCCATCACTTGTTGTTAAGACACAAGCTCAAACGTGTCGTATTTATAGCGAGGGATACGCTGACTCTTATACGGAAGGAATTTTATACGGAGGAAGAAGATGGAGTGAAGTTTCTTTTAGGAAAATTATGGGGATATGAACGGTCTTCCGGTTTGATTTAGGAGTGGGATAAGAATATGGCCAAGTTAATTATTTTTATTTTAATTTAACCCCTCCCCGACGAAATCCAAATGGTAAACAGACCAAAGTGATGCTCGAAAACAGTGATATAGTCATTTGCTTTACAGTTCTCTCTGTGGACGTAAACGATAATTCTTTTTGCTTTTATATATGCATATTATAAATTTATTATTTTTTAGTAAATGGCAAGTAAGAGTTTTAAAATTATATTTCATAAATAACAATACTTTAACAGAAACAATAACAATATCTTCAAATGTTGTAATAGGAAAATACTTACTCTAAAAATTAATAAAAGAATAAAATAAAATAAAAAAATCCTGCATGGTTTAGACGCTTTGTATGTATATCGTTACATTTTATGAGGGTTTAAAAATAAAATTGTTAAATCTTACTTCAAGAACTAAAGTACAAAATCACTAGGACATTTGCTTTGCAACGTAAATTATAAGAATCGTGATCTTCTCGTATTGGCAAGAACTAAATCATGATTGGAACTGACAAAAGAAATAGTAAGATCTGTCTGGTTTATGGATAGATCAAGTAAGTTTATATGGATTGTATACAAAGTGGAGTTCATTTAATGTTCTATGTATGATTTTGTTTATTGCTTAATAAATTGTATTCATTAATCTTCTTTCTAATTATATTACATTATAAATAGTTTATATAAACAAAGTTATGTAATAATGTGTACTTGGCAATGATTCAGCTTCAAATGATCAGATACAATATGTAAAATTAGTTTATATAAATGGAGTTTCTAATTGTAGTCAAAAAGAGATATTTTTATTATTATTATAATTTGAAGCTTAAGTATTAATCTGAAATTTTTTTTTTGGAAATTAATAAAGATATTTGATTGTCACATTTTGATAATTTCTATATTCATAAATTGTGAATCTGTGATCTTTAAAATCGTAGAAAATATTCCTGAATTTTTATTATTAGGATAAATTTATGATTTTTAAAATTTAAAAAAAAATAGATTATTTTATTTTCCTCGAGAAATTATAGCAAGTGTTATGACTGGTAATTTAAACTTTCTACATCTAAAATCTAAATTTATATTTAATTATGCATATGATTACAAAAATTTTCTATTTTACCATTTTATTAAAAAAGTTATCCAATTCAAAAATTCTGATTTTAATAACAGTTTACGTGCACGTACAACGTATAATGGATTATGCATGGAGAAATTTCTTTTCAGTCGAAAATCTCTTTGAGAAGATGAAATCAATCTTCAAAGTTTCGGTATATTTTCATGTACTGAATATAATATTTCGCTTTGAAAGTATTCTTGTAATAGAGGAATATCGGGTATATGATAGAGATACGGAACTTATTAAAAAAATTGCATCTATTTGCATCCAAAGGATCGATAAAAAGCAAGGTTTCATTATCGAAACAAATTATTGATTAAATTTAAAGTAATAAATCACATCATTCCGTCCACAAAAATATTGTCCTACGCGACATTCGCGAGCCAAAGAAGTCCAAACTCGAAACCAATTTGATACAACTAGATACAATACACAATCGTGACCCCCCTCCAATTTCCTAACAGGGGATCGAATCGAGAAAATTCCAATTTAACGAGCCCCCAAACGACAAGAGCATCGAAGATTAAAGGGTGTGGTGGGTTGCCGACTCGCGGAAAATAAAAACGGCCGCCTCGTGGCCCATGTATCACCTTTTATTAAACGATAAATCGACGCGCAACGAAACCACCCCCTTCGAGGTCTTCGAGATCACGAGAAACGGAGACAGCCTCTTTTCTATATCTCGACGCGGTGGAGATATATCGGTTTCTCGTTAGGAAGCGAGCAGAGATACACGCGGAATACCTCGTCGTGTCGAAGAGGAAATCAGGAGGAGTATGGCGTGGACACTGTGGCGGAATATAAATGGCCGACGGAACTGCGTCGTTACCCCGGTAATTTGTCGATCACCTTTGTCACGAGCATCGATTATCATCATCTTCTCTGTGTTTTTTTTTTTTTTTCTTCTTCTTCTTTCAAAGGAATGATGATATTTTTAGACCTTTATGAATGAAGGAATCGAAATATCGATGCGTGCGTGGGTGGTTCGAGGAACTAATTAATAAATATTATGTAAATATTTATAGAGACCGACAGTTGCTTTGTTCCTTTTATTGGAATAATTTAAATAATTCAGTTCAAAATTTTTCAAAAGCTTAATTATCTTATTAATTTAGTTTTTATAATTGGTATTAATGAGCTGAATTATTATTACGATCCAAAATAATCTAATTCTGATATAGCATAAATAATGAAAATATTTTTAAAATTTTATAATATTTTTAAATATTCTTAACAAATGAAACTATAAATTTATATGTCATATATTACTTTTATTATAATAACAAAAAAATAATTCAAGTTTGTTTATATATTATTTTATCGATTCGAGTATTATATATATATATAAATATTAATAACAAATAGAATAGAATATTTATATTATTAAAACTATTAAAAAAAAATAATACGAAATATAATATTCTTGGATTTTTTTGTAAATTCTACGTGAATTAATTATAATCGAACACAAGAAGCACGCGTAAAAATCAAACCAAAAAAATACCAACTTTTTCCTCGATCGAGACACAGATCCATGGTTTGTCAATCAACCCAATTCCCGACATATCGACGACTCGACCCGAGTTCTCCTCTCGCATTTTTGATTAATATCCGACGCGCGTAATTACGAAAATGGCGGTGGTGTCCTCCTCATCGTCTTCACCAACCCTCTCGCTCCCTCTCGAGGCCACGCTCGTTCTCCCGGTGATTAAAACCTCCGGCACGCGGGATCACGCACCCAGGTGCGTGCCTGGGAATACACGCTCGCATTCCCTCTCTCGGACGTGGCTTTATCGTTAATTACCTTGGATTAATTACATCGATCAGGCAGACACGACAAATACACCCGGCAATTCGATGCGGATTAATTTCGCCGTGGCAACGCCGCGTCTTTAATTTTTAAACTCGTTTCGTTCGAAGGGAGAGTAAAATCGTTGCTCTCGAGTTGCTTGCAGGTTTTTTGTTCTTTAAAAGTTGAGGATCATGGAGAGTTTCTTATGTTTATTATATTATGTTTGCTTTTCAACACAATTTGAGAAATAAACGTAGGAATGATTGTATCATTGACGCACGTTTTTTTAAATTATCCGAATTTTGGATGAATATCGTAAAATTTTTTGATGATATTGAGAATTTGATTAAATTTGATAAATCCAATGAATATAAAATCTGAGATTTAGAATCAAAATTTATAGTGATTTTTATATAAAAATCGAAATGCATAAAAATTTTTATTTATACAATGATTTTAAATGTTGTAACAAATATATTTTTATATTTATGCACGAAAAGTATACAAATTCAGAGAATTTTTTTTAATATGTAATAATTATTGTAATTTAAATAATAACATAATTAAAAACAATTAACTATTAACGATATATTTTTATAATATAGTAAATTGCAAATATTTCCTTTCAACTCGATAGAATTTAATTTATGCATTCCATTATCAGTGTATATTTAATTGCAATTTTCTTTCTCATTTTATATTTTTATCATTCAAATTTTATTCATTACTTTCGTTAATAATGAAATCATCTTTGACCCAATTCTCTCTTAAGGATATATTTTATTTCTTTAAATTTTTAGCATTTTCGATATTGAAAGTTACTTTCACTTACATAAAATTTAATTTTATCATTACATTGAATTCAAAATACAAATGTTACATTTATAACGTCCAATTAACAACTCAAGAATACAAAAACAGCATTGACTACATATTCTATATAAATGCAACATGTACATCATCATATATATTTTAAACATAAAGAATGCAAAATAAAATACGTGTATTTAAAATTCTCTAATCAAAAAAACATATATCTGTTCACATCTCATTATTATCAATATCGCATAGTTGTAGTATTCAATGGTTGATCGATAAATTAATTTGATAAAATAAAGATTCTATAATATAAGTGCAATAATGCACGTATATTTTTAAACATAAATATGCATTATGCAAAGAATATAAAATAAAACAGATATTTTTAAAATCTTCTAATATCATCTTATATATATCATCAACTTCATAACATTTAATCAATTCATCACCAAAAAGTTATCAAATTGAACTTCAAACCCGAAGAAATATATTCAAGAAAACATCTATTATAGAAAAAAAGAACTTTCTCATCCTCGTCGTCCAAAAATTACCAAAAAACCTCTGCTAAACAATGCCTGCTCCTCAAATTCCAATCTTACGTTCACGCGTTCCATTAATCACCCCACCAGAAGCAAGAAAACAAAGAAGCCCGCGGTGTCTATATACGTAATGGGGCGACGTTCAAAAGTATACACACTCGACCCCGCGCGTTTTCACAAAAATCCGCACCAGTCGCGTGTCAAGATTTCAAGAAGAATTGGAGGCGCGTGCGAGAGGAGGGGGGAGTCGCAGGATGCCACCCTTTGTGCCGATTCCGTGAGTTTTCTCCTCCATCCTCGTAACTCGGCTCACCCTCACGAGCCGAATGCCTCGTCCCACTCGTTTTTTAACCTTTTCATCTGCTTCCGCGAGAGTGCATCCAGCTATTGCAATCCGAATAAATGACCGAGGCAACGTGACTCTTTGTTGGCCGCAGGCGAAACTTCGCCGCAAAAGGTTACGAGATTTACGCTTTTCGCGACGATCCGAGCGCCTCTAGCGCCTTCCAAGAGACGTAAAGAGTTCACCGATAGACCAGACTCGGTATTCTATTGTTCGATTGCATAGAATTGATTTGTTATTCGGTGGTGGCTTTTTTTTTTTTTTTTTTTTTTTTCGTTTCTTTGTCAAAAGAACGTTTCGTTGCGGATTTTGATGGAAATTGAAAATGTGTTGCGGGGAACGATATTTTGGATAACATTTTTCTGTATATAGAAAGTTCAATTAGTGAGCTGAAAGATTATTGTGTTGTTGTTTTTCTTTTTTTTTTTTTATTTATCAATCAAAAGTTTGTTACGTTGTTTATTCGATATACTTGGTTAGAGATAAAGAGATAAGATTTTTCGTTTTAAAATCTATTTGAATTATGTTCCAATAATTGTCACTTTATATCGTTATTTTTTTTTTTTTTTAACTGTTATATTTTCGCTTCTTCAGATCAAATAAGCATTTTTATAAATAAGATAGAATTAGAATGTTTCATCTTCTATTCATCTATGTATCTTGCTTCCTTTAATACAAATTTTTCTCGTGAATATTAAATATTCATTTAAAACTTCTTTTCGCCCGTTCAAAATTTGAGAAAATTTATTTTTCATTGAATTATATAAAAATATTGCTAAAGAACTTTTAACTATAACAATATTAAACAATTAAAAAGACTTGCAATTTTGGGTTATTCGAATCACATAATTTTATCGATTTTTCAATTTTACCATCATAATTATCGTCTGACAAAATAATAATCTGATATATTTTTATCGAATAAATCAAACTCATTTTTAAAAAATGATAAAAATTATTCAAAACTTCCGTAGAGACATCCGTATATAATTGAGAAACGAATTTTCGAAGAAACAACATTTATTAATTGATCAACCAACATATGAACGCATAATATTCGTCTAATTTCATTATATAGTTTTTGCAACCATTATAAAATATAAAGATCTATCAATCTAAAGAATCAGAAACAGTGGATTGTCCCACGGGATATCTAACCATAAACATCACCAGCTACGTGATAAATTTTAAGGGAGAATTTAAGCGGGAACGAGGTTACCGTGGAATATTATTTAAAGACGTCGTTAAGTAGCGCATGGAATCAGAGAGTGGTTATTCACCAAGGGGCCGGACGCGTTGTTACGTAGTAATAGCGATTCCATTTACCACGCTTTATACTCAACCCCTACTTTGCACCGCTCCTCCCTCCCCCTCTCCTCCGCGTCGCGCCGTACCTCCCCCCCCTCTCGCCCCGTCTCTCGCCCCTTTTATCGAACAGTTGTTTTCATTGCAAAGCTCGGCACGATCCATTAAACGTCGTTACCTACGTCAACAACGGAGCCATTAGGTTTTGTTCATCGAGCGGTGACCAAGTTGCGCGACGATCGATCGATCGGCCTTCTAACGGCGGATAGGCAAAAACCGGCTTCCTTCGAACTTGACTGGAGCCCATTCGTTGTTTCTCTACCCTTTTTAAAAGTCAATTCTCGATGCGAAATTGAAATTGTTTAATGCGACGGTATATATATATATATACTGTTATGGATGCATTTGCGCGAGATATTCAAATGTGCGAATATGCTTGTAACCTTGAAAGTTTAAATGTACGTAAAATTGTAGAAATTGTAAAAATGGTAATACATTATCACGTTTTAAGGGGATATTTATTTCCGTATTTTCGATGATATTGAAATGTGTGAGAATGTATTAGGTGTGTTTGATAAATGTAAAGAATAAATTAAGGTATGTTTAAGATGATTTTTCTTGAAATTAATCTTATTGTATGGAAAAATACGATTAAAGATTAAGCATGATTATTTTCTAGCGAAACAAATTTTTGGTTTGATTTTTCAAAGATGTATTTATTAAATTTTTTTTTCAATTATATATATATATGTTTAAATATTAATTTTATTATAGATTCAAATATTTTGAGTGTATTTATTGAATATATTAGCAAAAATTAAAAAAAATTTAGAAATTCTAATGAAGCTGTTTGTAGATAAATTTTCGATCAATCATTACAATATCAGGACCTAGCATTATTACAATGGAATAATATGCATGAATTATTGATATAAAGTATAGTAGAAATGATTAAAATAAAAGAAATGTTATACCGAATGTATCATAGAATTTGGTATAAAAATTTACTTGATTGTTTTATGGATGAAAATAAAATGATATTATGTAAATATAAATTTATGAATGTCTAATTTTATGATGTTATGTTAGATTAATTATACACTTTATTATATGAATTTTGAAAATTTATTTGAAAAGATATTTTTATGTAAAAAAATTTATCTTCAAATTTATTTTTAAATGTAAATTCTACATAATATGTAATATTTTTTAAATTCTTATTGTAAGTGATAATCAAAACTCTTAAGATTTAATGTAATAAAAAAATATTTTAATGTATAATAAATTCATATTTAAAATATAAATATTTATTTCAAATTATTATTATCATAAATTATCCTTTTTTTCAAATACTAATTCTTCAAAATATACTTATTATAATATTAATTTTATAATTATAACATTTATCAAAATTTTAAATGTATTAAGATCATTCATAGAGATGATCCTTGAATAATATCATAACACTATTTATTGTAGTCCATACATTTCCATAAGTTACTGAATTAATTTTAAGTTTATTTAACAATTAAAATTAAATTGTAAATTTGTCTTTTCAATATTTCAGTTATAAATTTTTAATTATTTGTTCTAATGTTTGTTTTGTAATAATTCCTTTTTCCTAATTATTATCTTTCTAATTATCTTTCTAATTATAAATTCTTATGAAATTTGAAAATTTGAAACAGTAAACAAAAATAAATATTTAAAGTAATAATAACAAACTATATTTTTCTTTAAATTAAAGAACTTTTGTTTAAATTTATGTAGCAAATCAAAATTATATAATATATTATACTACTTTAATATATTTTTTGCATTTTAATACAGTACATGAATTATTGTATTTGCATTTCTCAATTATAATGTATACTATTGTTATTGAATTAAAGTAGATTTGTATTAATATATATAATTTAAAACAATTGATTATTTATTAAAATAAATTTAAAAAAAAACTGATGTAATACATTTTCAAGAAACTTTTTAAAATAGAAAAAGAATAAATATATATTTACTTCAATTATTAATGAGCAATAAATTGTTTTTCTATAAATGTTTTGAAATATATATATATATATGTCTTCTTTCTAGACATTTATTCCATTGGTATAAATATTACGTTTCGTAATATTCATATTCTAAAATATCCATATCCATATTTTTAAATATCTTATAACTTATAAATGCGAATCTAAAATCATCATTACTAGAAATTATCCGTAAATTCTCTAAAATATAGTATCATATATAATATCATAGTGTCAACTTCATTTTATAATTACACCATTCATTTATCTTAATCGCAAATGTGTAAAGCTCGTTAAAAAAAAATAAAATAAAATAACAAATACTGTATACGTTGCACATACGTTTAGAAAAAAATAAAATAGAAAACGTGATCAAATCTCATCACAAATTAACCTCTCGACAATCTCTCTTTTGCCTCATAAAACGAATCCCAACAATAATAACCATTTCACCATTTCTCACCTTCGTTTTACGATAAACGGATTCAAGCACAGTTTTCATCATGATTCGCGTAAAATTCCATCTTCTTCTTCTTCTCTTTCTCTATTCGAATGAGAAATTCGCTATCGAACGATATCTCCGCGCGGAAGAGGCGCGAATAAAAATGGCGGCGAGAGATTCAGCCGTCGCAGATGGCGCTGTTGAGTTCGTCCCGATTTTTTACGACCATAATCGGTCGTGGAATTAAAGAATAGACGGCGTCGCGATTACGCTCGCGTTTCTTCGATCGTTCTTTCCAACTTTTCATCCGCTTCCGTGGAAACGAGCCATTTTTACGGCTCGGCTTTATCGCGCTTCCAAGTCGAATGACATTTATCGTTTTTAATCTGGCCTAGACTTATTACTCGTTACGCTACTTTACGGACCATCAACGCGACCAAGCGCAACCGATAACGAAGATATTCGTGACCCTCTTGAAATTCCTCGACGCAATTAATTTTTTAAGTTCGATTTGCTACTATGTTTTTTCGTGGTTTAAAGTATATTCTTAAGTGAAATTTATGTTCTTTAGGTGAATGACAAATTGAATGTAGACGTAATAATTATGATTTGGTTTTTGTTTTTGTATATTGTGTATTTTTAAATGACACGAATGAATTTATAGTTGAAGACAAAATAATTATTGTGAAATCGAGTATTTCGTAGTCAACTTCTAATATGTAATTAATGAAAGATATCTAGTTAATAATATATTCGATATATTTTATGAAATAATCTATACGATCGTTGTAAAAAAAAAAAAAAAACAGCATCAAATATATTTATTGTTTCATTCTATTAATGGTCCTATAATTATTGAAATTATATGTTAAATATAATTAACCAAATATAAACAAATTTTTGGAATCAATTATAATTTTTGATTATTTTATGTTATCTTCAAATTGTTAAAATGTAAAAATTAGTATAGAATAAAGTAATAATAATTATTTGTACATTAGAATTATATAGAAGAATTATATTACAAATATAATAATATTTTAAATGCAATAATAATTCACATGTGATACTCATAATAAATATATTTATGTCAATAGTTAAACATAAATATTAATTAAATGAAAAATTTTATATTATTAATGTTTAACTTTACCATTATTATTGTTATTTAATACTTAATTAATGAAATAAAATTAATGGAAATATTATTCAAAAATTTTATTCCAAAATTATTTTTTATTCTAATATATAACCGTAAATCGTACGTTTCTATTACGTTATCACAATATTTTCCACAAAGAGGAATAATAAAAATCACAATCACAATTGACAAAAATAATTATAATTACTTTCTATAATAACATTTATTACTAATAATCCATGATCGATTCATGTACTTATCTCACTCGATTATTCACGAAAAATTAAAAAAAATGAAAAATTTCCATAAAATTATCAAACATTTGCCAGTCACGGAAGAAAAGATATTATTTCGAGCAATAATAATTTGAAACATAAATGGTCGAATACTTTTCTTCTGTACGTTTAAATGGCAGACCGAGCTTATGATAGGGTTATCTCTGCGCGTGCTTAAAATACTCGAGTTAACGTGATCTATTCGGGTTCCGACATTCCAGTGTCGTATGGTTTGCTGGAAAGATGTATGGCAGATTTTTGAGGGAAAGATAATATTCCTTTTAGTGTAACAATCTTAAGAATATATTTTCCCAAGATAATAATTTTAAACGGATAGTTTTGCAGACTTGAATTTAATTCAATATTTCAATATACCAGTTTCTTCTATGATATGAGAATTTTAATGAAAAAAAATTTTCTTCTTACTTTATAAAGAAATAGCTTGCTTTTTAGAGAATAATTTTTATTATAAATAAATTTTTCCAAGGCATATATTAATATTATATACGAGATTCGGATTGCAAATTATTATTGTTTATAAATATAGACGAAATCAATATGTTGATACTGTCTTTCGAGTGTCGATTTAAAAATCTAAAACTCAGATTGAGTAGATATTATTGTAATACATATTTAAATAAAAATATGCTAATAAAAGAAAATCACATAAATTTTCAATAATTTAATTATAAGAAAATTATTGTTCGATAAATATTTTTGATAACATTTATATTTATTCAATAAATATCCAACCAATAAATATTCGTAAATATAAAAATTAAATCATTTTATTATTGTTTTATTTTATTTATGTTCGCAATTCGATGGATCGGTCGAAAGTCGAACACGTTGCATTCGAATGACGCTTTAAGTATTGCGCGTATGTCTCTGTGCGAGATGCTTTTCGAAATTATCATATCGCCGGCAGAGTTACGGGAATAACTCGATTTCCGTGAAAACTTGTCCGTTAAGTCGTTGGAATTTTAATGAGCGTTATCGGAAAATACGAGATTCTGGACTCGAGGTTATTGACGATGAAACGAAATGGAAGGATGGTTTGCATTAAAAGGATTTGTTTTGGTCCTTTTATTTTAGAGAAGCTTTCGAAATTTCGTGATATAGTGATCGTTCAATTTTAAATGGAATTTCGTGAAAATAATATTTTACATTGCCTTTTTATTTTTTTTATTTATATTTGTCCTTTCTATTTATTTTGAATTTATTTTTAATGAATTTTTTAAAAATTGAATTTTTACATTTCTTCATAATACGATTATCCTTCTTTTATTGACACAACTTTTTATTCAATCTTTTATCGTTAGTACTTTTAAGATAATTTTAAATTAATTTAAAATTTATGAATATCGAATCTCGAATAAAGATTTCTTATAATATAATGGATTGTATAAAATATTCATTCTTTATTATATTTTTATTAATTTAAAATTAATTCGTAACACATATTAACACTTTAAAATTATGCGAAGATAAATAAGTATATATAATTAAATTTCTATTTTAATATAATAACAAAGCAAGAAATATCAAATCCATTACTTTAATAGATTTTATACCTTTTTTATATACCAATTATTTCCTTTTTTTGGAAATATTTAAAGTATTGAAATATAATTACATAATGTAATTTATTTTTTCAATTGATAAATTATGCTAAAAAAAAAAGAATTCTTACTTCTAATTAACTAGCTTCAATAATTTACACGTATCAAGTCACTTTTATCTACCGTAATAACTCTCCTATGCAAGGCTGCGATAACAACAGTTTAAATAATAAAATCTTGGCACGTACTTTCTTCCCCTAATTTAAATCATATCGTGTAAAAAATAATCAAGTGGCCGAATGGTGTTTCGAACGATAGTGTGCACTCCTGTTTTTCAGTAAGTAAGAAGAAGAGATAAGACAGGTCGAAAGTCGAAGTTGGAGGGGAGGAAATGGTAAGAGGAAACTATCCTAGCATTTTAAAATCCCGCGAGGGGCTTTTCCTGTCTTCTCTTTTTCAAGATGATTGTGTAAGGCGATACTAGAAAGGACAGCCGACAGCCGCGGTTTCAAGATGGAATCCGCCTTGAAATGGGGAACCATGTCTTATGACGTGGTAAATGTTAGCCTTTCCCTCGCTCTATATTGTTTTCCCAACGGTGAAGAAACTTGATATCAGTTTCATCGATTTTGATAAAAAAAAAAAAAAAAGGAAAAAAAAAATACATTTGAAATTTATTTTAATTATTTTTATTTTCATTAAGAATTATTGAAATTTTTACCAACTTACTACATTCAGGGATTTTTAAAAATATTTGATACGATAATATGATGATATTTTAAAAATATAAAAAAGAAATTGAATTATGTAATTTTAAAATACGCATTGTTCAAGTAAGTATTTAAGAATTATTAAAATTTTAATAACATCTAGAGATTCGATATAATTAATTTTTATCTTATCTTTGTGTGAGTGTGTGTGTGTGTGTTTTTTTTTTTGTAAAAAATTTGTAATAGTTTAGAATTTTAAATTATTCTTATATGTGTTTCAAAAATTATCTAAGATATTTTACTGAAATTTTAATAACGTTTAGGGGGATATGATATAATTCATTTTTCTATCTTATCTTTGTGCGTGAAAGTATTTTAATTGTTATTCTCTTAAAAATATACGTGCTTAAACATACGTAATTGTCTTTTATATAAATAATACATCAATTAATTTGCTACATATTACTGAAACACGTTTTATCAATTATGAACCATCATTCAAGTACTTATCTATCAGAGATATAATTTAATATCTGTTCAATCAATTTAAAATTGACATGAAATGAATAATCGGATATGAATATTGATCATTATTGATCGTATTAAATAGATACTAGTAATAGTATTAAAATATATCAATGACAAATCGATGATAATATTAGCCACCATTATAGACAATATTTCATATCACTCAAGAAATTAATATCATTTCATTAATATTACCATCTTACGATGTACATGTTAATAACATGTGTATATACAATATATTACATCAATATTATTACATTATTAATATTAATATTATTAAATGCACGTTCAATGTACTTTAAAGAAGAATTCTAAAAGAATTGATGTTATCATAAATTTTTAATAGAAAATTTGTTATGAATTGACAACACACTGGTTTATAATTATAATATTCAAAAAAAAAAAAAAACAATTATTCTTTGTTCTTTGTTATTTCTTTTATATTTTATTAACTTATTATATTTTATTTCTTTGAATATAACCACATTTGTCCAAAAATTTTGTCCAAAATTTTCTTGACGTTCGAAAAGAAATGTCGAGATTCAAACTATCAAATATTAAAGGATAATAAAAATGATCATTTTCCTTCTTTTTAAAATAAACCACAATTTTAACTTTCTTCACACTTTCTTAAAATTTTATTTCCTTTTTCTAAAAAAGAAATCCTACTATTGAATAACGACATCGTCCTCCAAAAAATATAACGTAATATTCGAATAAATTCCAATTTCATTTCCTCCATCATTATTAATTACAATTTGCTTCGAATAAACACCAATTCCACTCCCGTTTCGTTTGACTTTATTAACGTGAAAACTCGTCAAATTTCATTCTCCTTCTTCATTCCTCCAAATCCCCCTTCTAACCGAATCCCTTCCACCCATCGATCCAAACTACCTCGACCAATCGCTCGACCAATCACTCAAACGATTCGGAAAAAATCCATCAAAGAGTCGGGGCGCAACAGCCCGGCAACCGTTTCGAGCAAACGTTCCCCCACATACACGCGAGCCTCTGTGAGAGGCCACGAGGGATCGCGATTGCGTTCGAAATAGAAAAGAGACGTGGACGAGGATCAGGTACGCGGCGATGGCGGAGGAAGGGCTTTCGCTTAAAACAGACGCGTTACAGGTCGGTGGTGCACGGGCCAGAAACTTTTCCAACCGCGTTTCCCATCGCGTATACCCGGTATTCCCGTGGGCAATCAGCGGCACGGTTCACTGACACGCGGAATAGATTCCCTCGGCGAAACCGGAAGCTACAACTTTTCACGCGGCCGATCCGTCTGTCACTAAGCGACGCCGAGAAGTTTCTACGTGGAGAAGGTGGGGTGTGGGTGGTTTCGTTACGTGAGATGGTTCTTATTGACGAGATAAAAGACTCTTAGCTTTCGTTGAAATTTATTTGGAAGAAGTATCGTTGCCTCCTTGTTTTTAAAACGAAATACTATTTTTTAAACGTGTGCGCAGTAGTGTATCCAGATTGTTGAAAACGAGGTGAAATGATTTCGACTCGAAAAATGTACGATGAATGTAATACTTTGTGGAAACAGAGATTTTTAGCATGGATGGAAGAAATGTTATAAAAATAATTTGAAAAGTTTCGCGATGGAGATTTTAATCTTATGATTGAATATGATGATAAATGTTCCGGCAGAGTTATCGAGATTGATAAAATCTTCAATCTAACGAAACCATTATTCATCGTTATATCGAAAACATCGAAAATATATCGAACCGAGGAAAAATACGTCTATTTTTCGAAAGATCCGACATTATTTTTGATCTATCGATCTAATGTATTTTTTTTTTTTTTATTAATAATTCTTGTGGAACGTGCAATTGAATAAATGATATTAAACGAGAATTAATTAATTATTTATTTATTTATTTATTTATTACGATGTATGGGATAACAATACAATGCGTTTATAAATGATTTGATTGCGTGGGAGGGAAATCGATATTACCGCCTGACCGAATAAATTAAAAGCGAATATATGTTGTTACGTCCTTCAGGATAAAATGGTAGAGCATGATCGGTAATTATGTTATCATCAAATATAAATTCCAGTAATGTATCGATAATAATGAACATATTGAATCAAAAGCAAAGTATCAATGATCGAAAGAGAATTTAATAAATATGTAAACAATTATAATTTTGAAAATTTGAAAATTTTCATTTTCAATCAAGACTTTCTCTTTCCACAAAAATATTATTTCTTAAAAAATAGAAGAAAAAAGAAAAGGTCGTTTTAATAACAAAACTATAACCGTCCCACTTTTATAATATAAAATTTCTCCAATATTCGTTCATAATAATTGAGATAAGGACAATCGTATTTTTAACCGTAAAAAATCCACGATGTAATATATTATTCACTTATCACAAGAGAATACACACATAAATCTAATTTTCTTTTAAAAGAAACTACTCGAAAAGAAGGAAAAATCAACAACTCGGGCATCGAGTTTAGGCACAAAATTACCCAGGAACCATCGTTCCATCCATCCATCCATCCATAGGATTAACCGTCCGCCCATAAATACGAATAAATCACTGGCAGCGCATTAAAACATTAAATCGAGGAAGAATTCGACGGGTGGAAGATCGGAAAAATCCTTCACCCCGTCGCGGAAACTTCAAATATCCAAACCTCTTCTCCTCTCTCCTTCCATCGTTACGTATCCCATCCCCCTCTTTCACCCATTTCTGTCTCCGAGGGGGTAAAATACTCGAGCAACGGCAAATCCCTGGGGCATTTGCGGTGGCCATTCCGGCCGGGCCGAAAACAGGGGTTGGAGCAGGAAGGCTGATAGAGCCGGGACTCTATGGAGGAGGAAACCGAGGGCGACGGTGTTGGCCGCGCGAGAGTTGCCCGTTCCCATGTTTTTAATCACTTTGCACGCAGCCAATGGCATGGAACGGGCCGGTGGATAGTGTGCACGGGAGGAGTGGGGGGGGCGGGGTGCAAGGAGGTGGATGGAAAGGCGGAGGATGGTTTCGCGAAATGTTTCCTGCTGTTTTCGACCCCCCTCGCCTTGCTTCCTCCATCTCTCCTCTCGAACTCTGTCTATCCGTGTCTGGATGCTAGAGTTTTTTGCGCTTTTTAATAAAGCCGCCTCGCTCTTTGTGCCCACCGTTTTATTTTCTTTTTCCTTTTTTTTTTCTTTTTTTTTTTTTTTTTTTTTAGGTTTTTCGTTTCTTCCCCCCTCGCTATCTCCTCCTAGCCCGTTTGATCGCGAAACGTTTTAAAGCGATGTTTTCGTATGGTGTTTTCGTGCAAACCGGCTCGTCGGTGTTGTAGCTTTTGCGGGATTTGTTGGTTGTGCTGCTTCCTTCCAGTCGAGAATTGATAACTTGAACCTCGCGTTGTGAATATTTCTCTTAATTTCCTCTGGCCGGCTGGTATTGGATTATCTTGTTGAAGTATTTAATTTTAACGTTGTTTTTTTGAACAAGTTCAAAGCGTTTATGCTTACACATATTTAACAATTATTTTAGAATAATTTTGAAAATTACATCTCTGATACTCGATCTTGGATAAGTTGCTGATTAAATTTACTTGTGTCAGAAAACGAAATGTATATATAAAAATTAGAAATTATTTAAATTTATCTCTCTCACGATGAAGAAGCAATTCAATAACGAGAAAGAATGCTTGTTTATATCAATAACATCCGGCAGTATTAATGGCAATAGTAGCATAAATATCATCTTTTCGATCCCCCTCCCCCCCCCCCCAATCTTTCCTTCCTCCATTTATCATTCTTTGAACTATCTCGTCCAACGTTCAACTTATCATCATTCCATAATCTATCCTATCCCATTTCCTCATTCCTTCTCTCAGCATCCACACATCTTCAATTGCCATCCTCATTGACTTCCAATTCCCTGCTCGTTCCCACAACCCATTCCCCCCTCACTTTTTTATCCCAGCACACAACCAGTCCTCCCTTCCTCCCCCGCATCCCCTTCATTTCCACGTCTTCCTCTCAATCAATCACCCCACGCGTCTCCCAGCCGCGCCTCTTTTCCTCAGCCTTCCTCCTCCACACCCGCCCGACATCTTCACCTATCTCTAACGTCGCATCCGCCACTTCTTCCCATTCAATTTTCTCTCCATCTCTCACGACATCGTCTTTCCGGGTCGTTTTCCAACGCTCCACCCTGAAAATCCACCGAGCTGGATGCCTGTGACACGCGAGAGGAGCGACGAAAACGATGCCTCGTGACAGTCGTGACCATTACGCGGCGTCATCGACGTCGGCGAGAAACTACCGCTCTCCCATTCTTACCTCGCTCAACCCGGCTCCTCTCGTTGTTGTTGTTGTTGTTGTTGTTGCTCCTCGTCGAAATATCCCCAGCGTGTTATAGCTGGTGGAACGTGGACCTCGTCAAACGGCGTAAAGGAAAAGCCACCAGGGGGTGAGATGCGATGCGAATTCTGTGGAGTAAGGCGAATACTTCGACTTTCCGGGGGAATATCTTCTGAGGACGGGGACACAATTGATACTTCCGGGATATTGTGCAGAGTCTCTGCTCCCGCTAATGGCAGGGTGGGACGTGTCGAAGATCCGTGGCTCCGAGGGATGGTACGTAGGAATCGGGGTGTTGGAGCTTTAATTGACTTCGTCGAAGGGTAAAGTCGTTTTCTTCGAGCTTTGTGCGCGGGACGAGTTTGACGGGGTTGCGGTGAATTTTCAAAGAAGCTTTATGAATTGATATTTTACTCTCGAGTGATACAGGCGCAAGGGATACTGATACGGTAAGTTTTGGAAATGTTTTCGAACACTTTGATGGAAAATTTAAATCCGAATCTTAAATGCTTATTAGCATTATATATTAACTCGTGTCAGGTAGTAAAGTATATGGAAATAATGAGAATCAAGTTTTTTGCTAGTTTTTATTCTTTTGTTAAGAATTTTTAATTTCTGAGCATCATGATTCGTACAAAACTATTTGAAAATTTTAAAAATCTAACAATTTTCAAATACTCTCAAATAATTAAAAATTATCTAATCGTATATTTGGGATTCTTTGACTTTTTTAAATTTTCATTTTGTTATTACATTCTTTATTTATCAACAATAATATTATTTGAATAATAATAATTGGAACAATGGAGGATAAATTGTTTTATATATCTTTTATTATATTTATTTCATTTCTTTACAAAAAGGTAAGATCTAATCTTGACTTAAAAATCATTCTCCTCTTATTATTAAAAAAAGAAAATTTTTCAAGATCATCTTATTTCATCTAAGTCATATAAATATCTATCATCATAATATTATCATTATCACATTTCTTTTTCTTTGGAGAAAATTCCGCACAAAATTCTCAAGATCAAAAACTATTTTCTCAAACAATTTTCTCACCGGTGAAAAGAAAAGCAAGAGACCACTGAGAACGAAACGACACAACGTAATCCAAACTCTCGCCGAGCAACTTCAAAATAAAGGAAGCAAAAAAAAAAAAAAAAAGGACACGACAAGAGACGCGTTCGTAGTTCGCGTATGAACGCGACAAAGCCGAAAGATCATCCGCGACGAGGGAGGGGGAGGGGTTTAGTCTTTACCGAGGCCGGTGACATTTATACCTGAGCTAATTATCCCACGCCACGAGCGGATCCTTTCTTCTCCGAAACTCGACAATAGCTTCGAGATTGTGAATGCCAGGGACGAGAGCCGCGTAACGACGCCTCTCCTCTCTTTCTCCCCACTCCTCCTCCCTCCCTCCCTCCCTCCCTCCCTCCCTCCCCCCGATACGATGAAACTCAACGCTGCCTCTCGCATTTACCTCGACGTTAGTGTTTTACCGTCCGAACAAAGCCGAGCAGACGACGACGCAGACGAGGAGGAGAACGACGACAGCACGCGCAAAAAGAACGGGGGGAATCGGATATGCCGTAATCGATACACGGGACCACCGAACGCTACGTGGCCGCAAGAGATGCGCAACCTCCCCTCCTCCCCCCCCAACCTCTCCTTTCCCCCCCTTCTCCTCCTCGATGAATTAGCCGCGCTTTCGTGGAATCGATGGGCGCCTCTTAGCCCTCTTTTTACACAGGATTCACGTGTGCCGGATCCCACCACGTACGAGAGATACCAATTCTTTTGTACAGTGGTTCGCGTGGACAGTTTCAAGGCGATGATCTTTTTCGAGCAAACGAGCGGTTGCTCGAGCATTTGAAGTTCAGCTTGGGATGGTGGATTAGGAGAGAAAAGTAGAAAGAAGAAAATAGGACAACATAATTAAGATACAAGTCGTTGTGTGCAAAATTTTTATTTTAAAAAAAAAGTAACGATATATAAAGTTGTGGTTATGGTATATGGCTTTGATTTTTTTAATTCAATTTTACGTCGCGCGAATGTTATTATCGTTTATTTCTGTATTTTGTTACCTCGATTTTCGAAGAAAATCGATGATAAACTGACTGAAGATTCAGAGATAGAAAGAAGCAAATTTTTATAAATGTTGAATAGAATAATATTTTTCATAATTTTTTCTTTATAATTTTAATTTTTAAAAAAATTGCAACAATGAAATTAGAAAATCGATATAATTTGATTAAATATATTATTATATAATTATATATATATATATTAAAGAAATACATGTATTGCATGTATTAAATAAGTAATGAATGATTGTTGTTTTCAATAGATAAGATGTAAAGAAATGTTTTTTTTTCACGAAAATTTTTAATCGAGAAAGCTATAAATTTTTACAGAAGTGAACAACATCAAGATAAAATTTATTACTAATTGATATTATGTTGAATCAAAAATAGAATTCAGTTGAGAATGTATTGTAACTATTTTTTTTCGTGAGAAAGGAAACTCAAGTGTAGAATTCATGTTTATATCTTTTTTCTTGGCATGTTTGTGTAATATACGTGTACGGTCGCTATCCATCATACACGATTCACGAATCGTACGAAAGAAATTTGTTTCTGTCTTCAAACTCAATGAAATAGTTCTTTGAAATTTTGAAAGATTTTAAATTTCAAGAGTTTGTAACGAGAAAATTAATTTTTGAAAGAAATGTGAAGCGCGATTTGTTTTTATAGGATTTATGATAGTTATAATAGAGTGTGAATTTTTATGCAAATGAATATTTTTCATATTACGCACGTTTTGCATACTTATGCAAAAAACGTTGTAAATAAATATGTTACATATTTTTATTTTTATGATTTTATTTGTACAACAGTAAAATGTATGCGAATAAGTTTAATTCATTAGTTCTACATTCTAAATTCTGAAATTTTCCTCGTTATGAGATAGAAAATTTAAGAGATGGTATGCAAAAATGTCTGCTGAAATATATTTTTCACGTTATAAGCAATTTAATTTTGTACTAGATGAAGTGAGACAGTGATAGAGTGAAATGGCTCTCCATCATACTCTCTCTTCATCTCGTTTCATATGGTGCAAAATTTATAGCTTGAAAAATAAACTTGAACGAAAATTTTTGTATATCAACTTTCTTGTACGTTTTAGAATCTTAAATTTTCTACTTATTTCAATCCTCTAATATTAAAAACTGCTAAAAATTCTAAATTTTCAAAAAGAGAAATACTCGAAAAAAAATTTAAAATAAATATAGAATAGAATTCGAACGGAATATTAGGCGAAAATAATATATTAAATAATTCGAAAAGTATCATAATCATACATTTTGAAAATTTGCTAATAAATCGTAATTAAAATATATGTAAAAATATGACATAAATCTATGCAAGTATGAGAATTTTTCTCTCTCTAATTTTTTTAATTTTTTCAAAAATGAACAATTCAATAAAAAATCAGAAGAAACTTTTGTCATATATTGTAATAAACTAATTATAATAAATAAATATATATATATATAATAAAATTGAATATTTTAACATGTTTTAGTTGCATAAAAATCTATTTAATTTTATATATAATATATTGAGAATATTTGAGATGTGAACCAATTATTATACATATAATCGTTCAATTCAAATGTTTTTAATGTTTGATTCAGAAAATGAGTAAAAGTAATGTGTGAATACACAAATACGGAAACAATATTTGTCTAAACATTTACAAAACAAAATTTTACAAGACATGGGATGAAATTCTTATAAAAACATTTTTTTATTCGAATCGTAGTTCCTTCCATTCCAAAAATACGGAAATTCATGATTATACCACGTAAATACAAAGTGTGGACGCTGGTCGGCCATTAAATGACGCGATTCGGTCGACGTCGCTTTTAAAATTACATTCCCTTATCTTCCTACATACTTTGCCACGCTGTAACTTTCATTCTTCATTACGTGACTGCGAAAGGACGCATGAAAAATTCACGGACCGCGGGCAGAACGTCTGCGGTAGACCAGAGATGGCTGTGGGCCGGAATTAATTCTCTCTGTCGCCCGTGTTCGCCCCTCTTCCAGCTATTGCTGAGTACTGGACCATCTTTTAACGCGTCGTCAACCGTGGAAACTAAAAGTGTGTGGATCCCTAGACTATGAGCTCGGCAAGGATCGAGAAAATTCGGGCGATCTCGTATCGAGATATGACATTCGGATCGACTCGGATCGACTCGGCAATATTCGGCAAAGATCTACGATCAGCTGGAGATTCTTTGACAATCATCTTAATAATTATATTTCTGTCCATATTATATCCATGTAAATTATCACAAATTTCCTAATTTGTTTTTTTAATATTGTAATAATTCTTTTTATAATATAAATTTCTAAGTATTTAATATCTTTTTTGTTTTTTTTATATTTAATTGTAAATCATATAAAATTTGAAGAAATTTATAGTATTAATATGATGAATTGTATTTTTCTTTAAGTCAAGGAAATTTTTTCTAAATCTACGTAACGAACTATTTATTTATATATTTTTTTTGATATGACAATATATGAATTATTCTATACATTCTTCAATAGTATTGTGAATTATTATCATTTAATGCTCAATGGATTGAAATATATTTATTGTATATTGAGATTAATATTATTTTCTTTTGATTATGATTTAAAATTTCATTAACTTTATTATCAAAGATTCGAAACAATTTTATATAATTTTAAGTATTAAATTTGTTTTAAAATTCTATTTCTCATTATGAAAATTACAATAGGCTTAATTAATGTCAATATCATGTTATATTCATTCCATATCTATTCAGTCCATATCCATATATAATAAAATTATTCTGCATCCGATAACTTATACATAAACAAGAGTATAATTGTAGAGTACATGCTATATGTAATATCTAGTAATACATATAATATTTATTCTTTTTCAAGCATTTTCCCTAAATCTGGGAAGAAAATATTTTGAATAAAAATTAATAAATTTTTATTTTACATGTATTAAGAAAATATTAAGAGTATTCAAAAAACAAACGATTTTTTTCAATAAAATCTGTCGTTCCATCGATATCGAATAGCATGATCGATATCGCTACAACCGGTATCCCATCACGAGATATAAATCTGCGATTAGAGTTCAATTTGCATCAGCTCGTAATGGATTGTCCATAATGACAGACTCCCATGCTGGAAAATCGGATCCCATAAGACTGCTTATTTCGAGACGATTTCCTCGGAAGACCTTAATGCCTCGAAGCTGCTGGTCGGACCGATTAGGCGAATTACTAAACACGATAAGGACTGTCCGGATAAGGTTTCTATCCTGAGGCGTTGATAATAGTTTCTGTCGTCTAATCACCGAATTATTATATATATTATATTACTTTCTTGTCGTCGATGCTGATTATACATTTTATCTCACATATATAATTCTATCATTTTCATTCATTCGTTAATGAAAGTGGAAACGAAAATTAGAAATATCAAAATTAAATGTTTCTGGAAAGTTTCATTTCTGTGCCATTATTTATCAGGGGATAAAGAATATCCTGTGATTATCAAAAATTTTTTAAATAAAAATTTATAAAATCATATCATCAGAATTTCAATAATTAAATTGGATATCTTTTATTTAAAAATAAATAAAAAAGACAAATAATTAGTTGAAATAAAATGTTTGCAAATAAATTTTAAAACCTCAAGTAAGAAGTTTAAAATTACTTTCGAATAAAGTTAAAAAAAAGTGTAAAAAGTAATTTAGACCTAAACGAGAAGAAAATGACTTTTCAGAATAAAAAATTCGATCATTTTTCACTATTTTCCATCTTTTTTTTTTTTTTTTTTTTTTTTTAAGTAAAATCAAATAACAATTTTAATATATTTTCGTTCGAATAATACATTCGAATTCTACAATTTCTAGAAGCTATACATTCAATTTCGGGATTGCATGATTCACCCAACAACACACATAACCTTTGAAAATTCTCCAAATTCTCTCGTCTCACTTTAAATCAAATAACCCGGCAATATTTTCCCAATTACGCAAAATTCCTTACGAAACCTGAGAGAAAGAGTAAGAACAGGGTGAAGAGAATCAACCCTGTCGAAAAGATTAACTTCTCGTAACTAACGTTTCAGTCTCCTTCGACGAACCGATACGCGAGACCAAAGTGATTATGCATCAAAGCGAACCTCTTGAGGTCCGGGGGATATCGAATCGATATATATGGAACTCCCTTACCCCTCGAGCAACCCTGCCACCCACACCAACCACGACCAGGCTGCTCCCCCTGGTTCCTGTGAAACGCTACGTGCCTGCCTTTGCTCTCCCCTACCTCGCTAATCTCATGATTGCACTGATTAACCCCACCTCCCCTCGGCCGAGTCTCTGGCCCATCTGATCCCTCAATCGCCCAGACTCGATCATGATCCATCTAGTGAGAATCGACCTGGCACCGGAACGATCCGAGGAGAGACAACGAACGGCTGGGAACGAACGAGGAAACGCGTCTCGAATTGGCCTCCAGACGTGGGAGCGGGATGTGTGGTTATGAGGGTGCTAGCTGAATTGGCTAGGGAGATTTTGCGTAGGTTGGTATTACGCTTTGGGACATTTCGCTTGGTTGTTGTTGTTGTTGTTGTTGTTGTGTTGGTGGTGGTGATGGATGTTGATGTTTGATTTCACTTTGAAATTTGGAAATATAATTTGATTCAATTTGATTCAAATCATTGAAACTGAGATTAATTAGAATTTTGCATATTGTTATTGTTGTTGACAAGTTGATGTCTAAATGATAAAAATTTAGAGATTTAAATTTAAGAGTGGGGATTGGATTTTGAAAAGTATTGCATTCGTCGATTGATATTGCATGTACTGGTTAGATGTTTTGTTTATTTAATGTTGTTATAATTGTTATTGTGCTTTAAAATATTTTGCTTAATTGTTGTTCAATTCAATTTAGAAATGCAATTTGGAATTGATTAAAATTTTATGTTTAATTGTTACTGTTATTATTGACAAATTAATATCTGAATTTAAAAATTTAGAAATTTGAGAATTGAATTTTGCATTCAATTAGTTTTATGCTTTGAAAGATTAATATTACTATTGTTGATACTACAACACTATTAATATTATATTTTTACAGGAATTTTTATTTTCGATGCATTCTTTAATATTCTGTATAGCATTCTGAGAAATTTTATGTTTATCGTTCCTTGTTATTAGATGAAAATTGTATTCTGAAAAATAATATACTGATTGATATTCTAGATTTATACATTTTCAATCGTTTAATCGTTAAATTTAAATATGAAATTTATAATATTAAAAAGTTAAAAATATAAAGTTTGCATTTTGAAAGAAAATTTTACTGATTTTCATTTATTTAATTCCATTGTTATTCTATAAGATAAATTGATATATCATAGTTTGCAAAAATTTAAATATGAAAATTTGAAATGCAGCAAAATAGAAAAATGAGTATATTAATATTATACGTTTTGAAAAAAGGATTTAAATTTATTTAATTTCGTTGGCGTTGTTTGGCGTAATGGTGAAAGTTTATACATAAAGCTGATAAGATATGGTTTTCCAGGAAGTGTAGTGAGAATTAGATAATTTTAGAATTAGGTGAAGGGGCATTTGTTATTGTTAATGGTGATTGAGGTAATTCTAGGGACGAGGCTGTTCGGCGTAACGGTGGAAGTTCAGATGCAGAAGTGATGGAATATGGTGTTGTAGGGAATGTAATGAGAAACTAGGGAATTTTGGAGTTGGAAAACGATTATTTGTTCTGGCCGGTTAAAGTAGCTTTTGCGAATGGAATTGTTGTGTTGGAAACGCAATTATAGAAGTTTTGATGCACAAGTGATAAGATATGGTGTCCTGCGTAATGAGAAACTAGGGAATTTTCGAATAAAGGGTTATTTGTTATTATTATTGACGAATAAAGCGGCTTTTAAAGGTGTATTCGTCTCGTTAACGCTGTGAAACTTTTACATTTAGAAATTAACAGAAAATTTCAGATTCTGAAAAAGTTGGAAAATTTTCAATCAATAATAATTTTAAGTAAATATATTCAACTTCATATTAAGGATTATTTGTATTGAAATTTTTTTTTCTTCTATCTGATAAATCATAAAATTTGTATCGACTCTGAATATTAAATTTCTCCATCAATCAAATTTTAATATTTGTTTTTAACGTTTATTTTTAATCTCTTGCTTTAATTCGGCGACGAGCGAAACTAAAATTAGTCCCGTTCAATATCGAATCGTAAATTGACACGCAGGAATGAAAAACTTATTAAGGTCATATACGAACAATTTCTGCGTCAATCTAGCGTCAACCATGCAACGCAATATCCCCAACCGAAATCTCATCGTGCATACATTTTCTACTCGTCAGTCAAACAAGATTAAATTGATGAACATGTAGATTACTGCAGTTCGTGCGATACAACGAACGCACAAAATGGCAGAGTAATATATTACTCTGAAACTTGGCATCACTGACTATTCCCTCATATTGTAAATTTTGAAAATGTAAAATCCTAGTATTGAGGTTAGAGAGGGATACAACAATAATTTACAAACAAAAATAAAAATTTTAATTATTGCATAGATATATATATATATAAAATTATTATAATTAAATATTAATCTATTATTAATGTTTATATAATATCAACAATATTATAAATCTTTTGAAATTGTCTCGACGATTGTTATTCTTACAAATAATTAATAACGCGAGTAAATTTTCAGTTCAAAGGCGTAAATCCATCCCGTTCAGCATATGAAAACAACGATCCGCGCGAAATACGGGAAAAGACGTCAAGTAAAAACGTCAACAGAGGAAACAAGGCGACGTGACAAATGGATGATCAATAACAGGCAAATTACGTGTACGGATCATTGTTGACCGAATGAAGCACCGCGTGACAACGAGAGCAACGTGGACGATAATCGATGAGCGACGTTGCATTCACCTTGCAGAATGGAAAGCCTTCGAATCGGGGACGCGATAAATCACCGATGTCTAGCTGTCTTAAAGCATCGTTCTTAGGTAAAGTATCGTGTCCTATGTGTCTTGAGAACGGAGTTGGACATTACGTCTACAGTTACAGTACCCGGATTCTTTGAAAATCTTCGATATATCGGTAATCGTTCAGAACTCGTTTCATTTTGCTTTTTGTGAAATTGTTTTTTTGATGCATGTTTAGTTATATAGACACGTCTATTCCAATCCTACGTATCAATATTTTTCCAAATGAAATTGGAGCGAAATTACAAATTATTATTAAATAAAATCAGAGGAATGAACATTTATATATCGGTATTTTTAACTTTTTATAATGCGATTTTGTTTGTCTAAGAAAAATATATTATAATCTTGGAACAAATTGGAATGAAAAATGATAAGATGATCAGTATTGCATTAAATTTTAGTGGAAAGATTAAATAAAACGTAAAAATTCAAGATATAAGATGAAAAATTTATTTTTCATATTCTCGACTGGATGGCTTTAATATAAAAATAAAACTTTAATGTTTAATTTAGAATCAATTAAAATCGCAAACATTCAACTTAAATATTTATAAGATTCTAATAACATGTGTCTATTTGATATTGGTATGTGTGAAAGTATATAATATATGTAAATTTACGTATTAATATTGCAAAACTTTGTATAAAATATAAAGTGAATTTTATGAAAATTAAAAAGAAATCATAATAAATAATATAAATTTTATACAAAAAAAAGAAAATATTCTTATCTTATAAAATTTCATTCAGCAATACCCATTCGTTTATAAGATTAATAAATTTTCCTTTTACAAAAATATATCTTCAATTGTAAAAAAGTATAAGTATAGCAAAAATAATATTAATTATTAAAACAAAGAAATTTTAATTCAATGCATTTTTCCCCCAGCTGATTGGCGAAACATGATCATCCAGTATCCAACGTTTCTCTTTATTATAAATTGTTACGGAGGTGAAAGTGGAGTGGCACGCAAATCCAAGAGCAAGAACCCCATGGAACTCTCGCAAAGGGGTTAGTTGAATGGAGGAAATGAATAAAACTGATCACGTAGAATGAAAGAATGAATAGAAGGGTTGAAAAATAGAAGAATGGCCGACGGAAAAATATGTTTGTGGAAAAATAGACTCGCCAATCGCTTTCCATATTTTTTCGTATCTCCTTTCTTTCTCATTTTTATTATCGAAAAAAAAATCGACGGAATAATTAATCGTGTATGGATTATACCCGTGAAAAATTATATCTTTCACTTTTATCATTTTATATTATTTCTTACTTTCTTTCTTCTTTTTCATCAAAAGACATTCTGACATTTAATAAATTATTATATATATTTCTTCTAAGAAAAATATTGAATATTGTACGTTGTATGTTGAATTTAATTTTTATATTAATGTTCATATCACAAATTTATATCAATCATTCTTGTTCTATTAATAATTAATAGCACATGCGTTTTATAAAAGTTTATTGCACGTTTCTCATTTCGTGTTTTTCTTCCTCTTTATTGGGGGGGGGGAGGAAATACATTTTGTACGTTAGATTTTATGAAAAAAGTATTATTTATTACGCGTACTGCATTTTGTTTTGTTTTTTCTTCCTTTTATTAGGTGGAAAAAAAATTATTTATCGACATTTTTGACATTTACTTTCGGTTTTTGTTTAATGAAAACTGGGACGCTGGGAACAATGAAGAATTGTTAACGCTCGTTGAACGTTAATGTTGCAATGTTGTCAATTGTTAAAGGTGTGTGTACAACAATGTTGTATTTGCAATAATTTCAACCGTGTAAAGGCTTTCGATTGTTCTCGCGGATACTGGATAACACGGATGATGTATTGTCACGTGTAATATTTGAAACAGATAGCCACTATATTTTATTTTTCGAGCATTTTATACGGGAGAAAAATGATGATTTAAACGAATGTTTTAAAAGGGTAATTGTATTTCTTCCAAATGTTATTTGACACCGCCCTTTCGTATAACAATATACGAAACCTCTTTTATATTACTGTTACTTTATATCATATTCGAGTCATATTTCCATTTATTCTTCTTCAAATAAAATAACGAATGTGTTAATATAACATTGCAATTTATAATTTAAATAGCAGTTGCTCGCGGAATCATCTTCAAATAATGTATGGAATCACAGGTAACTTGGAAAAATTAATTCAAGAAATATCTATTTGAAGGACAATTATTTGAATTTTGGTCATTCAATAACCGATTATCAGATATTTGGAATAATCATAAGAATTATTAACTTTTAATCGAATAATCGATATTGTAAAAAATATTTTTCAATTTTGCAGATAAACGATATCGAAATTATACCAATAAAAATATTCTTTTTATTCAAATATGAGCATAATTAGTCACAAAAGCTTTATACGTTTATCAGAACAAAAATTGCTCCATACATAATCCGTTATGCGTTTATTCATAAATTCTATCAAACTAACTTAATCATATTTATTTATCGTCAAACATTCTACACGAATAATTATCAATCTAAACACACGCTTAATCCGCACATCTTTAATCCTCGAAACGGTTAAATCTTCCAATATTCGATTCAATCAACGATACAATCTCCCAAACCCGAGGCATTTCGAAGAATTCTCTGGAATCATCCCCCCGGATTGCATCGAACGGGTGTGAAAAGTCTCTCGAAGAAACAGAAAGGGGTGGATCCGGCAAGGAAAGGAAGAGAGCGAGCGAGATGCTCGTTATCGATGCGTCCCCCGACCGTTTTGCATGTTGACGAATCCACGGGTCTGGATCGAATCCAGTGTAAACTCCGCTCTCGATCCGGATTGAATGTCAATTCGATCAGCGTGCAATTCTGTCGAGGACTCGACAGGGTTTTGTGCCGGCCGAGTTGATCAGATTGTCGAATGGACGTCGAAGGTAGCAAAAGGGGAGGGGATATATATATATACATATATATTCTTTCTCGAATCACGCCGTGTTTTTCCCGCCGTGATTAAAGGTCGACGTGCGTGGATCGATCCGATTCTAATTCTGCGAATTCTAATTTTTCATTTCGGGTTCCTTGCCCGATGGAAAAACGAAGGGGATGCTCGAGGTGATTGCGTACGTCGTTGTACGGATATTGATTAATTTTTTTATCATCGATCGAATCTAATTTTACGCGATTCTAATATTTCATTCGAGCAACACGTTGCCTGCCCGATTTGGGAGGGAATTGACAGAGTCGTGGACGATATTGATCAATCTTTTTTTATAAATTCGATCGATTCTAATTTTTCTAATTGGAGCAATTATTTGTTAACTTAAAATGACAGTTTACAAAAAACAATGTAAAAATGTGCTCGTGTAATTAAGTTTACAGAACTGTTCGATCGTTTTGTATACGTAGAAATTGCTTATTTAATTTATTTTATTTCGCATTTCAATGCATACTTGTTTTATTTATATAATTTATTTAAATTCATATTCAAACATAATTTTGACATCGTTTGCATTAATAATTCAAATGTGACATAAGAAAGGTTTTATACGTGATTTAAAAAGTGTAAACCTTTTTCATTTTCATTGGCATTGATTATTTTAATCAGATGGCATAAAAAATTCTTTAAAAATTACTCTTCCAACTTGATGATATGAAGATGATATGTAAAAGCATGAGATACTACACTATATTCGAACATAATATTTCACGTATTTTAACAAACATAAACTGCTTGAACGAAACAACGCGATATAATATTCCATCCACCATAACAATGAAAACCACCTTTCACCCAACATCATTGAAAAGCCACAAAAAAGCCCTCGGTTCCCAAAATCAAGCAGACGATTCGAGTGAAACGGAGACCAGCTGAAAGCAACCCTCCACTTTGTTCGTCTTACCTCGAGAAATTAGGAGAACCATTCGGTGGAAGTAGAAACAATCGATGGTAGTCGATTAAAGTGGAGGGGGGTGGATGGAATATCGGCTCGATTACGTGGCAATTCTCATGGGAGACGTAGACGTTTACGGTTTGCATGAGCAGAAAATAAGGGAGAATCTTTGTGAAAATTTCTACCAGTTTCTTATTTTTCCTTCGTTCTTCGACGATCATTTCTCCAGAATAACAGTGCAAATGTTATGATTTGTTTCTTATTACGTATAAAAAAAAATTAATACTGTAGATACATACGATCTACACATTGTATTATTAAAATAACTAAAATGAAAGATTATGTGAAGATAATGAAATATTTGAAATTATTTATTTATACTTTAAATCAATTGTTTATTTGAATATAGTTGAAGCAATGATCTGTTTCAGATATATCGTTCTTTATCAATTTTGCAAAAAGATATTTTAAAAATATGAATCGAGAAATTAAGAGAATAATCTTTCTAAATAATTAACATTTCAATTTCATGGAATGAGAGATAAAAATGATATATCTCCGAGATTTCAATATAGAATCCCTCCACTTTATATAGTCACAGAAAGTTAGAATAATTAAAAATTTTCAATCTCATCAAAGTCACGATAATTGAAATTTTCAATTGTTTTTTTTTTTCAATTAAAAACAAGAATAACACCTTATCTCCTGATTTCAACTTCTCTCGTTTTATTATTATCAAAAGAACAGATCGATAAATTTCATTGATACGTTTCTAACGTTTGAACATCATCATCCCAACGGAACACTTCGTTTATTAATTAAAGAAACGTCAAGTAGCAGCGATGATTAAAAATCTTCAATTTCATTGGATTAAAAATTCTTCGACAGTTGCCAACAGACATTATATTCGAAGCAACATAGTCAAGGCCACGATAATTATAACCTTCAATTTCATTGGATCAGGGACAAAAATAATGTTTTCACGATTTGAACGCGATCCCAACAGAACCTTGTTATTTCACACAGCGAAAGAGCGTCGCGATAATTCAAATCTTCAATTTCGTTGGATTAGAAACAGTAAAATAATATATATATTCGAACACCAACAGAATCTCTTCACCTTCTTACGGTCGGTGAAATAATATCAAGGTGACGAGAGAAGATCTGGCAAACTTCCTCGGATCTTATGGCCCAAGATCTTATCTCTTGGCCAACCAATGCCTTGCGTGTTTGTTATCAAACACATTTTCATAGGGAAATGAACCGAGTATCGCGGCCAAATTGGTTGTTCGCACAGCAACAATGAGGCAACGTGACGGCCGCATGGCATTACGTCAATGGCCAATGGCTCTTAATTATGACCCGCGACCACTTCCATTCTCGATCTGCAGCAAATTGCGAACCGCTTCCCCCCCCTCACGTCTTGATTGCTGATTGTTCCCCTTAATTTTAGCCTTTTTAAATGCTTACAGACCGTGAGACTTTTTTTCGATTAATAATCCTTTTTATAGGCGGTGATCGATGATTAAACTTTGACTTCGATGGCGAGCGAATCGATATTTTTCTTTCGGTATTTTCCCTTTTCAGCTGTGTAACTGCATCTCGACGCGTCAAAATAAATTCGTTTTTTGTAATACGATTTGTAATTCTGCTTCTTTCTAAAATTAATTCTTCCAAACGGAAATTAAAATAAATTTTCACGTGAAAATTTTTGTTGCAGCTGAATAAACTGTATGTTCAAAGAAATTAGATACAATTAGATTTATAAATGTATATTCGAAATAAATAATTTCCAAAGATCGTGGATTAAAACTGTAATCTCGCCGATGAGATCGATATCTTGCAGGTATCTCTCACTCGATAACAGATTACCAGATTCACCACCCTTAATCCAAGTGGCCTCGAGCGATCGTGCGCCACTGGATTGTTAACGTTTTCCTCATTGGATTCCCGTGTTAACCATCCCACCAGCTTCGTTCAACGAGAGCTTACCTCGTGGCTCCAGGTCGTCCGATTCGTTTATTTCCCTGTATGCACACCCTTTTCTTCAATCCTGCCTCGCAATTCCCGCAAATCTAACCCTCCCGTTGTGACAATTATTCGAGAGTTTCTTTCGATCTGTATAATTAATAATATTATAACATTATAAATCAATAAACAATTTGTAAAGGCAACAAACTTTTAACGAAAAGTTGATTTTAATTTTAAATTCGACTTATGTTAATAAAATTGGACGTGTAAATTTGTAGTGGATTTATTAGAAAATAATCAATTACAGAGTTTTAATTCTATTCAAGGCTCAGATTTTCTATATTTGAATACTTTGCAACAACTTTCTTTTTTCCCTTCAATTGGCCGATATTAATTTTAGCGTAATTTTAAATATTTATTGGATAAGAAACACGTAGATAACGGAGAATGCACGATAGATCGATACTTGAAAAATCAAACTGTATTTAATATACAAATTTATTTGATAACGGATTAACAGAAATCTTTGGGGGGAAAAATTTTAAATCGAAGAATGCACAAAATGATATTCGCATGGAATATTTCGGATATTTTATTGTCTGGATTTGTTTGTTTGTTTCAACAAACAAAAAAACACAATTAAATATACAGAGTGCAAATAGGTCAAACTATAACTTTGGAACAGTAAAGAGAGTCGAAAAAAATTTCATTAAGCGAGATGAAATAGTTTCGAAATGGTTTTATCTACATAATCCAGACGATCAATTTATACACAATAAAATATATATGTGATTTTCATTTTTGTATTTCACATGACTTTAACAAACTTTGCATATTATCTTCCTGCATATTAATTATACTAATGCAATATGCAAGCGATAAGTTTTAACATTTCACGCATTTATCTTGCTTAATTCTTGTCATTCAATTTAGAAATGTTTAATTGTTATTATTGACAAATTCATATCTGAATTTAAAAATTTAGGAATTTGAGAATTGAATTTTGCATTCGATTAATTTTATGCTTCGAAAGATAATAATATTACTATTATTAATACTATATTTTTACAGGAATTTTTACACGAATATTCTATATATAAATGCATTCTGTTCCTTGTTATTAGACGAAGATTGGATTCTGAAAGATACTGAAAGATACTCAATATACTGATCGATATTCCAGATTCATACACTTTCAATCGTTAAATTTAAATATGACAAATTTATATTAAAAATTTGAAAATATAAAGTTTGCATTTTGAAAGTAAATATATAACACATTGCAACCTCGATATATCTTCCTCTTTTTTTAATTACTAATGCAATATGCAAGCTAAGATAAGTTCAAAGATTCCGAATAAATATCTTTAATAAATAACGCATATTACGTAATTAATTCCCATTGTGTATGCAATAATTCTTCTCTAGATAAGAATAAAACTTATTAACAAGTACATGCTGTAATCATAAACAAGTTTAATAAAGCAAAAAATCAATTGCGAAACGAATAATAAAATGGTAGAAATCATATTTGCTATTCGAGAACAAATATTCATCAATATGAAACATCTCTAACAAAAATAGAAACAAAAGAAAATAAAGAAAATAAAATCCGATCGTCGCGACACTTTTGATCTTATCAACTTTTCCTCCATAAGATGGCGAGGAAAGCCAACGTTCGAGATAGAGAGAAGAAAACAATTCAGCCCCTAATTGCGTAAATCGACGCGAGAGAAACGGCACTCAAGGAAAAAGGCGTCGCGGTGTCGGCGGAGGGGTGGAATGATGGTTCATTTTTGCCGGGCTTCAATCCTTTCAGAGGCTTCGTCGCCGAAAACAAGCAGCGATATATCACCGTAACGCGATTAACCCTCAAATTTTGCCCCTTAAAGGGATTAGAGCAGCCACCACCACCACCACCACGGGCTGGCTTCCGCTCCACGTGTCCCCCGCGTTTTCGGGAGGATAACGATACTATATCCTCTTTGAGCGAGTAACTTTTGCATATTGCCAAAACGGAGCGACGACTCGGCCATTAAACGGCCGTTTACGAGCAACTTTGCCACTCGTGGTGTCTATCCTCCGTCGTCAACAACCCCAACTTGGAAAATGAAACACGAGATGGAGAGATTCTTCGAAAGTAGGTGTGCGATAAGAGGATAGAATTTTTTATGCGATTTTGGGATGGGGTTAATAAAAGATTTGAAAAGTTGAAACATCTTTTTCTCAAAGAAATATTACAAAATTTGGACAATTTTGAATTTTTTGAAAAAAATGGAAAAATTTTTAAATTTGACTTGAAAATATATATAAATTTGAGAAATTTCTTTTTAGAAATTATAATTGGGAAGGACAGAGTTTGAAAATGTTCAGGGAAAGAGATATTTCGAGATTCAAATTCATCATTTCGAACATTCGCGCAGAAAACAATTGCACGGTCGAAGGGTCAATGAACTGCGATCGTGTTGCGTGAACCGAGAAGATAACGCTAATAAGACGCGGAATAACGACAGGTAAATTATCATTTGAGAATAATGGAAGATCTTCTCGCGGAAACGTGTCGACAGAAGACACGATTCAACCTTCTCAACTGTTGTGAAATCGAACATGGGACAAAGTTCAAATTTGTCCATTGAATGTAAAATCTGATATTTGCACAAAATGTAATCCCGAATGTGATCAAATGGTAATTTAATTCAATTTCTTAACGATTGTTGATTAAATGATAAACGTTTCTTAAATTACATTAATTTCGCGTAATAAAATTCTGAATATAATAAATGTATATATATATTCGTATATATCACATTTCGATTAGCCTCCCCACATTACATCATCTGGCACTTCCTACAAACGAGATAGCTCCATAGGAATCGACTGGAAAGGTCGCCTCTAATTTACGACAGCATATTTCAACCGTCGATTCCATGCCTACAGGATCCTTTGGGAGATTCGAAAAGAGCTAGCGAGATGAACAAAAATAAAAGGAACGAAAATAGGGAAAAATGGAATGGCGGGAAATTTAAAACGTCCATCCTCGTGAAGTTTGGTTTATTGTTCTCGATTCGATCTCACGACGGTTCGCAGATTGAAAATTCGGGCGGAATTTGATGGAAGAGCGATCCCTATCTTTCGTTGAGGGATCATAAACTCCGTGATAGAGAATGGATAATCGTTATTCCAACCTTGGAGACGCATCAAAGCTGTATTGATCTTTAATTTTTTGACACTTTATAATTAATCAAAAATTAAGAATTAGAAATCGAAGAAATTTATATTTTGTTTCTTGTTGAAATAATTATATTTATCGCAAAAGTGAAAGCCTTGTTATTAAGATGCTGAATTATAAACTTTTAATAAATGCAAGAAAGAAGAATGTATATTTTGTTTTGTGTTCTGACGTAATTATTTATCAGAAGAAAGTTTTACAGAATGCTTTATATGTAAATTTTGGATAATCTGATAAAAATTAAGAATCGAATAAATTTGTATTTTGTTTTGCGTTCTAATTTCTGATTATAAAGAACATAAAATCTATGATATCTTACGTATTTTGATTTTGGAAAAAATATAAAGAAATTTGCAGAAATGATTAATATGTTTCTTAATTTTTACATATATTATATATAATATTGAATTTTATTACATTGAAAAAAACTCTACTATAATTTTTTTTATCAAACAGATTTCGTACAATAATTTATTTTCTTATTGCATCTTATAGCATCTTGCCAGCACATATGCAACGACAGTAACATTTTTAACTCGATAACTCGACTTATCAATTGCCAAAAATAACTCTAATCAAGCGACGAAAAATTAGATAAATTTAGATTTAATCTTACTCAAATTAAAAAAAAAAAAGAAAAAAAAAATATCATCGATATTAATCGAAAGATACAATTTCCCGAATAAAATCTTTAAAAAATTTCATCTCAAATCGAGGAAATTGAGCTAAATAGAAAGTCAGAAAAAGATATTGTCGTCACAAGCATTTATCGACCGACCTCCAACTTCATTGCATAGCACAACTTCATGAACAGCCTCGAATAAAATTGGATAAATTTAGATCTAACGCAGATCTAGATCTATCTTTCTAATTTTACTCTGCGTCCCATTGTATTCGAATTAAAAAAAAAAAAAAAAATAAAAGAGAGCAACACAAAGAGAGAGAGAAAGAGAGAGAGAGAGTTAATTGACAGATTCGATGAAATCTTCAAAATTTGATCGCAAATCCGCGAGTGAGGAGAGGAGAGGAGAACAGAAATTGGCCGAAGGAACATGTCCCGCGCAAGTTTTTATCGGCCTCCAACTTAGTTGCCCGTAGTCTTACGTAGCAGAACTTCATAAGCGGCGTCGAACGAACCGGAAGTTTGCTAACGCGCTGACTCAGCCGGTTCCTCTCGACGCGAATTCGCGGTAATACGCAACGATTCTGCTGAGGGCTCGTAAAAATGCCCGACCTCCACGAGATTTCGTCAAAACGGCGGCCACCAAACGTTCTTACGAAAGTGAGTTACGACGATTCGTATAATTTCGGGAAAGGAAAAAAGTTAATTTTGCGAGTATCTGTTACAGGTTGCGGAATGGAAGATAAAAAAATTAAAAATTGTACGATGCCATCTTACAATGGCAGAGGCTTATATCGATTTTAATGCGTATTTTGTGTGTAAAATTATTCTTTACGTTGAAATTTTTATTTTTCTTTTTTTACAATAGTCTTTTCTGTGCGTTGTAAATTTATTAATATCTCAAAATGAATATAAAATGGTGTTAAGAATACTTGTAAAATGATAATTTTCTTTACTAGATATATCTCTAAATATAATTCGAATTATAAAATTATTAAGAAGAACTAGTGAAAATAATGACTTTTATCAATATTTTTTTTTCAAAAGAACAGACTTAGAATTTTATAAATATTTTATAATTCTATAAATATAAATTTCTTTTAAAAGAGCGTCCATCGTATATTATTATAATTGTTATTTTTTCGAACGATATTGAATAAAAGAAAAAAAATATAAATTTAATTTTACAAAAATTGAATATGTGACAAAAAATATACATAACAACCTGTCGATCATTGTAAAATTTACATTTTCACTTGTATCATTCCATTATATCTTGCAAAATCTGTAAGATTATTTTTCAAACGTGCATATAAATAAATAAATTCTGTATTTTCATCCTTTTACTAAAAATGTAGATGATAAAGATTATCTTTCAGAAAATTGCATCGCCTTATCCTCCAGCATGAAAAGAGAGAGAAATCATCGATTTATTCTTAAACGAACGCGGAGAGAGGAGTTTGGTTAATTACAAAGTTAAATTAAACATTGATATGCAAGAATCCAACTTCCTCCAAGCGAAATAGCTTATAGAATTTTACGCGATCGCTCTGATCGTCAGCACAGGTTCTAAACAGGCGATATTTAAATGAGGGAAAACTTTCGAGGGGAAAAACGTTGCCGGATTGAAGCGAGATGATATTTTCTATGGGATGATTGCTAGAAGAACGTGTAATATTAATCGTTTCTCGATTCTAATGGTTCGATGAAAGTTAGGATGGAAGCATGGTAACCGCTAATTAACGAGTAAACTGCTAACTAACCGATCTATTCCTAACTTTATGGAATAGAATCCGATATGCAGGATGGAGTTAACTCGATATCTTCTGAAACATTCAAATTTAAATATCGAGACGAAACAATTATTTCGAATAGATTCTAATATATTATGTAAAGTAAGTTGCATTAATTTTGAAAGAAGAACTACTTATTTTTATACATTTGATTTCTAAATTTTTAGAATTGTAATTTATATTTTTATTATATTTCAATCTCTATCGAAAGTGAATATCGATCATTTTTCCCATATATTTTTCTATGCGATTTTAAGTTATACTTTTATGTGTTTCAAAACAGCATGTTGCATATTAAAATAATGCATTTTTTTAAAAATTTCAAAAGGAACATCAATTTAACAAAAATTTTAAATATTTAAATAAAGAAATTGTATAAGTTTAGAAGATTATTTTTTAAATTATACTTTTATGTGTTTCAAAACAGCATGTTGCATATTAAAATAATGCATTTTTTTAAAAATTTCAAAAGGAACATCAATTTAACAAAAATTTTAAATATTTAAATAAAGAAATTGTATAAGTTTAGAAGATTATTTTTTAAATTATACTTTTATGTGTTTCAAAACAGCATGTTGCATATTAAAATAATGCATTTTTTTTTAAATTTCAAAAGGAATATAAGTGAATCAATTTAACAAAAATTTTAAATATTTAAAAAAAAAATCGTATAAGTTTAGAAGATTATTTTTTAAGTTATACCTTTATGTGTTTCAAAACAGCATGTTGCATATTAAAATAATGCATTTTTTTAAAAATTTCAAAAGGAACATCAATTTAACAAAAATTTTAAATATTTAAATAAAGAAATTGTATAAGTTTGGAAGATTATTGTAAAGAGTAGGTTTCAATCTTCAAATCTATTGTGGATTCAGTCTAATGGAAAAAATTTTTCAATATCTTTATAATCGATTCTTCAAATTTTTTTTGAGGAAATATCTTCATTTTTCTATTTACTACATGATATAAAAACATTTTTGAAAAGAACAAACTCAAAATTGTGAAAATAAAGATTTAATATTTTAAAATTCAGATTGATTGATTGTATGATTTTCTTACAAAGTTATAAAAGTTTAAAATTTCAATTTTTTTTTTCCAACTGTAAAATTCAATAATTTTTCCATTTTTACTAAAAGAAATACTTTCGACTAAATCTATTTTTTATAAGAACAATTCAAAAATTTCAAAACATATTGAAAAAGTCAATATTCTCAATATTCTTTTAAATTTTGCAACAATATCTCTCAATATTTTCAACAATGAATCGCACACAACTCGATAAAGACATTAATGAAATATTAAAAATCTATATGCTAACAAATATAAAATATTTAATATTAATATAATCGATATGAATCTTTAATATTTTCTTTAGTATCCATAATAAATAATAATATAATTTATTTTTAAATGTATTGTATTATTCACACAGCCATCAGTGGATCTAATATTTCTATAGTAAAATAAAAATGCTTATTTATTCTCGAACATTTAGATAATTAATTGAAATATACTTTTTAATACAAATATATGTATATGCTAAAATGCATTATTTTTTCAAATGTCAACTGAAAATCTGAACTTGTCTAAAACTTTAGACACAAGATATTATATTGGTTTCAAAGAGAATATATTTATCAAAGAATATTTAATAAAATTATAATAAAATTAGCGTTTTTCAAAGAAATCTAGCTAACAAAATTTCGAGATATTTCTAGATTTAGAAAACATTCGCCAACAAATAAGAATGCCAAACGAATATTAAAATAAACATGTGCGGGAAATTTTTATATATAAAATTGTAATAAATAATAAATAAATAATTGCAATTAAAAACACCGAGAAACTCGTGTTGTTCAATTTCTCAAGAAATTCCAATTATCCTCAAAAACCACCCTCACTCATCCCCCGATATCTCGCTCGAAACCGTGACATTGAAACGAGGCATTGTACGCAGTTGACTCATAATTCGCGGATTGTTCCAATTTTACTCTCGACCAAGAACGATATTTATATAGGGAAGCTTTTGCCTGAGTTCTCCTAACGAGCTGACTCAGCCAACCTTGCTGCTTCATCGCCTGCAAAATCACGAAATTAGAAATCTGCGGCCTAAAATCGTTCCTCCGGTGCAATGACCAAAAGACATTGATCATTGATCATGAATTTCATTCAAAATTTTTTGATTTGACAGTTAATAGATTGCGAATGTTTACATATATATATATATATGATAAATATGCAAAAAATATGATTTATACAAGAAAAATATATAAATATGGAAAAATTTGGAAAACTTTTCTATTATGCAATAATATAAGATCTGATATTTTATCAGAATATTAATATTAGATATTGTTAATAGGGCAATAGATATTAATATAATTTAATACTTCATAATTAATATTTAATTAAATATGATATTAAATTTTAAATGTAGATAATATTAAATATAAACAATCATTACAATATGATTTATATTATATTATGGTGTACAATTTAAATTTTTAATTACAAATTACAAGTATTTCCTCTAAATTCTCTAAATAATGAAAATGGAATCATCTTTGACTCAGCTCTGTCCTAATAATATTTTATTTTTTCGATCTTTCAGCAGCTTTAAATATCGAAAGATATTTTCACGAAATTTAATTCATCATTGTGAAAATTACATTGAAATTCAAAATACAAACTATTACGTTTAACGTTCAATTAATAACTCAATTAACAAGAATACAAAAGCACAATTAATAATCAGCATTGACTGCATATTATTATTATCGATATTACATAATTACAATATGAAAGTTTATTGACAGATGAAATCAATTTGATGAAAAAGATATTTTACATAAGCATTTACATAATAATACATTCTTAGATATCTTTTTAAGTATATATAAATATATATAGTATATATATATATATATTTAAAATTCTTCAATCGTTAAATATTTTTGTTCAAATTTTATTTTATTCATAATTTATAAAAAAATACATTTGCATATTTTTATAGATAGATATTTATTAATTAGTTAAAAATAAAAAGATAGAAAAAGAATAATAAAAAGAAATATTCAGAATTATCAATTATTTTAATAAAATTTTGCAATTTTGGAAATTCATGATGTTATGGAAATGCCGTTTTAAATAACAAAATTAAGTTCACTCGGATTTTCACTAGATAAAAAATAAAATTTGACGAAAAGACATTTCTAATGCCTTTAGAAAAACTTTAAAATCAAAACGAAAAACCAAATATATTGGCAATGATTCTTTTATATTTTCTTTATAATAATTAAATAATGAAGTTAAAAATGAGGTGTATAATTGGATTAAAGAACAAATAATAAAAATAAGGATAAATGAAAATTAAGATTTAATCTTAACTTTCTTTAATACATTAAATCTTTGTTCAATTCTTTTTTTCTGTGATTAACTAATTAAAATTAACTTCAAAAAGTAAAAAGTACATATAATAAATAGTAAGTTCAAAAAATTTAATTAAAACTCAATTGTAATTGATACAAAAATATAAAATATATATAAAAAAAATATAAAAAATTTTCGATGCATTAAAATTAAAGTGATTTCATTCACTTTCTTTACATGAATATTTCTAATAATATCCATCTATCTTGGCAATTAAAAAAATAGAATCTTAAAGCATTTATAGATACTTTTGATATGAATATGAATCATTCGATTCATATTTTATTATATTTATATATAACGAGTACTTTTTAAGAAATCTATAAAAATTATTTTTGTAAATTTTTATAAATAAAACAATGAAAACAAAACAGAGTATCGATTCAATCTCGCTATTGTATACAATTTGTCGAATAATATTCGTTTATTTTAGACTGTTAGTGATACGTACTATAAGAAGAAATAAAAAAATGTGAATTTTATTATGAAAAAAACTCTGTCAAAAGTGATATGGTAACTTGTGAAAATATTTGAACATTAACCTAAGCAACGAATCAGCTTCAACCTCATATCCATAGAATCTTATAATCCCCTTCTGAATAATCCATAAAACCCTAAGCACCCGTTTACCAAAATGATTTAAAGTGAACAAGATGAACATGCAAGCTAGACTCAAAGGGGAAATTTTATGTCCACTACTGAACTCCAGATTTATGACACGTTGTTAACATTGAGCCATCTACAGGGCAGACCAATATAAACTAATTCTAAGCTTCCAACTAATAAGAAGAAAATTAAGAAATAAAATCGATTATTCTCGATAATATTCAAATTTATGAATATATCAATGATTATAGTTGAATCGAGGTCACGATAATTAATCTATTATCCTATATTAATTCCAATTAATTCTATTCTCTTAGAGATACAATTTACTGCTCGTTAATATAATACTTTTCATAAATTATTAGAATAAGTAGATAATTCTTCTTGAAGATTTTATTCTATTTTAAACTTTATTAAATTACTTATTATTACTTCTGTATAGTTTAAATTTTATTACTCGGTTCTAAATTTTTCCCTTTAAACTTATAAATTTTATCAGAAGAAGGAAAATTAATATCTCGTACAACAAGTTTTTTGAAACATTTTATTACCGCCAATCAAAAATTGGCCCATCAATCGTCCCTACTCGCGCCAATAAACGAACGAAATTGGCGGGAAAATTCGTGTTAAAAACGCACGAAACAAGAGCAAGCATACGAAACATAGCGGAATACTTACCGGACTCCGAGACGGAGGGACTGCCCGCAGACCTGTCGGAGTTCCTGGAGCTGGCCGTGGAGCTGGTTGACGAGGCCGTGCCGAGCGAGCACTCGGAAACGCTGCGCCGTTTCGAGAGGAGAGCCGCAGCGGCCGCGGCTCCAGGGCCGCAAGAGGAACCGGTCGGGGCGCTCGAGCTCAGCCCGTGGAGGCCGTGGAGGCCGTGGAGGCCGTGCAGGCCCGTCTGGTTCGTCAGCTGCTCCAGCCGTCGTCTCAGGAACCTCTGCTCGCGGGACAGCTGTTCCTTGTGCACGGCGTGCTTGCGCTCGCGCTCCTCCAGGCTCTGCAACCACAATTATTGCACATGCGGTATTCAGCCTCGCTCAATTCGTTATCAATTCTTCGAAATGGAGGAACGAAACTCGATATGCAATTGTCAAGCAATTTCGATCGACGTATCAATGCCTGAATATCTTTCTCTCGCTTATCTCCTGTCCTTGTTTCGATTGAATCGAGAGAGAGAGAGAGAGAGAGAGAGAGAGAGAGAGAGAGAACTCTTCAGTTAAATGCCCGTATTCGTGGATCTCGATTGAAGATGTTTAAGCGTAAGTAAGGAGCAGTGATTATTATGCTAGGCAAAAATGTATGTATCTATAAATTATTTATTATTTCTTTTTTTTCAGGATAATTTTAAATTTTACGCATATATGTATGTTCTATTAGATTTTTCAATTTTTTTTTTTTATTTGATTATTCAAAATGGACAAATGTATAAGCTCTTGTAATTAAACTAGTAGAAAATTAAATAAATATCCTGATATTAATGTAAAATAAATCTTTGTTTATTTTTGCATCAACTCTTGAAGTTTTACAAATCTCAACATTTTTGTATATTAATTTCTGTATTCCAATCTGTATTTTGTAAGCAGAATAGATGATTTTATTATAATAATTAAATGCAAATTATAGTATAAAAATGATGATTAAGTGAAATAATTTAGATGGATTTTTAAACCTATCATTCTGTGTTTTAAGTTTTTCATTGTTCTTGTAATTCTACTTCTAAACTAGAAAGATAAAGTTCTAACTTTTTAGAAATTCTTTTGATTTTCTTGTATTGTCTTTATAATTATAAATATTTATACATAGAGAAAAAAATTAATTCTATTTTATGAAAAAAGTTTATTAAAAAATTTGTGAATATATATAGATATTGAAAATATACATAATATGCAAATTATTCTAAGTATATTCCTTTATAACATACATATGGACATAATAATTTTCATATTTGAAATATTTTGAATATTTATAGAAAATTCAAAAAATTTGCAAAATATTCATAATACAATATGGAAAAATTTCCTTTTTAGTATCAAGCACTATTAACTTTTGCTGTAGAGGACTTATATTGATAATTGAAGGTAAACCTTATATGTTCACGGTTGTTAAGTAGCTGGGATATCTGTGTGTCCTATATGTTCTGTCTGAAATATCACATGCAATGATAAATATTCTTTTATATTCTCTTGAAACTTTTTCTAAATATTGGTACTTTTACTAATTCTAATATTTCATATATACGTTTTAGTTGAAATAAAAATAGCAAATAAATTTATCTAAAAATAAGAATATATAAAATAAAAAAATAATCTTTCACGATAAATTATCCAATCAATTTATCTGTCAAATTTTTAAGTATCACGTCTCGATCGATCAAATTAATTAATATTAGGAAAAATTATAATTTATGTTTCCTATGAAAATTAATAATAATTTTATTTCATTATTATATATTTATCATATATATATATATATATATATACATATATTCCTCATTATATATTAATATTACCATATTCATGTATTCATGTAATTAATATTCAGACCGTTCGATATTAATAACAATCTAATATCCAATATTAGATATTCATCATTATTATTCACATTTTAACTCGTTAATTTTTCCTCATCTTTCTAAACTACCAACTTACCAAAAATCTCCTTTTACCAATTTTCCAGATGATATATCATCGAATATAATCAAATTACAAGATGAAATCAATCTGTGAAAAACAACATACAAAAGAAAAAGATACATTCACGATATCATCGTTCTCAGCGTTTAAAAATTTCGCCACAACGGATAATCACGTTATATCTCGGGTATTTTTTTAATGCGTTTAGTTTGGTGAAACTGGTCGCGAAAGGATTTCGACGAACCGCGTTTCCGTTCGCGGAGCCCACGGCAATTGGCTTCCGCTTTTGTTCCATCTTCATTTCGAAGATTAATTCCGGCGAGTGGATACGAAACTGGTGAAAAATCGAGGAATTAATGACGGGGTATGGGATGGAAACACGGCTCGCCAAGTTTCGAGGGGGATTACAATAAAGCCGCGGCTAATTCGCGGCCACCGACATGAGATTTAGATAATTTAAACTTCTCGTTGGGAATGTTCGTTTCGCGTTAACGAACCGGCTCGGATATATTATTTTCCGCGCCCTGGGTTGGGGGATCTGGTTCAAAGGGTTTCGTGTTTTATTAATAAACGAGGAGGGGGCGTTAAATTGAACGAGTGAAAATTTTGATTATTGAATTCGGATGCGAGCGAAAATGGGGAGCTTTTCGATTTCGATCCGATAAAAGATAAATTGGGCGAGTAAATAGGATTGTTAGGAACGTAATTTTTTTTTTTTAGTGGAAGAAGTATCGAGAGTTGGAGAAAATGTGGACGAAGATGTGGGATTATATATTGAATCATTTAATTGATTGTTGAAGATTTATTGAATAATGCGAGTGTGAAGAATGGATAAATATCTCTGTAGCGATTGTATTTGATGTTTGAATTTTTAAAGAAATCTTTTTGTTAAACTTGCGTAAAAAATTTTGTAATATTACTTATATAGTAATAATTCCAATCTTTTTTTAAAAGACGATCCTTGTTTGCAATAATTTGAAATCTATCCTTTTTTTATAATTATAATACGAAAAAATGTTTGGCGGAATAAATTATAAATAAGTAACATATTTTTTTAAGAATTTCTTTTTTTTCAAACTTTCAATTGGCGAGTTAATTAAGTAGTTTATCTAGTCTTAAGTAGTCTAAATAATAATAATATTTTATTTTTAAAAATGAATTAAAATTTTGATTATTGAAAAGAAGCATTAAAAATCTGATTTAGCAAATGTAAAATATTTATTGTTTATAATCGCGAATCGTTAATATTTTTTTTCAGCATTTGATAGATTACAAATCACTTCTATTTATTTATTGTTTATTATATACAATTAAACTTCTGCATTTATCAAATTCAATATTCATCACTTTCTTTTTATTTCGATATTTTTAAAAAAAAATCTGATATTCGCCATTCAAAAGTTATTGACGTACAAATGATTTTATCTTTATATTTTTATGATATTGAACACTATTTTTTGTTAAGGCTTGCAATTCATAGATTGGAGATTCATATCGTAACAAATTATACTACTTATGAAGAAATAATAATCTTCATTAGAATTGAAATTAATTTAACTAATTTTTATTTGGAATATTTTTTGTAAAAAAAACATTATTTATTAAAAGTTTAAAAACACATTAAGCAAAAACAAAGAGGGAATAATCCCAATCCTCAGCAACAAGTTCAAAGCTATATTAAAATTCGATTTACATTTGCGGTTCAATTACAAAATCCGGTCAACCACTATTCAAAACTCTTCAGACAAGCAGAAACACATAGTCGATCATTTTATAGTCACGTTTCAATCATTTTAATAGACAATTTAAAATAATACTATGACTTTTCTTCTTGCTTGTTTTAATGCATTGAAATTATTGAGATTATATCTAAAAATCGAAATCGATTTGATATTTTACTGTAATTTAATATTTGTATTTTTGTATTTTTTAGATAATAATTCGTAATTATAGTCGTACAGCATATAGAAAAGTCAACAATGAATTATTTTTAAAGGAACGATATAGAACAGATAAAAAAATTATGAATTATTTTAAATATTTATAGTCAGTCATATGTAAGAAATACACAATAAATATACGTATGTTTAATGTATAATTATTTATAGTTTATAATCGAGAAAAATATATTTCAAAAATATTGAAAAATAAATTTTATAAATAATCATCAAATTTTATTAAATATCTATAATCAATCATATGTCAACATAATTTTTCATATAATCATGAAACTTTTAATGCAAGCAATGGATGACTTATATAGAGAAAAGATTGAATTGAACTATTATAAATATGATACTGTGAATTTTATCAATTTGATCAAACTAACAATAAAATTACAAACAATTACAAATATTATCAAGTGTTTATAATTACCATACAATGAATATAACAACTATATATTAACTAAATACTTAAAAATTGATAAAGAGTCATTCACAATAGAAACGATATTACAAATTCGAGTGTCAAAAATTAAATTAATCGATGTAATAAATTTTTCAAAATGATCACATTCGACCATATTATACAATAAAAATTTAACAACGGGTGTCATTAAGCGAAAAGATTGATCCAATCGCTACAATAAAATTACGAGTGGGTTAGACAAACCTGAGACAAAGCTCTAGCTAAGAACAGCAGTGTAGTGTATCAATATTTAATTTAACTTTATAATTAGGTAGACTGTCGTTTCGTTCAAGAAGATTCGGAGCAATCGCTTTCGAACGAATCGTTTGATTCCCGTCGCGATGGTGCACGTCACTATTGTCGAGGAAAAGAGGCAACTTCTCTCGGCTGACCCAACCCGATTCTCTTTGACTTAAATGAAAAATGTTTCCTGCCCCGACCGATGCTCCTTTTAAACGACTTTGATGGTATCGCTACCCTCTATCGCTGATGGCGAACCGAATGAATAAAGCGAATTATTCCCAGAGTTCCTCTTATAATCCTGTTTGATTAAACATGGGAAATTTGAATGTTCTTATCTTTAGGGCAATATAATGGTACTGTGGCATCGTTAATTTGTCAACTGGAAAGAATTCCTCCATTCGAAGCAAGTTACTTTATAAGATATTCATATTTGTATGTAATGCAAGCTCAAGTTTATTGCATTTATCAATTTTTAATTTTTAATAATCGAGGGGTTTATATTCCATCATAATTTAATCGTGGAAATTATATAAATAGAATCAATATATCATGTTCCTGCACATCGAGATCTTTTTTAGTAGAAATACTTAATATTTTCTTAATATATCGCAAATATAAAATTTGAATAATTTTTTTTTGAAATATTTTGAATATATTATTATATAATATTTGTAATTAAATAATAAATTTGATAAATTTTTTTACAACTATGATGTAAACATGCTAAATCTAAAGAAAGAATATCTGAATTTAAAATCATTTTAATTTGATTAAGATTAGAATAACAAAAAAATTTTTTATATACAAGATGCTTTGGATTTTTTCGGTTAAATTGCAGAAGTTTTTCTTAAAAGTAAAAATAAGGAAAAAATGATGTGAAGTTATAAATCATAACTATATTTCAATTATTTGTAACTTAATAAATAACTTTGAACTGACATCTTTGTATATTGACTTCATATTTATTTTGACGTCTAGAGTCGATTTCTCAATTATTTCGCAAATATATTAAATTTATATATTATAAGGAAAAACTTATAACATTTTTCTCTTATTTCGACTTGTCATATCTCTTCGTTAAAATGAAAGAAGAAATTTTAATTCAATATGCAGTGAATAATAATTTCAGTTTAATATTAATATTAATTAATCAAGAATAAAACTATCGCTATCACTATTCCCAATTAGAATTCTGATGCATTGAAACAATATTAATATTTACTTAAAAATATTGTTATATATTTTTAATAATAATTTTCAAAAATAAAACTATTATCCAGAATTAAAACTAGACAGCTGCCTATTATCAATAGATTCGCTATTGACACGAATAATTACGCAAGATCGAAGAGAACAACAATAATATCCAATGTAGAAATGTGGTCTCTGTCGTTAAAGAAGATTACTAGTTCGACTAGGTTCAATTATAGAAGACACGATGTATATATCATTGAATACGGAGGATCGAGGAGAGTCTGTGTTTGATAATTAAGATGATGGATCACGCGATCGGGAATTAACGAGCGAATATTGATTCGTGCTCATCTTTCTTCGTTTTCATGCACTCGATCGAATCGAGAATGTTATCTGTTCGAAGTGTAGATGTATACCAACGCCCTCTTTAATTGAATTTGGGTATTTATCTGGACACGTGACTTCTGCAAGTCGAGGTGGAACGAAAGAGAGAAAATAAGATCTCATATTTCGTCCAGCAATTTATCATTCGACATATTTAAGACTGAATTCTAAGAATTTCGAAAAATTGACGGGAATAGGTTCGTTAAACAAATTCATATATCGGAATATTAGTGTATTTTATAATTTTTCAAAGAACTTTTGGGAAGATTATTAAATTTTAATAATTATTGACAAAAGAATAAACTTGCAAAGAAGTGATTTAATAAAATAACGAAAGAAAATTTTTTAAAATTTATTATTAATATTTGTTGGCAAAAGATTTGTTTGCAGAATCAATTTTGAATAACTAACATATATATTTAGAATTAAATTTCTCTCAAAAGCTTGATTTTTTGAAAAAAAGGTGAAAAAAATCTTTAATCCTTATCTTTAATGAAATAAGATAATACACTAAAATACAAATTTGTTTCACTTGTTAAACTCTTCTCGGAATAAACAATGATTTTTTGAAAGGATGGAGAAAATTTAATAACAATAATAAATTTATTTTTATTTTTATTAGTTAAAATTAAGCTCCTTTCAAATTGGATAACGATTGTAAATTTCAAAATGAGCGAAAGATGTAACGTAGACGTCGAAATAAATGTTAAATTATGCAAATATGGACAATGGCTAATTGCATGAATATTATTGTGAAAATGATCGCAATCGTTGTAAATGGAAAATGGCCGCAAATTGTGCGAATGTAAACGTGAAAATAATTGGGAATAGCACGAATATAAACGTGTGCGCGATTGTAAGTGAGGAGGATGTGAAAATGAATGTACGAGTGAAAATTTCATAAACCTGGATATGAATTTGAATATATAGCAAATTGTGTAATTGTGAATGTGAATATAAAGAATAATTATATATTAACACGCAGACGTGAAGATAACTATAAACTACACGAATATGGAAATGAATCTGAATACGATAGTGAATTGTGTAAACATGGGTATGAATATACTTATAATTGTGTGAATATAGACAGAATCATTGTAAATTATACATGTATGAAGCTGAATTGTTGTACATGTAATTACATTAAAAATAATTTATATTCCACCTACGAAATATAATTCAATCATCTTCGTGAAAGTTAAATGAATTATGTGAAAGTTGCATCTTCGATCTTCCGTAAGATTGATCATTAGTTAATGAAAGCTACTTTTACTTCCGAAAATTTTGAATTACAGATTTCTTCTACGTGTATATTTTAACAAAATAATAAGAAACGTTTATATTTCCTTCCTTTCGCTCTTTTTCTTTATATTTATTATTATCATTATTACTATTACGATTAACTCTAGATTAATGCTTAATTTTTACTAATTAATTCATATTTCTAAAAAATAGAAAAATAAATAAATATACAGTTTTACCAAAAATTTGGAATATTGATAATCAAATAATTAAAAACACTTGATCTAAATTTTTTTCCTATTTACATTTCTATTGATTAACCAGATTAAAAATTCAACTCAATAAAGAAAATATATTAAAAACAGATCTTTAAAAAATATAATTTCTAATCTAATGTTTAAATTATTCTTTATAAATTTTAAGATAAAAATTAACAATTAAATAAAAATCTACGCGATAGATAGATAATAAATTATAATTAGGTGTTGTGTGAAAAACTATATCTACATTTGTAATTATTATATTTTTATATTAAATATATATTTTGTGAATATATACGTAACACTGATAAATTTAATATTAGATTTAATTTTATTAATTTAGGAGAGTCAAATATTTTACATGTTTATAATATATGCATATATTATAGATTAATAAAGAGATATTTCTCAAATCATTGTATATTTATACGCACAATTTTCATAATTTTATCCATACGAGTCATCAAGTATAGTTATGCACGATATAATTTGAGGCCACATGTTAATTTAACATGATATTTCAACGTAAAATAAAATATATAAATCCTAACGATCCTCGTAACAAAATGTATTACAACTATTTCAAAATTACCAAATCCAATGTTTTCACTCATCCATCGAGGTGTTTATGCAATCTGGTTCGAAAATTGTGGTCACCCGAGAGTAAGAGGCCATCCACTTCCAGTATCAAAAGGTCAAACGCGATTGGACGGCTTCCCGTTGCATCAGAAGCGTCCTAAGAAGCGTCTAATATTTTTGTATTTTTCTTCCTCTTCCCTCCCTCTCCCCATTTTCTTTCGCGTAATCGAGGCGTGCGCGTTCAATTCACGCTCGAAACACAATTAACGTGGATGACGATAACGACGACGATGTGTGAAATACGTATATTTGCGCCAGAAATCCGATTAAACGTTTCAAGGTGGAACCTTTTACTGGGGCTTAAATCGATTCGAGAGAGGACTCGGGGGAATTTCTCCCGTTTTATGCATACAAGTTTTATTCCGCCGTTTTTATGCTCGATCGGTACAGTAGTTAACACGTTCAGTCTACGAGTTTATTGACACGTGGAGGGATTGAGAATTGTAATAATATAATTAATGTAATATTCCGAGAATTTATAATTTGATTTGATATTCGAAAGAAATAGAAAAAGGAACAGATTTTTTTTGGTATTGTTTATAATATAATACGTTATTATTTAATTAATTTTATTATTTAAAATAAGCATCAACTGATATTGGGAAATTTTTAGATAAATTTTAATACATTGTGAAAAATATTGAGGAATGTATCACAGAAATATAATACAAAATTATAATACACGAGTTTTATTTTGCTGAAAAACGATAATGCAATTGATTGGAAATTACAATTAGATCTAATGATTGACAGAGATAATTTAAATTGCTTGGAGGAAATATCAAAGATCGTACCATGTTTTCAAATATAATAAACTTGTAGAAATATATTAATTTTGATATTTGTGAAGTTTCTTTCGAAAGAATTCTTTTAAAAGATATATTACTGTAATATATAAAATCTATATGCAGAATTAAGTCAATCAGAAATAAAAACAATATCATATTTTAAAGTTTAATTTATTTTAGGCATAAATACACGAGATTTGTAATCCTTGGAATATATTTAATTGCATTATTTTATTATTATATTTCCACAATAATAATTTATTATTGATTGTTGACTTTCTAATTTCTTTGCTAATTTTCCTATATTTAAAATTTACTTATTATCTATCTACTTATTGCATCATTTCTTTAATTCTTCCTCTAATATTTCAATATTCAATACAATTCTACAATAATGTTGCAATATTATTTTATACATCTTTTTATTTATATTTTATTATATTATCTATTTTTTATTTCATACTATTTTCTTTTCCTGTTCTTATCCTATTTTTTTCAATCTTCACTATCTTCTTAATAATCCTCATTCTGTTCCTTCTCCTTTAAAAGCCCAAAATTGAATCTGGAATACAATCATCTTGATAAAATTATCGACATGTCGAAATTCTTCCAAGCTTCAATTTAATCATAGTAGAGTGTATTCCGGGAGAAATATAGCCGAAAGGAAGTCTGTAAAGTGATAGATCTTCAACTACTGATTCGGAATGGATACTATTCACGAAAGTAGTTGGAATCACCAGAAATGTCCACGAAGCCGAGTAGTCGAACAATTTTGGGAGAAATGATCTCTAGTGACCATCGAATAACCACAGACTGGTCGCGGTACAGGGCTAGTAACCAGTTAGAAGATAGTTAATAGCTTGAAATAACTTGAAATATTATATCATTTATAGAAAATGAAAAGTATAAATAGAATTTTTTATTTGGAAGAAATTTAGAATAATATTTATTTGGTTATCAAAACTTTCTTACTAGTCAATTGGAATTTAATATTTATTATTTCAAAAATATTATCAAATTGATTATGAAGAATTATAAATTATTTTAAAAGTTCGTGACAATAAATTAACAAATTACTAGAAATTTATTTTTTAGATTGAAGATTTTTGCATGATCAATATTTTATGATACTAAATCAAATTTCTGCCTGATTCTATAAATAATATTCTCCTATAATTGTATATATTGGTGGTCTGAAAATTTTTAAAATTTAAACTTTCATGTATCCATTTAGAAAATCTATTTATTTATTGCATCAGATGGTATCCAATTTCTATATTATTTAATATTAAATTGCCTAATTGAAATTCTTCATTTAGAAAATCTATTTATTTATTACATCTGCAATCAGATGGTATCCTGACTAATAAACAAAAAACGCATAAAGGTATATAAGACTTATAGTGTTAATGTGAATGATAAATAAATAATTTATAATACAATTTTTATATTTTACAGTCATTAAGAGATTTAATAATAAATATTTATATTAAATCAATCTGTTTAATTTATCACATGCTTTTAACAACATATATTATCCATTATTATTATTATTATATATATATATATAAAACATCATTTCTATATTATTTACTTATTAATATTAAATTTCCTAATTGAAAATTCTTCACTTGATCCTTCAAATAACGAAAGAAGCTCGAAAGAAGCTCTTCATTATGTCATAAATATATTGATATGACAATTCATTCGTATTTTAAAATATAATTACACATTTACATGGCCTATTGAAATAGTTGTTGTGCGTACAGATCATAAGATTTGAACGAGACACAAGTATAGCCACTAATCCCGAACACACACACACACCAAAGAGAATTCTCATATTTTTCTTCCAGCAAGTAAGAAACATTCCCAATTACTCGGATCCAGACTCGGATCCACCAAAAAAGCCGAGCAACCGACGCTCACTAATTTCCAAAACTACCCCCGGACTACCTTACGCATTAACTCCACAATTTCAGCGTCGCGACACAGTATCCACCTTTTGTTCCACCCCCCACCTTTTTTTCTCATCAGCAACGCGACCAGCCGGACAGTTTCCTTTGTCCCCTGCTCCGACAAGTCGGAGACAATTTTGTCCCGCTTTCTAATCGCCACCCCCGCGGCCGCCATTATTCCCTGCCATCCCCCGCCAATTGCTTATCTTTGTACCCCCTTTACGTCTTGCCTTTTCCCCCACGTGCCCCTCTTGCGAGGCGTGCTCCTCTCTTGAGGAGCAGGAGAGGAGGTGATTACTGGAGGGGATGCTGCGTATAGTGTTCTGGAAGGGTGTCATAAATCGCTGACGGATTCTCTCTTGTTCTCGAAGAGAAGAGAGCTGCTGTTATTTTACTCTTCTCTCTCGATTGTTCGCATATATTATCCAGATTTTGGTTTCTTTTGTTTCTTTTGCTTTTTTCGAGGAATTGTTGGGGGAGATTTTTACGAAGACAGGGTGGAATGATCTTTATACGTGAGTAAGTAAGAAGTGGAAAATTGTTAGTTTCTTCGATTGTTGAGATGAAAATTTCATTTAACTCGAAATTATTTGTTTCGAAAGTGTTTGAATTTGATCAATATTATTCTGTAATAAACTCTTCTGAAGAAACATTGGTTATATAGAAAAAAATAAGATAATAAAATAAAAAGTATATAAACAAGCATATTTTTATAATTCTTGAAAGAAACTCGATATATTTTCATTCGCAATTTTTTCATAATTGAAAATCTTGTCATAAAAGTAAGACAAATCCATTATTAATTGAATTTAATAATTCAATAATTATTAAATTATATTTTAAAATATGAATTGTCGAAGATCAAATGAAGAATTTTCAATTAGGCAATTTAATATTAATAGATGTTGTTAGAAGCATGTAATAAACTAAACAGATTGAGTGACAACTTTGAGAAAGTTAAAGAAAAATTATCAAGATATCATTTCTTTTATATATTCCATTTAACGATTCAAAAGTGATCAAAAACGTTTATTATTATTCTTAAAGAGAAGGAGGAAGAAGAAGCAAAAAAAAAAACGATTAGATTTTCCCGGCACGAAAGGATAGACGCCACGCTTTTAAGCCGGCTTCCGCGCATTTTACGACAGGAGCCAGGTCTCGAAACCGCCCTTATCTTCGTTGTAAACTCATATCAAGTCGAATGGAGGAGACAGTATACACGCACGCATCGAACGATGCCTCATATCTGCGATCCTTGGTGATCTCACCCCTCGTGAAACCTTTTACGACACGTTTTTCCGAGGGGTTGAATGCCTTTTCGCGAAGATGTTTGGGGGGTGAGGGTGTTCGAAGCCAATTTTAAATTCTTGGTCCCGTAGATTATCGCTCGAAAGTATTTGAATGGGCGTTTCTTTTTCGGATGTGATTTGATTGTTAAGTTATGGATAAAGAGGGAGACAAGGGGATCTTTATCCCTTGTTGTTGTTGCGCGGAGGGTGCTGGAATTCGTGGTCTTGAATCGTTTAAAGGAGAATTTTATTTTTTTAAATTTGAAAAATTTATATTGGATAATAAGAATTATTGTAAATTTAGAGAAATTTGCAATAGGTTTTTAAGCACCGTTTGAATTATATTGTAAATCTTGCTTAGAAACATATAGTCTACGTACATACAGACTTTATGGCTTCATTAAATACTGTGTTCACTAAAATTAATCCAGAGGCAGACTATAACTTTCAACTCTAACTTGCCCCCATGTACACCTATAATCTCTTTTCCAAGGCAAATTTTCAATGATTAAATTTTCTAAATTAAATTTAAATTATTCGGAAGATATATTTACAGCTGTTCTATTAATTTTAAAAATGTTACATTGATAAATTAAATTATAGTATCTTATTTTAAATATTCTTTTTACTATTCTCGGAATAATTTTTATTCTAAAATATTCGTATTCTGATGAAACGAAAGAGAGAAAAAAAAATTCTTCAGAAAATTTCTAAACTTATGCAAATATTCCAAATCACTTCACGAAAAGTCTCACTTCAAGAAGAAGAAACCAAGACGACTTTCAATTTCCTAAAGGACAATTCCAAGAATTATCCTGGAAAATCAGAGTCTCAAGAAATCTCATTCTTCCTTAACTATATTCCAAAATTATTTAAATCGTCCCACAACTTAACTCAAGAAAAATTCATTTTTACAAAAGATTTCCAAAAAAATAAAAAAAAAAAATTATCTAAAGTAATTTCTACTTTTTAATCGAACATATTTTGAAAGAAAAACAAAAAATTCCACAAAAGATTTTCAAAGAGCAAAATCTTGTAAAAAATTTAATTATTTCAAGAATTATCTCAAAAAATAAGATAATTAACTACATTCTAATTCCAAAATTATCCCACAATAAAATTTCGTCCATTTCCACAAAAAATTCCAAAAAAATTTATCCAAAAAAATCCCTCAATTTTAAACCGAACACATTTTGATCCAAAGGAAAAAATTTTTAAAATTATCCAAATACTTTATATTTTTCCATAACAAAGTCTCATCCCATTAAGAAAGTTTTCAAAATAAAATCTCAAATCCATCCCAAGGATCATTTGAAGAAGTCAAACACTCAAAAGTAAACGTAACATGATAGTGAATCGAATCGATACAATGGCAATCCACGAAACAGGGCAACCGAGGGTTCCCCTTTTCGAACGAAAGTGAAATGGATCGCAACGAGGCATGAATCTGCTCGATTTAAAGAAGTAATTCGCTTCGGGCTGAAATCAGCTCGCACGTACCTCGTACAACGAGGGAGGCATAAATTCTTCCTTGGCTATCGTGTATACCGAAGGATTCTTGTTTTTCCTCTCCCTTTTCCTCGTTTTCTTTTCGCCTTCTTTCAGGAGGGATATTTAATGTCCGGGAAAGGACGCTGCCGCTTAGCGACAATTGTGTTTAATTGTCGGGAAAAAAGCACCGTACCCCGCTTTTCCTTCTGACCGTTTCGCGTTTATCGAGCTACGGGGTTGCGTCAAAGGTTAGATAATTTGAAAAAGGGGGAAGAAAAATGAGAAGGAGGGGAATGGAAGGATGTTCCTTAATTTTCCAACGACAAATTGGACCGTGTCGAAGTGTCCACCGGTTGTACCGGGAGAAATGTATGTTGGACTGATTAGGTGGTCCGTTTTTGGGTTTTCGTGAGGTGATCGATGGACATTTTGGGAATTCGATTTACGCGGTTTTTTCTTGCTGTTCAAGAAATTTTAAAAAATTTCTGTTGTGAAAATAAAGATCTTTCCTTAATTTCTTTATTTAATCGATGATTCATAATATTGTATATTAATGGAAATGCGGCTTAATTCGCATAAATGTATCATTGAGAATAAAAGAAGTAGAATTATTTTCATGATCTTAATTTTCTCTTTTTTCTTCAAAGCCAATAACAATACAATTATTTCATTACATGTAAAATTAATTGTAATTAAAAAATTGAGAATGGATCTAATTTTTTGAGACTTGTAGAAATCTCAATGTTTAATTAATTGTCGTTTTAAGAACCGTTGATCTATAATATCATATCCTAGTAGAAGTATTCTAGATCTATATTTGATAAGGTTTCGACAAATATGATTACGTTTTATTATTGAACTTAGTCAAATCTATTATCTATTATCTATTTCTATTATCCTATTTTAAAACAAACTAATTTAAATATGAAATATTACTAATTAAAATTTAATATTTAATAATATATTCTTTCATATATATATATATATATATATATATATTCTAACACGCAGCAACGAGAAATTCGTCTTCTTGGTTCAATAAACATACATAGCTTTACGCGAACAACTACAATCGATTGAAATATTTTCCCGAATTAATAGACTGCGGTTAAACATATCCGAGGCGCGTAATGCGAGAAACGGAATATTCATTACTTGATGCATCTGTGGCCGTTCATTTCTGGATTGTGCAGCTTGGTGCACAATATACATATGCGTGTCGAGCAGGCTGCAATGTTTGAAGGGGCAGAGGATGCATATGACGCACACGTGCGAGCGCGGAACCGCTTTTAAACAATGGCCGTGGCCGAGAAAAACGTGGATGTGTGATATGGGGAAACGTCCGATAAGCATTCGATTGGAAGTTCCAGTTTTCAACTAAAGAGGTAAATTGACAATCAAACGAGTTAAATATTAGAAAAGGATTATTGGAAATAGTTGGTAATGATGGAACGTAAAATGGTTTGATGTGAATGTTTATAGGTTAGGTTTGGATTAATAGATTTTTATTAAAGTGAAGTGATTCTCGTTAAATTGGTATTGCACATTGATTAAAGTAAATTATTTTAAATAATCTATCATTTGAAAATGATATAAAGGATATGTAATTGGGAATAGTAATGACACTTGGTCAAAATGGGTTATAACAAATAATTCATTATTTGAAATTAATTTAGGAGGTATATATAAATGATTAATGATCCAAATGATTATTTGGAAATGATAATTCATTCTCTTTTATTAGAAATCCTATATATATAAATCCTTATAATGGAATCCCTAATAATAAAAGGAATCTTGCCTTGTTTATGTATTATTATGTATTATATGTATACTTAATAAGTTTACAATAGAGACAAAAGAAATAGAATGGAAATTTCAAGAAAAGGAATGTACATATGCTTAAGAAGAAAATAGGAAAATAGGAAAATAGCTATTTCATATAACAGATATGATGATATTAAGAATTTATGTATATTATATACAAATAAATTTAATAGGATTGAAATTTACTTATTAAGTTGTAAATGATAATTATAAATGTCTCGCTTCATCTAATGCAAACTTAAATTGCTTATAATGTAATAAATAAATCACTATTTTTGTACACCAATTTTTATTTATTTGCTTCTTTCACTTGTAAAAGAGTTGAATTAGTGAGACATCTAGCAATGACAATTGCTAGAACTTAAGAAATATAACGAATACATATCCCAAATATTTGAAGAAACATTTTATCAATAAAATTATTAATTTACTACAGATATTGTTTTCATATATTATTACAACAATAAAAAAACAATTTAAATTATGCGTTTCATTTATAATTAATATCATAAAATCGAATATATTAATATTCAAATGATGATTTACAAATTACTATGCATAATATATTTAAATAATAATTAAAAACTCTCTTCCTGTAGACATCGATAAAAAATAATCTTTCTTTTTTTCACACATCTTGATGTAAATTTAAAAAAATTCGTTAAAAACTTATCGCTTCATCAATTATTCTACAAGTAAATCAAATATTTTCAATTTTAATATTTTTTTTAACTAATTCAAACAGTAATTTTGCAAGCATCTTTATCCAATCTCCTTAGTTATTACTTATTGTAAATGAATCTCTTGCTGCAAGATCTTCCTATTAAAAGACTTTTCTGTTAATCTGAACGTCGTTTATTTCCGGTTTCGCACACAGAGGATTCGTATGTAACACAATTACCGGAGAAAATAATCTAAAAGCCGACAATAGCCGGCCAATGACTTCCATGGAAGCATAATGACGATTCTCTCCGATGCGAAAGCGGTTTCCTGCAATTATCCCAGCCTCTAATACGGTGAAACGCGTATTCGTACGGTGGTTGAATAATGTAAATAAAATGCGTACCCGGAGGCATTATGCAGCGTTGCGTGCGTATTCTTCGATCGAATAACGCGCCAGTTTATATTCCACGTAGTGTTGCATCCTGCCTTGACGCAAGGTGGAACCTACGTATATGTCCCACTGGCCAATAAAGCCTGATACGATGTACGCTTGCGGCGTGCCACGCGGAATACGAATCGGTCATGCAGCTGCGACGTTAAATTTCACTGTTTATTATGTCACCGAGAGTCACGAATACCATGCACGATATCGTCCATATAGTGTCCGAATTTTGAACGACTTTGATGCATCTCCTGAAAGAGGTTTAGGAATAGAATAGCAAAATAAATGTCGATTCGTACGATATTTACGAATTAATCAGGAAAACTCTTGACGAATGACATATGGATTTGACGTATAGATTTGATTGATTCTTTTTGATAGAAATAGTCTATTTTTGTTAGAATAGTGTAATGTATGATGTATGTATGACGAAGCGAATGAGGAAGATTATATAATTTAAAAAGATCGAGCTCTATAAATAAATAAATAAATATTTAACTTAGGAAGAAAAGCTTGTAAAATTGGACTGTTAAAAAGATAGTTGACTAAATATTCCTAAATAATTTGATTAGAGAATACTTTAAAATTAGGTCTTATAAATAATTTAATTTAAAAAAGATTTATTTTAGCCTCGTATATTTGGCTAAAGTAATTTGATTTCACAAAATACTTTACTAATGAGTCTTGTAATTTAGACATCAAAGCCTATAAATAATTAATTAATCCAAATTAGCTTCCATCTTTTTCATTGTAGTAACGTTGTATCACGTTGTATCTTTAAATCTACAAACATCTTTAACAATTGTTATTTTTAAATTATAAAATAAATCTATTTAAATGTATTCACTATAGATATTTTAAGAAACGCAAAAGTATTTTTTATTAACAATATCGATTCATAGTAAGATTTTTATAATATATATATATATATAATTATACAACTTGAAACTTGATATATTATGCAATGTAATTGTAATACAATACATAATGTAAATTTTGTGTAACTTTTATTGAACATTAATTCAATTGTATACAAAATAAAAATAATCCAATTATCCATATAACGTACTAACAAAACAATGGAAAAAAAAGTTAATCTAAAGGAACAGTTTATATTTTTCCTTGAATTATTCCTCAATTTTAAATGACGTGCTTTATTATCATTCGTGGAGTATAAGCACCGTTTCAACGGTTGAATCGTTGTCACCTCGATTACGGAGAACCGCGACATCGTTTCTAAAACGGAAGCCAGCTATTGTCGTGTTCTTTAACGCAATCGCAGTCCCACTTTCCTTCTTCCGCGAGCTACGGTGCATTGCACCGTTGTTATCACGCCCGATGCTATTATAACGCGGCAATTAGAAGAATAATATGAATGCTTATCGTTTCATTTTTAAATGCGTTTCATTTAATATTAATAACTCGAACGACAAGGCTAGAAAAAGAGGGAGAGAGAAATTTTAAAAGGTGAAAAAACAAATGAAAAGTAGAGATAGATGGTGAGGAGGGGAGATAAAAATGAAAGCATCAAATCGAGAAGCGAGAATGGAGAGAATCTTTTTTCGCGATGGAATATTGTCCTAAATAAAAGGTAACGGAAGTGACACGGGAAAGAAGATAAGAGGAGAAAGATAAATAGTGTAAGATGAAAGAGGGTGAAAGGTGAGGATACGGTGGAAGCGATAGGGTGAGGTTTAATCTTTCCTCACGAGGAAAATAATAAAGAAGAACAGGAAGAGGGTGAGAGAGTGTCGGTTAAAGGCAGGGGGAGGGGGAGATGGAGGGGAAAAATATTCGCGAAAAAAGGATGGAGTAGAAATAAGTCGTATCCTGTTTTTCTTTTGCCTCAAAAACTCTGACTTTTGTTCAAACTTTGTTTTAAAAATTTATTTTTAAAAAAAAGATATTATATTTAGATTTTTTCATACATTTTATATTATAATATTCTTATGTATATTTATATTCGTTTCAAGACAAGAATTAGTAGTAGTAGACTCTTCAAAATTTTGGATTTTGCAAGAGTCAACATTTGCTCAGTTAGCTGCTATTTTGTTAAATTTTGTTATCAAATATTCACTTCTACTTTGAAATTATGATTAAAATTAAAATTTATAAAATTTATACATATGATAAAATCTTTTAAATTTCTCTTCTAAGTTTGAATAAATAGTAAATCTGTCACAACGAATAACTTAATTAAAAAGAAAAAAAGATTACAATAGTTTTGAATAAATAACTTGTAAACGATTATGTGGGGCGTCCAATATATCATATAAAAATACTCTCTATAAAGTAGAACAATATAAATTCTTTTCAAAAGAATGCAACTCATAAATACAAATTACAATTAACGAACAAAAAATTCATCAAAAGAACTTGAATTTTAAAAAGAAAAGCATGAAACATTATCAATATAGTATGATAAAAAAACTCATAAACTTTTAAAAATATCTTTTAAATATACTTATAAAACTAAAAGATAGTGCAAATAAACATTATGTAAAATAAATATTTTAAATAATTATAGATAAATTAAAAAATTAATATAAAGAATTAATATACTATCTATTTTCTATATTCTTCGTAGAAAATACAGAAATTTTTTTACATTTATACTTTTCATATGTAGCACGATAACTTCTGAAGTGAACAAGCCATTCATTTTAATCGAAAGAAAAAAATTATTTGTATCTTTAAAAATATTAATTTTTCAATCCACATTTATTAAGTTTATTGAAATTTTTCTTTTATTTAGAAAGTTTAATAGGATTTTTTTTTATTATACTCTGCAAACAAGAAGAGTTAAATTTCGTTTTAAAAAATAAAATTTTTGACTAATTTTTGTGTCTAATTTTAATAAAAAAAAAATCATTGTATCAAAAATTATAAATATTTAGATAAAAGATAATCTAAATATACATTATGTACGTTTTGCTATTTTTAGACTCAATAAAAATAAGAAATTCTTAAGTATCCTGAAACCAATATAAACAAAACTTGATTTTAACAAATAAAAATTCAATTATCAATTAATATACCTTGCTTGAAATACATTTGGAAAACTAGAAAACTGCATTATCTACAGTCTCACGAATTTCAATAAAGGATATTTGTGCGTACTCATCACTATGAACGACGTAAATACCTTGCTTCATCTGCGAAACTGATTCGCCTCACTAGACACGTATATCAAGCATATAACGTCGAAATAAACCATAATATGTATACACTTTTATGATACAATAATTTCTCGATATACCAAATATCATTCCTACTCGTCGTCAAATGACACACCGATGCTCAAAGAGATACGAAAATAGATCGAAAAATTTAAAATTTTAACCGAAAAATCTGTGATGATGAGAAACTCGGAGAAATATCTCGGGTCGTCGGGATAAGGTGTTGCGACGAGAACGGTGAGATAGAGTGGCTACGGACAATGGATGCGTAGTTAGTAAATTACAAGCTGGCCGGCACAATGCCATGCATCGTGGCGTGCGTGCGTGCACGGTCTATGACTATGCACGCGTGTTTGTCTATGTATCCCCCTCTCCCATCCAACTCGCCTAGCTGTCGCTCCTCTGCCAGGCTATGGTTTACACAGAGGACGGCGTGCACCGGCGCGTATCCACCGTTCGTCCATGCATATAGAGTCCGCGTGGGAGATTTCTCGGTATACATCAATTCGAGCCGCTGCAGGTACCTGTACATTACCTGCGCCAAGATTTCACTTCTGTCCTCCATTTCCACTGCGCATTCTGTATATTTCGATTTGTGCGGAGCAGTTGATGGATGACGTAGAGATTAGTGCATAGAGATTTTTCGATAGTTTAGCGTTTCTATGGAATTTTGGAAACAGAGAGAAAGAAAAAATGCTAGTATTTAAGGATCAGATAGTAGAATTATTCATTTCTATTGATTCCTGTTGTAATGTAAATGTATGATTTGAGTGTTAGGGAAATCTAGAGATTGATTATATGTGTTGTAGGGTTTTTTTTTTTTAATTTTATGGTGTTTGTGTGAAATTTTGGAAATAGAGAAGAGTTAAGCTGAGCTTAAAGAAATATAAACTTCTTTGAATTTCTATTAATTTCTATTAATGTAATATTTATTAGAGAGATTATATATAGATTTAGGAAAAAATATAAAATAAAAAGATTTCATGTTTAGTGAAATGATTTTGTCCCCGGCTAATTTCATCCAATACACGATCAAAATATCTATAATTAATAAATTTCTTCAATGATTTTAGAATTCAAGATTGTGTCAAAAAGAAATAATCGTTTCAATAGTTAATTTTTGCCAATCTTGCTATTGTCTCATGCCATTTTAAATCGATAATGTCGCATGTGACACGAGAATGATAACGGAGGGTCATATAGCACTCAGCTATGATACAAAAATACATTGGATGATAGGTCTATTCTATACCAAGTCAGCGCTGATAGCTTCCCATCGATTACGTCTCATGACACACCTGCAGTCACGTTCAGTCAAGTAAAAAAAAACTTTTCTTAGAACAACCTGACATATCACGATAACTTGAATCACGAAAACATTAAAATGTAACCTACGGAAAGAAGCAAGAAGCCTGTGTACCTATCTATCCAAGCTAATTAATATAATGCAACTTATATAATTATTTATGTAATTATCGAAAAAAACGATATATAAACAATATTATATTATTAAGAACTAAACAACAAAATTATATATAAAATCTATGTATTTAAATGTTATGTTATTAACAAATTTAAATAAAAAAATTTATGTTTTTTCAAATAAAAAATACTAGTATATTGGAAGAATATTTTTAATTAGTATGCAATTAAATTATTAAATTTTATACTAAATTTTATACTAAAATTTTTATTCAAAAATATTTTAATGTACAACGTCATATAACTTGATCATATGTGTAATAAGCAGGGAAAAAATGATTAATTGCATTATATAAATTAGAAACGTGAAAAATGTTTATAATCTAAAAAAAAGAATTGTTTGGAAAGTTAATTAAAGAATCAAGTTAATTAATTAAATAGAAGGAAAATTCGAGAGGTTCTAAGATACCAAAGAAACAACAACGGAGAGGAGAAAAAATCAGGAAAAGAGAAAAAAAAGAGGTTAGAAAAAGTGTAAGAGGAAATGAAGCGTGTCGAGGGTACAGGGCGAAGAAGAGAAGGAAAAATTAAAGCCGGGGGACGATCGAACAGGTCGTGAACGATGGAAAAGGGCTGACCATCTAATGATAGAGAAAAAGAGCGCGTCTCGTTCGTATTTCGTCGAGAGACGAGGTTCGTGTAATACTTTATTTGTCCGCCCCTGGACTTCTTTCTCTCTCTCCTATCTCTCTTCTTTATCGACCGAGCTCGGCCACGATTCTTTTCACACTCGGCCATCTTTTCCGCCATCTTTCTTGCTAATTACCCGACCCGTTTTCCACCCAGAAATCTCTTCTCGTCCCTTTCCACCTTTCATCCCCCCATTTTCCTGTCTTTTCTTCCTCTCTCTTCTTTTTTCTTCCTCTTTTTCTTTACCGCAAGCGAAGATGCATAGATATAGGAGAGGAGGCGGCTTGATGCTTTCCGTAAGTGCTTCTTGCTCGTTGATTCTCGCGAGCCGCGAGTTCGTGGAACACCCTATGAAATATTCAAACCGCCCGTGTTCCCCTCGCTGTGCAGTTTTATGGGCAATTCTGGTGTATCTGTTTGCTCGAACTTGCCTCGCGGAGATTAGGTGAAGGAGGAATAATACGTTTCATTGGAAGGGATTTCGTGGTGAAAATGATATGCGATTATATGTACCGTATATGTGAGGATGATATTATTTTTTTAATAATAAATTTTTTAAATTATCTTTCGAGTTTTGATTTCAATAATTTTTTTTTTTTTTTACCATGAATCGTAATACCAGAGTTCAAATCCATAACAAATATGTATATATGGATGGATTTAAAAATGTTTGATGGAAAGATAAAAGATGTTTCGCATAGGTTAGAGATTTAAGTCGTGATTTAATCAGCATAGACTGTTGCGGTTTAACGTGGTTTCTGAAACCATCATTAACAATACACCATGTTCCCAAGCTGTCATCTATACTATGCGGAGATGAGAAGTTGTCTAACCTCGAGTAAACTTTTCAGCGCAGGGGTAAGGGGAGAAGCCACCTAATTCTCTCCCACCTTCTGACTCATGGCGGTCATATTGCATAGAAATAAGGTCATTGTATCTGCGGCATTCGAAATTATGGTTACAGAATCTCTGTTCTATTTAAGTATTACAACTATATACTGCCAATGCATTCTACTTCGACGTTCTATTTTATTTCAATATGCAATAGCGCTCCATTAAATATCGCAGAATTGAAAATGTGTTCTGGAAAAAAAAAAGAAAGATTGGCATTTTGTTTAACGATGCATATCTTCTAAGCTTCTAAACGTATGTACGTGCTTCAAATTCAATTCCAGAAATTGATGGGGATAATTCTAAATAATTAATTATTATGCTTCATTCGCATCAAGTGTTTTTTAAATCTATTCGATCAATATACGAAAATATTAAATATTAATTGTACGTAATTTAAGTTTCGTGAATAGTCTCTATAGAAATAGAAATTAATGAACTTTAAGTCGTTTTCTTCTTTTTGTTTTTTTTTTTTTTTTTTACATAAATGTTTTGATGATTTTAATTATTATTTTAATCTTACATAATATTATCGATGGATATTTCAATAAACTCAGATATACGATTTCAAGAGACGTTTGTAATCACGTCATAATCATAATATTTTTGTCATTATTTATAAGACATTTCAATTATTCCATCACTTTCTTTCTTTTCATTTTTTTTTCTTTTTGTCTTTTTGCTACTTTGTCTCGTTATACTTTTCTGCAAATATACTCAGTAACACATAATTTTGTACTCACCCAGCCATATATTGTTCAAATTTTAAATATATAGTCCATTAAAAACGACAAGGAAATAATTTAAGCTCGATGTGCATAATCCATTATAAGCGCAGAGATCATATTTTTTTATAATTTTTATGATATATATAAAAAGAAAAATGCTTGTTGTTGCAAATGTTAGAAAAAAAAAAAATAGCTATAGAAAACTGGCCGAATTAATTAATTTCTAATGCCACAAAAGATCATTATCTTTTGGGATTTTTTAAATTTTGTGATTTATGAACAATTTAATTGCTCGAATGGTATAAATATAAAATGTGTCCTTTAATGAATTGTTGAAATTCTTACCTTGATAAAACGCTTGGCCTTAGTCAAGAGGCCCAACGTGGTATGTCTTGAGGTTTCCGGACCTAACGGAACCAACACCTTCAACTTTTCAAGGCAATTTCTGAGGTGAGCTCTCCTGTAACAAAAAAAATGGATCGAACACATTTAACACGCAAGCAATGTACAATTTTTTCTTTAATTTTTAAATATACTAATTATAAGAATTTTTAAATTTCCTCGCTCAAAAATTTTTAAAAATTTTCATTTTTTTGACAAATCCTAACTGTATATATTATAGTAAATTTAATCTTCAAAATTCCTATTATTTCAAACATATAACGTATGTAGGTATGTAAATTTTTTAAGAATTTATATACGGAAAAATGTAAAAATTATCTTTTCATTAAATAAAAATTCTGTGATAATTTCTTTGACGAAATAATTACGATATTTCCTTTATTTAAGCAATTTTTATTGTGTTTATATGATATATCAAAACAAAAGCAAAATTATATATATAGCAAAATTAATATTCACAAATTTCATTTTACCATTTATATAATAATTCTTCTGAAATAAATTGGAAGATTTTCAATTTTTTCTTTATTTCATATTACAACGATATCTCAAAAAATTCTCCTTAACTCCTTATTCCAAGATACGTCCTCTGTTTTAACTTACTTCATTTATCTTTTACAAAAAAAAAAAAGAACAGACTCGTTACTTGGTTTAAAAAAAAAGTAGATAAATAAATTTCTCGATAAAAGGATTTTATCTATACAATTTTATATATACACGCAGAACTATTAAAACAATGGAAAAAACCAAGCGTGTACACCAGCATTTTACCCACTCTCGCCCTACATCACCCGTTCCGAGCAATGGCGGCCAATTTCACGCGGACCCGATTCGTCTTGTCCGGAAAGGTTTTCGAATTACCCACCGGGCCATGAGGAAACCACGCGGGCGGCATTCGTTTTTCGCGTCACGTATACGGCCACCAACGAATGGAGCGGAATCCAGCCGGCAAACAGACGGCGAAATTGAACGGGGTTATCCCCATCTACGGCTGCTTACACCACGGGTCGCATGGATCTCGGTTGGCCGGCCGCGAAAGTGTCCGGAAGAAAGCGATAAGATCCCGATTATCGCGGCGATCACGGCCCATTAGTTGAACGAATCGCGCGATAAACATACAACCGGAATACCAAAGCGGGCAGCCCCAACGGCGATTATTTTTATTGGGGTGTCGCGCGGCGAGAGATTTAGTTTGGGTCGGAGAGAGGATGGTCCGTGCTGGTGATTTCGCTATCGGTAAGGTTGGGTTGGCCTTTTTCTTTCTTTTTTTTTTTTTTTTTCTTTTTGGGATGTGGTCAGTTTGAAGGTCTTTCGAGTTTTATTTTCTTTCGGTGGAAAGCGGTGCGAGATAGCGAGATTTCTGAAAGTGGTGGAATAATTTTTATTTCGAAGCTCGGAGAGAAATATAGTTTCGCATTAGATAAGTAACCTGCTCTTATCACTAATTCTGAAATCTCAAAACAATAACAATTTTGAAACGTAATAATCGTGATTATGGAATTTTCGTAACCAGTGAATATTTAATTTATTTAATTATTTCCTGTAAAAAAAAAAAACCGCGATAACAATTCTTACAATGTTTATTCTATAATAATTCAATTTAATATTCACAAATCCAAATTTAAAATCTAATTAAAAAGGGGAGCATAAATTCAGGCCGAAAAAAGATGGACGCATGCTGCCCAGACGCTTGAAGATTTATTTCCCCCCCTCCAGCAATAATAATCCGTGTCGCGTCACGTGTGGCAAACACGCGCCATTACAGCCATTTAATTATAACTTTATACCCGGTTTATTGTCCCGTCGCGGGAAATGGAGACAACGACGCCTGTGTCCTTCGCCCCGGCCAGCGACGTCATCGTCGTCCAAACAGCGCGGGCAAGACGGTGGTGAGAGAGGATGCGCGTTTGCACGTACGATTTTATGAGAAACAATAAGCTCCGGCTCCGGCTTAATGATGTCATCAAACGGTATTATGTCTCGCGGGCCGCGGAGTGGACGGTTTCCGGGGCTGGATGGATGCATTCTACCCGCGGGACGCTGTTATGCACGGCCATTTAGGGAAAGGGTGTGTTTAAGCGACGAGGAGGATCTAGTTCTGACTTAGTACAGCTTCCCTATTTTATTAGGCAATCTCTGTGTTTCTCGAGGCTAATGTATAATAATTTTAGAGAGAGATTTTTTAGAAATAAAAAAGTTTACTTATTAAAAAGTTGACACGCGGATGAAAAATAAAATACGAAAAAATAAACGTTTCATCGTTCGAGGATAGAAAGATATGTTTCGCGTGTTGAATTTGAGTAAAAACGCACTTTTAAAATGATGCACTGTTAAAATTAAAGAAATATATATATGATCGACATGTTAAATCAACAATATTCAAATTGCGGATATAAAAGAAGTGAGACAAAAGAGATGGATTACATTTTTGATATCCCAAGAAAATATTATATCCGAAAACGTGTGAAACGAAAATAGGAAAATCCATCGTGTGCGATATTGACCGGCGCAGAAATAGTTTGATCAACGTTCATCTGAGAAAATCCGATCGCTGGAAATTGAATATCTTATGGGGGTGGATCGCACGGTTGACGTGATCGAAATTTGCAATACCTGTGTGACGTGCAACGTCTCGTCGAATAAAAAAAATTTAATCAAACGTTTCGAACCGTGGAAAATTTCCCCTTGAAAGAATCCATCCGAATAAGGTGATGATTACGAGTTTGTGCGGATATCCGGTTGAAAAATTGGCTCTCGCTTCAACTTTTCGCCCTCCCCGATAATTTGAATAAAGTTTCACCGATTTTTAAGGAATAAGATATAACTGGGGGATAATTCTTCGTTGAAGTTTATAGGGTAACATACTTTGGGCAAGTTTGCTAATAAGAGTGGCAGAAATTTTATGTTTCGAGACTTTATCAAGGGAACTGATAAAGAAGACCCTTTCCTTCTCTTCGTGGATACTTGGCAACATTGTATTTGACGAAGTTTGGTATGAAATTTAATATTTTTCACGAGGGTTTAATAGAAGGGGGGAAGTTTATTATTTTATTTCTTATCTTTTTTATCTTTCTGGAAATTTACATTCTTCGTCAGATGATTTTGATGAAGAAAGAAATTTGGAAAAAATGGATTTGGTAAAACATTTGAAAACGTATGAAAAATATTTATTTATTGAATTCAATTTTTTCAAATATTAATTTAAAATTACTTTTAAAATTTTCTTTTTGGAATAATTGTTACAAATAATACGATATATATAAAATTAAAAATAATTTGTAACGTCTTTGATATTTAAAATCCTTTCCCCATTTCCCTTTAAATATTAACGAATTTTTAATTATACAAAATATTGATGAAATAAATTTTTATGTAAAGAACGATAAAAGATTAAAAGTAATATTTAGAGAAGGCATTTTTTACAAAAAAAGGCACGTTTGAAGAAAAGAGAATAGGATCGAAGAATCGAATTGTCACACATTTGTTAATAAAAAATTTTTATTTGATGCTATTCCAAATAATAATTGCTTCTATTTATACGAATTTTAAATAGACATTAATCACAATTATCTTTAAAATTAAAACTTCTTGTATCTTCTTTTTTATCATATATAACTTAACTCTATACTCGAATTTTTATCAAAAATAATATAAAGAAATTCTTGAGATCTTTTCAAATCATAAAAATTGCAACAATTAAATTAATCTCTGTGTAAATTTAATCTTAAATACATCTCAATTTTCTTAAATTCCTTAAATAAACTATACAACAAAAATTACTAGAGATTAGATTAAATTATGTAACAATTGCAATATATTAATCAATCTTATTTTCTAAAAGAAGATTGATAAAATTTTCTACAAAATCCATAATAATATTTTATACAACTTTAATTCTAAATATCTTTTACGATCAGTTTTCCATCAAATTCCCTAAACAAACTGTGCAGTGAAAATCACTAGAGATCACATTAAATTATCTTTACCAAAAGATCCTTGAATATTCTCTTAAAAAAACAATAAATCCATCAAATTTTCCAACCATATTATAAAAATCCCAATAATTAAATTAACACTCTCGTATTGATTCAATTCAATATATCAATTTTATATAATTAAATATATAAATTCTCCGAGATGTAAAAAAAAAAAAAGTACATAAAAGGAAATAGCCTGGTTCGCAGTTAACAACGCATGGTAATTACAGTAATTGCAATTAGTTTTACCATCGGCCATCCATGGCCACCGGAGGCTACTAAATCACGCGGCAACAACGACCGAAATTAATTACAAGCATCGAGTCGTGGATCGGCGACAACCTCGGCTCCAGCCAACCTCGATTATCCGACACAAGGACCGTTTCATCCGTGCAAATCGTACAAGGGCCGGCCCAACTTACTTCGGCTACGCGATACACACGAGTCCACGGAATGAAAACTCGCCGAGGCGTGAAACGTTACGCAAATATATCGTGGACGCAAAGTTCTCGTGTAACCATGTCGCTCCATCTTTGACGTGGAACCGGTTCAGCGGACATTCTATAAACAAATTATGAATTCTTCTGCTCGAATTCCTTTGTTTTCAATTGTTGTGACGAGTTAATAAATAGTAAAAGAGCTCGTTTATTAATTTCTGATCTTATATAACTCTTTTCTTTTTTCGAAATTTCAAGATCATCGATAATATGATTATACTGGATCATATTTGAACATTTATCTTGAAATATATACAACTCTTCGTTACGATAAATATATATCTTTAGATAAATAAAAGAAAATTATTTATTATAATAAACAATACACATATTTACATTTTATTATAGATTTGACACAAAAATGAATCGAAAATACAGAATAAATTTTTTTCATATTTTCTATTCGAAAAAATAAAGTTTGAAAATTCATTGGATAACAGATTGAGACGAATTTTCAAATTCGTTTGAAAATAAAGAAGCATCTTTTCTTAATTATTAAAAATTTAAATCTTTAAATTCACTGTATTACTGTTCCTGGTTAAAAAATCAAGATCAATTTTCAACATATTCCGCATTTGTATTATTAAGATTTAATGATTCGAATGAAATTTAAAAGCAATTTCATGTATACGAATATATTTCCAGAAAAAAATCCCAAATATCAAAAATAAGAAACACGATCGCTAATAATTGGTAAAAATTAATAATAAAATTTAGCAACCGAATTAAAAATGTGCCTCGATCACGTTGATCACGACGCATTACAATACAATACGAACGATTTGAGAAACGAGGAACCTTTAATTATCTTCAAATTCCGTAATCACAACGTAATAGCAAGGCTGCGCTTATATAAAAATAATCACGTGTATAGGCGCAGTGGCGAACGCGTGGATGCGCATCAGAGGCGAAGATATAAGCGGCTTAAAGGCGCGGAGCTCGGCTTGAAAACCGAACGCTCCCGTAATCCTCCTCTAACTAGGTCCACGCGCGCGCTTTTGCGCCGTGTAATCGGTTCGTTTGAATTATTAAAGGAGGCCCTCGCCAGAATTCACCCCCCTCGGTGCTTTTTCCTCAGTTTTCCACCCCCTTTATTTTTACCTGTTTTCCTCTCCTCCAAGCGCGCGCATACATCCGCTCGATTGCCCCTCTCAACCGTTCGCGGCGTAATATCGGGGGCGGTGGTGGTGGTGGTGGTGGTGGTTGAGTAATATAGTGGTCGTGAAACGAAAATTAGGGAGAGAAGGGAAGGATATATGGAAGGGATTTGAGCCTAACATTTTAGGGGAGAGGGGAGGGGGGTAGGGGAATGAAGAACTTTGATACGATTTTAAAGGGTTAGTTGGAGAAGAATGGATTTTTCTAAAATAATTTTGAAACATCGATTCGAAATAAAGGTACGAAATGATGTATGAAGAAATGTTACTCGTAGTTTATTTTATTAGATTTGAAATATGAAAATGTGGTACAACGAAGATGGTGTTGCTTATAAGTTCTTAACGTCGATCGCTCGATACCATTAACGTAGAATAACAGCACATATTTAATTATAGATAGCGACTCGAAACTATGATCTCCAAAATTCTTCAACAAGCATAATAAAATACCAAATATAATTCAATGATTAAATGCACACATTTAACCATTATGACATTATACATTAAAAAATACAGAAACATTATCTATAAATGACCCGATAAAAATTCAAAGATCCTCGAGGAAAGCCAATCGAGGATTCACAGGTCCAACACGCACAGGTAGAACACGATTCCCCTCTTCGCCTACAACAACCACGTCAGAAATTCTCGTCGTTCTCAGCCTGTCTCACCTCATCATTCTTTGACATCCTTTCCCAACGGCGGTGCAACATTTTTGCCGACGAGCCTCGCCAATCGATACGAACCGTGTCACATCGGCATTATGAAATTCCTGTCTCGCCTGTTAGGCGTACCAGAGCCTGATGAATAAATAGTTCGCGCGGAATTCCCGCGTCGAAGTCACCGGTAGATCCAAGGCCCAAGTCAGCGGTGGTTGAAACAGCGCTGGTAGACACGTGTCTGTCGTTAACGTTTCATTCTCGATTATTAATTCGCTTCTCGAGCATTGGAGAAAGATCGCACGCGTCAAGTCTCATGGAATATTCGAGGATTCGTGGTGGATTTGCTTTGTGCTCGGGCAAACCTTGCGAATATATGGTTCGTGGAGTCAACATGATTCTTGCGCATCAATGTTCACACTGGTTATTATTAAGCATTGTTGGTACACCAATTAATATTATAACATAGCGTGCGATAAGAAAAAGTTTAATTAGAAAAGTCGTAGCTATATACATGTAGAAATAAAATATACATTTTTAAACATGAAATTTTTAGATTACAGATCGATATCGAACTATACATTTTTATTTTACTTTTGAATTATTCGCGACACCTTTTTCAACCTTTAATTTAATTTAATAAAATTTAAATCCCGGTAATAAAAGAATATATAATACGCATAAATATTGCAATCTATTAAAAAGGATGCCTGATTGATGTCGTAAAAAAAAAAAAAAAAAAAAAGAGAGAAGAAGAATTAATCGAATTTTAAGGGCAAGCTGGATCGAGTGATACATCCTCGCGACAACAGCGAGTGCATTGGCCGGCCATGAGTTAGATCGGTTTAACAACCGCTTGTAAACAGCCTCGTAACTTCTCTGCCCCTTCCCTGATCCGCATCAACCCCTTCTCGACCGATCTATTGCACATTCCGCCTGTCTCTCTTGCATATTCGTCTCTCTACCTGTTATCTCCTTTCTATCAGCTGCCTGAGATACTCCATCGACTTCTCCATTCTATCTATCGCTCTTGCAATTTAGAATTCAACTCGGAGTTAAAATTAAACTTTGATTTAATTGTGAGAAAGTTCATGCTACGAATACATAATCTTTCTTTGTTGGGATATCTTAATGGAAAAAAATCGAGTTTTTTTTTTTCTTTCTTTCTATTATCTTCTTTCCTTCCAAGGAAAATTAATTTCAATTGTTGTTGAAAAATAAATTAGAAAATTAAAAATAGTAGTATATGGAGTGTCAACATACTTGTTTAACGTATTTAATTCGATATTAATTAATAAGAACAAGAGACTCTCTTGCTCCCCTTAATAATCTTTAAAAATCTTCAAAAAAAAAAAAAAAAAAGACAGAATATTGCATTGAATATTTATAATTTAAAATATTTCAACGTGGATATTTTTAAAAAAAATAGAAAAACGTTAGATGGAATTGTAAACGGTATGTAACGATTCTTTGCATACGTGAACAATTTTTATCACGCACTTATTTAAAAAATAAGCCTCGACAGACGATATCTCTCCCATTCCACATCTCTACTTTTGTTCTTTGCACCGATAGCGGTTTTTCTATATCGAAGTGTTCTTCGTGATCTTCCCTTCCATTACGTCTTGAGTGCATTTTTCCTGGAAAGGGGACCAGACGAGGCCCATTGTTAGGACGTGTGGCGCCAAGTGACTTTCCTAGGGTACAAGAGCTTTCTACTACCGATTTTATTCAAGTTAAAGAGCTACATTTCCGACTACTTAAAGCGATTCCTTTCACCCCCTACATTTCCTATCGTTTTCAATTAGAATTAACGAGAATGTTGAGATTTCTCTTTTTTTTTTTTTTTTTTTTAAGCATCAGAATCAGAGATCAGTCCATATTAACAAAAAAATAAATCTCTCAAATTCGTTTTACGTTGGAAAAAAATATCTGATTACATCAGCTACCTGATGCTTTGACCTCCGTATGTACTCGAGATGCACAATTCCATCCAAAGAAATTTTGAACAAACTTTTCAACTCGAACACCTGTAATGTACGAGTGATAAAGTTACCACTCGTATATAGGTGGAAAACTTTGGTGACAGATAGTAGTAGAATCAACAATAAGGAAATGGCGAGTCGAGCGAAGACTTACAGTCCCCGGGAAAATGTCGAAGTTAACGAACAAAGCCGTTCCCACGGAAGTAGCGCGGTCTGGAATGCCGCCCAACGACTTATGCCTCCGACTACGTACGAGAAAACGTAGAAGCCGATAATTAGTACATAAAAGCTGAAGTGTTACGGTAACACAGCGGATAATGTCACTTACAGGGTGAACGAACCGGAGTAGTGGCTCGGCCAAACGAGACCAGACCGCTTCTCCTCGCTTTTATCCGATCTGTGGGATCTAAGTTCAGAGAACGGGCGGAAGAAATCTCGAGAAATGTGTGAGGAAAAGTTCAAGAATGTTGAATACAATTTCGTCCCTCGTTAGGAATTATTTTTGATTCTTGATTGGATGATGACGAATTGTATGAATTTAATAATTGTAGCGAAAAGTGTCGTTTAGAATTTACGTATTGAAATATAAGTATAAGTAAATTTAAAATATTCGTGTGAATATTTGAAATCGTAATAAATAAGCAAACTTCTTTTGAAATATCTATTGTATAAATATTTAATGAAGTCATATGATAAGAATTGTTAACTTTATCGCCTTCCTTCTTCAACTTTGATTTATTGCCTCTTAAGTATATTGTATTTGGCTCTTCTATATTCTTCACTCGAATCTATTTAATTTACAAGATATTTTATTAACAATGTAATAATCAAACCGTTCAATATCTACATGTATACTAATAATTTCGATTAAAAGCTCCTTCTATATTCTATTAAGTGTTAATTGAGAAGTCTTAATCATTCTAATTGGTTGCCTTGCGCTTTCACAGTATATAATTAACCTATCTCAAACTGTACAGAGTGTGTATATTCATCCTAATCAGTTGCCATGTTTCAACAACAAGAATTTTAAACTATTTTCTATCCTTATATTATCCAACTACGTATATTATCAATGCTTATTATATCAAAAATTGTTCAAAATAACGAGCAATGAATATCATTTCGCATGTTTTTTATCTTTCGAAATATTTCAACAAGTATTCCATTAATTTATAATTAACACGTTGCACTAATCAGTTAAAATAGTTATTTCTACAGTTTTCAAGAAACTGTACAGAGCATATTCATCCTAATCAGTCTCAACAACAAGAATTTTAAAGTACTTCCTTTGTATCCCACTACATTATCAATTATTCAAAATAACGAGGAATGGATATATCATTTTGCATGTTTTTTCTTCATCTTTCGCATATAATAAGTTTTATTAAAATACCTCTTAAACCCAACTAAATGCTAAACTTTCAACTTCAACCTCCTTTCAAACAGATAATACACTCGCTCCAATATTTTTAACTCACTTCGTACCAATGTAACCAATAGAATCGTCCACCCTTTCCATTACAATTAAATTCCCAACAACATCAAAAAAAACTTAAATGCTTAAACTTTTCAATGTTTCCTCCACGATTCATTTCGTGTCCAGATCCATCCTAATTTTTAATCCATTTCCACAACCACATTACCAAACATCACGATTTAAACCCGTCCCCCAACAACATCAAAAACCGATTAAAAACTCCCAACATCCCTCGGCTCGATTCTTTTGCATTTTCAAAAAAACGACATACACCCAAACCAATTTACCCAATTCGAAATCTCACGGCGCGCCGTTCCATTGGATCCATCCCCACCACGACGATTTTTCTCTCCACCTTCGATTCTCTCCCGCAGATTTTCGAAATACCGGGAGCCGGTCACGCGAGCGCGTGTCGAAGCGTGTTATCGCGCGTAACTCGCGCGTGCCCCGTCCAATAAATCGCCAACTGAATATTTTCGTGCCATTTTTCGCGATTTATAATTCCGCTTTAACACGTCCACCCGCTGCGAGATAAAGTATCACGCGAGTTGCCGGTTATCGGCCGCGGAAAAGGGGGGAGGGGAGGGGAGGAGGAGGAAATTATTCTGTGCGATTACGCGCCGCCGGGTGGCGAGGAAAACGGTTTAATAATTCATGAGGGTACGCGGTGATTTTTCACGGAATCTTGACCGCCCCCTCCCCGTCTCTTTACCGTTTCCGCGGTCTCCTTGACTCGATTCCGATCGTCTTCCCGCTTTTCTTTTTTCCTCCCTCCCTCTGATTACTGCCGTATTTTTTACGCCTCGAGTGATTTCTTCCGCTTTCACGGTTTTTCCCTCACAGTTGGGAACAGTTCAAGTTGTATTGGAACGAAGTTTTTCGCTCGAGTGATTCTATTTTTTTTTTTTTTTTTTTCGTAAATATATCCGTTAATGTTATATTTGTGTCATGTCATCGTAAATTATTTTTCTGCAGAAGAAATGTTTGGATTGAGAAATAATTTATACGAAATTTTTTTTAGAAGCATCTTTCTTAATAATTTCAGTCGTTTAAAATACATATATATATATATATATATTATATAAGCATGTACATACAATTTCATTTCCAATAGATTCAATTAAATGCAGGATCTCTTTTCTTAAATGGCCACGAGATTTTGATTGAAATTAACGATATCTCAGTTAAAACATATTTGGCAGACACGCTGTTCAATTTTAAATTTGATTTAAATAAATATTGCCGTATCATAAACCGAATTGGCCTACACCAAGCGCGGACTTCCCATTATCTTCGTAGCTCGTAAAAGAAATATTCCAATCTCGATTAACCATCAAGTGGGCGTTAGTAAACAGATTGTCTTTTAGTTTAATTCATTTTATTAACAATTTAATCTCTAATGTATAACAATATACATCAAATGTGTTGAATGAATTGCATCATCATTGTACATAAGTGATGTTCGATGACAGTAATTTAATGAAAAATTTTAATGAAAAAAGATGCGTGAAGTATTTACGTTTGATTTTTTTTTTTAAATATCGCTTCATGAATAGATTCCTCTTTAAGTATAATCTTATAAAGTGTATAGAATAATATACTATCGAATGGTTAGATTTTTATCTGAAATAAAACAGTGATTGACATCCGAGTTTGACATTCGTGGCGATGGAAATATTATTTTCAAAAAGTTTCTGAAGTTTCGTAAGCGTGGAATGAAATTAATTTCATTGAGAAATTGACGATAGAGAAAGAAAGGAAATAGTAATGAAAATTGAAAAATAAGAATGATAGATTATGAATGTGAGAACAAGTTATTGGGATTATTCGTTCAAGATGAGTTTTTCGTTATTGAATAACGAAATTATTTCTATTCATTGAGAAATTGACGATAGAGAAAAGGAGGTGTAGTATAAGATGATGAAAAATAAGAATAACAGGATGCTTCTTACTAATTACTTTATTATTAAAATATCACACAACAATATAGATTTTTAATATATACAATTTGTAAGAATCATTACCAAAGTACTTACTACACAAGAAAAAAAAAAAAAAAAAAAGAAGAAGAAAACACACCAAAGGAAACTTTCAGAATTTCAAAAAGAAGAGTTGAAACCAAAACCTTGCTCTCCACCAGACCCAGAAAGTTCCCCCAAAAAGACTGGAGGCCCGTTCAGAGGGATCCCACTCGTCCTGATCAAGCGAACGGCCGTTCAATTAAGATAAAACGAAATTCGCGAGTCGTGTGCGGGGAGGCCACCCTCCACGATGCCCAAGTTTAAGCGAGGCGTAAGTTCGTACAAGTTGCCGGCCACGGCAGACTCTCTCGACTATCCCGAGTCGTAATAAATTGCCGACCCGGCTCCTCCACTCTCCTCGAAACGTTCAATTAATCAGGGGATGTTAATTTCGCCTGGCGCGTGGGGTGAGTTGGGGGGGGGGGAGATTTTAAGCGAGACCGATTAATTGCCGCCCTTTGATCGCCAATAATTATCGGCGACCAGTCGGTTATACGGGTTATTAATCGACTTCGTGATCGTCGTTCAGGCTGATTCAACGTTGATCTCTTCCACGAGATGTATATGAGAAGGATGAAGATTTGGGGATCTTTGGGTCGAGAAAGTTTTGCCTGGATCGGGAGGATTAGCTGGTTCGAGGATGAGGGGAGAAAGACAGCCTTCCATCGAGTTTTGGAACAAATGTTTGATAAATGTCAATTTTTGATGAATTAAAGTTTAAACTTCGCTATGTTAGGAAAACGTGATTCATATTATAGAATTGAGTGACTGTCTGAAAATAAATTTTGCAATTTGTTCTTCCAATTATTAATAATAAGAATAGTATAAAAATTGGACTGTAATTGTTAAATGATTTAATAGCAAATAATTATTATAGAATTGTTAACATAATTTTTAAAGAATCTTTTTGATATATTTTCAAATTGACCGGAATAACGCGAGTATATTATAGGGATTTAATAAACACGAGATGTCATCTAAAGTTCACACTGTAAGTTATCAAGAGAACCCAAGCTCCTAATACATCATCGTCTCGAAATCTCATTAACTAAACTATATCACATCTCGCGTCTAAATCCCATTACTCAAATACCAACTTTCACACGCGCATAACCTATTCGTTCTTGTTTAATCAGCTTTAAATATAGCGGTTAAACAGCGTGATCTCGATACTCGTTGCGTAGATATGAATATTTTAATCGTATATTACTTAAAAAAAAAAAAAAAAAATAAATAAATAACATTTGCGAATTTATAATTCAGAGTTGATTTTGAGAGTTGAAATTTAGAGAGGAAGAGATCAAAACTCGATAATCGAGAGTTCAAAAATTAAAAATCATAGGTACAGCATAAAGTGGAGGAAAGTTCTCGAAATAAAAAAACTTCAGACATTCGAAAATGAATATTAATCGAAAGTCAACGAACGAAAATTGAAAATCGATACAAGTTACAAGTCAAGAGAGTGTAAAATTGGAAATTGAAAATCGAATATCAAATGTTTGCAGCCAAGAATTAAACTATTCCTAACTTAAAAAACTTACGCACGTATAAATTAGAAAGAATTATATTTCCTTTAATTAGTAATTATAAATCAAATATCGTTTAGTTAAAAATCGAAATATCAAGAATCGAACACAATCGAACAATCGTAAAATCTTAAATCTGAGTTCAAGTATCCAGAAATCCGGGATCCAGAATCGCGACGACGACGTCTTATCCTCGAGCCTTATACCAGTTTAAAGGGATGTATTTAAACTCGCGACACGGTGCACAGAACCGTGTGGTGTACAGGGGTCGCGTGGGTGTTCACCGACACGTGTACATACACATGGCCGACGTAACGTTCTGGTTTCGCTTAATTAAACTGTGTCTAGCTGGTCCAAAGGGGCGATGTGTCGCAGCCCCGACAAAGGAGACTGGCCAGCACGTGCCTTCATTAGGATCTCCTATACGTATTCTGCTGTAATTCAAAATAACGGGACAATCTTGAACTTCCTTCTCGAGATTCTTCCTCGATTCTCCTTCGTTTGGAGGGGGTTTCTTCGAAAATTGTTGCGACGAATTTGATGGAAAAGTTGATGAATGAAAATGGAGATTACAAAATATTGTAAAATATTATTAAAGAAAAGTGTATGATGTATTTAGATATGATGTATCATCACGTAATCTTATTATTGTAATAATATAATATGGTATAGAAGTATATGTAGTAACACAAAATAATTGTTTACTTTACTTTCCGATATCGAACGAATAAGAACAATGACTATTCTTAGCGTGAAGCTATTAGGACAAAAAACAAGCGTCTACATTACTTGTTTCCGTGAAAGAATACCACGTGAGAATATATATCGTCTATAGTCACGTGTGGTAAACAGATGCTATCTATAGAAAGTGACGCACCATCGTTTCTTATTTGCGCGCTGTCTGAAAAGTTCATTACATTCGAATGGTTGAAAAAATAAACAATCGGTAGTGGATGCCTGCTAGGAAAAGTGACACTGCGGTCACAGTTTGTTTTGTTTACCCACTATCCCGACGGCTAATGATCGAGCATTAACTACGTAATATAACCACGATTACAATCATTTATTGAAAAAACAAACAAATTTATAATTGAATTACCTATTAAATGCAATTTATATTTACCTTGAATTTAGTAATTTAATTTTAATAATAGAATTCTTATTTTATTATTGATAAGTAATATTTCTCTAATATTTGTTAGGATATTGCCATGTAATATTTAAGACAAATACATGTTCTAATACTCGCTAAACTTATAATAAGCTTATCCAAGTTTATTTACATCTTTGTTTCATTTGAGATTATTCTTTTATTATTCGGTATGCTTATTTCAAGTGAAAAGTATCCGAAACCTGATTTTGATAATATAACATAAAAAAGAGGATTAATATCGTGAAAACGGGAATTTCAGGTCAATGGTTATCGCGACTAATTGAATTTCAAGAGAGATTCTGCGTGCGTGGGAGGACTAAGTATCTCAAATTGGAGATGTGAAAGAAAAGTGTGATACGTACATAGCTGTTCCAAGGTTTTGAATTATTATGATTGAAGGATAGCTGGGATTGCGCAGCGTGTATAACAGCAATCATAACTGATGAATATGAATTTTTTTGAAAGTGAAAGCTTTACAGTTCTGTTTAAACGTTGTTTAAATGTATTTGTAGAGCATACGCACAAACATATACATTTGAAAAAAAGGAGAGGAAAGTTACAAGTTTTTTAATTTTAATACATACCTGTAAATAAAATTATACTTTGAAATTTGTTAAATTTTTCATTTTTTTTTTATTTTGTTATAACATTGATAGCATATTAAATTTTAATTATTAGATAATGAAAAAAATACAAATATTCCAACAGAAATTCAATAAGAATTCTTATAAAGTTTAATCCATTCTAACAGATATAAACAAATATTATTTCATTATCTTATAGAAAAAATTATTTCTTGGTAGGAAAAAAAAATGATAGCAAAAATAAATACAGGAAAAAATATTTGATAATTTTAATAACTTGATGATTCTGTGAATATTAATGATGAAAACACATGTACAATTTTTGATTTTGAAAATAAAATTATTTAATTTAGAATTTTTTGTTGTAGTTCTAACAAATGACAAATTATTCATTTTTATGGAAAAAAATCATATGACATATGTATAAAGGATAGAAAATATAACAAAGTTGTTTTACATTATTAAGAAGTTCATAGTGATCAAGGATAGCATAGTAAACTATTCGTGATTAAATCATGTCTGAAGATATTTATAACTGTAACAGGATTTCCTCTAAAGATAACATCAGCATGAATATTATTTATCATCAATATTTTACAATGTAACTTTACTGTTTCATTAAACTTTGGTAATTTTGTACAATAGTTATTAACGAATCTTTCCAATTTCATAATTCCACAGATGAAAAACTTTTAAATGAATTACCAAAAAATTTTCGATCCAAATATTCCAACGATTTTAATATATTTTTTAAAATAAATTCTTTGTAGAGAAAAAGGAATTATTAAACCTAGAAAAATAGAATAGGAAGGAAAATTCAAGAGAAAATTTTCGAACAAATTCAAGGACAATTTTTTAAAAATCTAATTGCACGTCGAAAAAAATGATGAAAAAAAAAAAAGTGTTAAAACAAATAATAAAGATTCTCAATTTTATTTTTTTTTTAAGTGCGTTAAATCGACAAAAATCTACGGTTCCTTTACCCCCTTTTTGCACATAATTCTAAAACTATTTATCTGACAAATCGTTATTTCGCATCGTATGCGATATTTCAAGAGTTGGACACTTTTAAATTTACAAATTGCCTCACCCTTGAGATACATAAATAAGCCTCGTGGAGGAAGATGCGATAAGTATCCGCGATATTTTTCCAGAATCCCGCAAACACCCTGCAAGATTCCAGCTAACGAAACAAAAATGATCTACGAGGAAAACACCCTCCCAACAACAGTGACAAATTTATGATGGCCAGGTTTCCGGCGAGAATTTTCCAACCGTGGATTATAGATGAATCGACCTATAAACATCGAGG